>NC_058403.1:186332798-186351229 GCF_002201575.2 Neomonachus schauinslandi | reverse complement strand
AGATAGATAGATAGATAGATAGATAGATAGATAGATAGATAGATAGATGATAGAATGGAATATTACTGAACCATAAAAAAGAATGAAATCTTGCCATTTGCAACAACATGGAGGTATCTAGAGGGTTCAATGCTAAGTGAAATAAGTCAGTCAAAGAAAGACAAATACCATATGATTTCACTCATATGTATAATTTAAGAAACAAAACAAAAAAAAGAGACCAACCAAGAAAACAGACTCTTAATTATAGAGAACAAACTGATGTTTACCAAAAGTATGGGGGTGGGGGTGCCTGGGTGGCTCAGTCATTAAGTATCTGCCTTCGGCTCAGGTCATGATCCCAGGGTCCTGGGATTGAGCCCCGCATCGGGCTCCCTGCTCAACGGGAAGCCTGCTTTTCCCTCTCCCACTCCCCCTGCTTGTGTTCCCTCTCTCACCAAGTCTCTCTCTGTCAAATAAATAAATAAAATCTTTAGGGGAAAAAAAAGAAAAATATGGGGAAAATAGATGAAGGGGATTAAGAGGTACAGTTATGATGAGCAATGAATATAGAACTGTTGAATCACTATATTGTACATCTGAAATTAATATAACTCTGTATGTTAAATACACTGGAATTAAAATTTAAAAAAATAAAAATAAATAAATTGATAGGCTGAATAAAAAAGACTGCTCTCCCCAATGTGAATGGGCCTCATCCAATCAGTTGAAGACCTGAAAAGAACAAAAGGCTGACCTTCTCCCACAAAAGAGGGAATTCCTCCTGCCTGACTGTGTTGAGCTGGGACAAAGGTGTCTTTTCCTGCCTTCAGACTCAAACTGAAACACTGGCTCTTCCCAGGTCTTGAGCCTGCCCACTTTTAGACTGGAATGACAACATTGCTTCTAGCGTTTTTTAGGCCTTTGGACTCAGACTGGAACTATATCATTGACCCCCCCTGGGTTTTCAGCTTGCCAACTGCTGATCTTGGGACTTATCAGCCTCCATAATTACATGAACCAATTCCTTATAATAAATTTACATATATCCTATTGGTTCTGTTTCTCTGGAGAACCCTGGCTAATACAAGTGTTAAACTCAAACCCCAAGATTAATAACTGCCTTTATCAGGTAGGTATCTAACTGTATGTCTCTTTATGAACTATATAAAATCTTTTCATGAGCTAGCATATGGCACTCCATCACTCACTCTGGAATGCTCTTTAGGTGTTTAAATTTTTATATATTAAAATGTAAAACTCAATGAAGGATATAGTGAGACTAAATTGGAAAGAGTAGTTTGTAATGCCAATTATAGGGCAATCTTAAATATAAAGCAATATTCCATTTTCTCAGTGAAAAGATTAAAATTTTCAAAAGGGAGGATGGTCAGCTTACACATAAAAAATGTAGGGATATGTAAAAAATAGTTCAAACATCTACTTACATTTTTTATTTAGTTAAGTGGATGTTTAAAAGCATATATTTAATTCAAACTCTGGCATGGGTGTCTTCACTGCCTTTTATTCCTCCAGCAGAATGTTCCAGAGCACATCTGCTACTCTTGGTTTGAGACATGGTACTCCTTGAATCACATGTGATGCTATCTCTGGAAGTTGTCTCTGAAGGCACAAGTACCCATTTATATAAGCAGCTTTTTCTTTTAAATAAAAATTCATCCTCCTACAGGCATAGATTTTGATGTCCATGATAGACCCATCTCTTATATTGTTTTTTGAAGTGATTTTCAGAAGGTCAGTATAGAACATTCCCTACATGTAATGTGAAGTCACAGCCCCCAGAATCATGACTAATTTCATATTCAATTTCTTTACTCCTTTTTTATTGATCTCCGCAGATTACTTTTACAAGCACCCAAAACGAACATGGGGAAGGCCATTCAGCCCACCATGACTGCCCAAAGCAGCACCTGAAAGGACCCAAACATAAAGCAAGGTTGTCTCTTCTATGGGATAATAAAGTTGGGGAGAAAGCAAATGTCACCCTTGTTGGTGTATTATAATGCAGTTATGGCTTTAAGATAAAATGTCAGTTGATTTAACGATAGTTTTGACCCCATGCTTCATTTCTTCTTTTACCTATTTATCCACTAGTTAGTAAACCTGAACTTCCTGAAAGACAAAGAAGTACCTGTTTTTTTGTTGTTTTTTTTTTGTATTGCAAACACTAACAATAGTGAAAGGCTTGTTTTTGCATTAATGTTCACTTTCAGTTTATTTTCTGCTCCCTATACAAACAAGCATCCAATTTCCACCCTCCAAATATGTTAAACATCATCTCTTCAATGTCCTCAATAATACAGCAAAGACATCTTTCTGTAAAATTAATTTGGGGCCCAATTATCTTAGTGTGAAAAACCATAAACACCAAACAAAAGCAAATACAATATCCAAGTATCTTTAAAAAATAACACCCAGGTTGAAGGAAGTGTAAATGCTCAGATTCACCAGTGGGACCAGAATGTAAACTTCTTGTTTGTGATTCCTCCCAATCATCCGGCCACTGGAGTATCCTGCTCCCACAAAGCATATGGCAATGTTAATAAAACTGACTAACCAAATGACTAAGCCTGAAGTGTTAGAACACTGGGACATCTCACACTCATGTCAAGCCAGTTCTATTTTTCACTTCCCCTCTTTCCCTAATTTTTGTCATATAAAGCTTTTTAGATTTTCTTTGGCAGTTAATAACCCTGACTAACATGTGTTTTCACTCTCTTGTGCCATGCTTCCAGGTTTGGAGGGCTTTAGCTGCAAGCAACCCCACCTTAACAGCAGCCCAAGAGTGATTTAAACCCATAGAGCTTTCTTTTCTGTCACTTTTTTTTTTTTCATGTAGCAAGATGTCTGAAGGTAAGCCATCTGGTACTGAGATGGCGCCTTACTGTGTCTTTAATGTCCCAGGCTCCTTCTATCTTGTGGCTCTGCCATCCTTAGATGGGACTTTCATTTTCATTGTCCTAGATGCTGCTGCACCTCCAGGCATGGCATCCTCACTCTAGGCAAGGAGGGGGAAAGAGCAAAGGGCAAAACACAAAGAGAAGATGCCAGCAGAGTCCATCCATTTCTAAGAGCTATCCGGGAAGTTCCAATCAGTGACTTTCACATACATCTCTCCAGCCAGAAATGGATCACACAGTGTCTCCTAACTGTAAGGGACTGTGGGAAACTGGACATTGCTGGTCCAAATGAAATCAGATTTTAATGTTAGAAGGAGAGGGAAGGAAATGAATCTCTGAAATGAAACCATTAATGTCTGGCACACAGGTGTGTATGTGGGATGAGAGGAACAGGCTAAGGGTCTCTTGACATCTGGTAGGACTAAGGGAATTACTCAAGATTGCTTTTGTGCCAGGGAAATAGGGAGCTAGCCACCTCACTAGCTTCCATTTCCTTATCTCTGAAAATGCCTGCAATAGTCTTCCCCTTAGACCCTAATTTAGTAATTTTATAATTATCATTTCTTAATGCAAACATGACAAAACATGTTCTCCTTCTTTCATAACAGAACCAAATGTTGGTGGACAGCAACGTGCCCAGCTTCAGCTAATAGATAATGACTGGTCTAAGCCAATCATGGCAATGCTATTTCCTTTTACCATTAATTGATCTTTAGTATAATGGGCATGTGACCTAGTCTTAATCAATGAATGGAAATGATCGGGGCTTCCATGAATGATTTCATGTCTGAGAAAAAGCCAGAGCTGTATGAGGAGAAAGCCTTTTTTTCCCCCCATATGCCTCTTCTTTCCCGTTTTGGACACTGTCATGTAGAAACTTTGTGTTTGGAACTACGGTAGCTATGAGATAACCATGACCATGAAGCAATAAGCCAAAAGTGAAAAGATCATGAGGATAAAAGAGACCAGGTCTTTTATGACATCACTGAGCTACCATACTAACCCTAGAAACTTCTACCTCCTGTGGTCTTGTAAGCAAATAAATATCCTTATGGGTTAAGCCAATAATACTTGAGTCTTCTGTTACTTGCAGCTGAAAGCATTGATAATTCACACACCACCCTAACATCAACCTCTACTTCTTATGGGGAAAAGTAATGACATTCATTATTTTATCTTTATGGCACCCCCTCAGGGTTCTGGTACTCGGTTGATCTGCCACAGCCTAGAAGGTTATATGTTCTCCTCTTCCCAGCCTTAAGAAACCCTTCATCTAAGACTGACAAGATAAATGAGCTAGAATTAAGGTGAAACCAATCCAAAAGAAATAAAAGCAAGCAAGAAAAGCAAAGAATCAGATAAATACCATGCTAGGTAACATGAGGGTATAAGCTTAAAGAGTCTTATTATTTTTGGTGGGAAGATGCATCACCTTGGCTTCGATGAATGAAATTAAGTTGTAATCATGAGGTTGTGTCAGTTAAAGTGTTTGATGAAGAGAAAAGGAGACTGTTCTCCACATTTGATTTGGAAAACGATGTGGCTGTGGGCAGGGGAACACTGTGATGGAAATATCCCAAGGCCATCAACCAAAGTGGTAATGCATCCAAGGCAGAAAAGTTTGCTTCTGAGTGGACAGAGGTGGGACAGATGGTGATATAATTGATGTCTTCAAAATTACAAAAGGCACAAATACAGGGGAACAAGGGCTGATTCACCAAATCCAAGGATCGCAGAATTATAACAACCCTCAGGCAAAACTTCAGACTGCTCTCTCAGCTTCTGGTTTTCCCAGTTTAACCCATTCTCCAGCCAAAGTGCAGCCAAAGTGATCTTTTAACAATTTAAGTATTTCATACCACTCCTCTGCCTAAAGATCTGCAATAGCTCACCATTGCTTTTGTGATAAAAACAAAACAAAACAAAACAAAACAAAACAAAACTTCAGCAGCATCCACAAGGCCTTTCATGATCTGCCCCTGCCCATCTCACCCTCTTTATCTCCTACCACACTATCCCCTCCGTGCTCCGCCCGCCATCTTCCTCCAGTGCGTGGAAACTACCCTACTCTCGGAGGCTGCAAGACCACGCAACACCACAGGCATCTTCACTTATCTAAAGGCTACTCACACTTGGCTTCTGAGATTATACTCCGTTTTACAGGGAGGTCATCCTTCACCACACTCTACTTCAAAGCCAGTGGGGTATACTTCCCATAGCACTGTCTTCTTCCCACTTTATAATGCTTGTGACACTTGGGATTAATTAGTTAATGACTGTCTTCTCCTCTAAACTGTAAGAACCATGAAGGCAAGGACCATGTCTGTCTCTTCCACCCAGATTCTGGCATATAGTAGGCTTCCATGTACATACACTGAATGACCAGTGGTAACTTAACCATTATGCTGACGCCATCTTGGTAGGGAGAGCTTTCCAAGGACACATGACAAGCAAACTCATGATAAATTAATAAAGACAAAACAATTATTAAGGATGGTTTTTATGAGTGAGATAAACCTTTTTCTATTTCAGTTAGAAATCAAGGGAAAGTCAGTGTCCCTCCAAACATGCCTGTGGTTCTATACAACCAAGTTCAGAGCACAAGCAAAGGAATTGGACAGCCCTGGATTTGAATCCCAGCATTTGTACTGCTCAGCTGTGTCATTTGACATAAACCTCTATTTTCTCTAAGCCTCAGTCTCATCATCTGTGAAATGATAAAACCTTTCCAATAGGGGTTTATGAGGATTAACTGACATGATATATGGAAAGTCCTTACCCCAGTGCTTGCCACAAAATGAGAATGGATAGAACGTTAGTGGAGGTTCTTTGATATTCTGGCCATTATTATCAGAGACAGAATATAAATATGACTGGATTGAAACTGTAAGAGATTAATAAACGTTACACAGTATTGTTAGGATGTTGTTATTGTTATTTGTGGTCAAAGAGTACTAGTGCTCATCTGAGCACATGGCTTCCTTGCAGGTAGGCAGCTGTATGTCTCGGTCACTACCCTGGCCCAATGCCCAGGACAGTGCTTCACACATGGTGTTATGCAGGAAACGCATGGGTACTTGAATCAAAGGTTTAAAACCGCGTGATAATGTAATGCAGACATTAAGAGAAAGGCAGTGTTCAGTAGAGGAGGAGATAGGAAAGAGAAAGAGGATTGTTTTCATTTTTAAAAAATAATAAAAGCTTTTAAGTAATAAGATTAGAAGTTCAATTCTAATGGCACAAAGAGAACTCGTTGAGAATTTTGTGCTATGATGTGGTCAAAGCAGAAGCCGATAATGAAGGCAGCAGCATTCAGAACCATCACATCTATGACCAGCGTTCAGACCCTGAGAAGTTGATTAGAACATTCCAGGAAAGCACTGCCTTCTCATTCTAGAGGAAGACTCTGAACCTTGCTCACACCTCTCACCCACTTATATGCTTTCTCTACCAGCGTGGTCTTTATCAAGTGAGGGCTTCTGTTCTCTCTTCCATCTTATTCCATGACAATAATACCCAAAGTGCTTTCCACCCCTAAAAGGAAGCTCTGGTGAGTACCTTATTATAACTATTACATGTTACACAAGGCCTGCCACTAATATAAGATGAATAAGAATAAATTACCCAAATAGGACAGAAAAGCCATTCACTTAAAGAAAGGCCCACTTTCTTGATACTCTGCGGCATTGAAACCATTTAGAGTTTGCTGTCAGGATTCCTAGCAGTGCTCATTACCCCGGCTAGCAGTCCCCCTGGACTACTGAAGGCTTATATGAAATATATATAATCACGGGCTGCAATGCCTAAGTGCAACAGGATGATTTAAAAGCACTATGATAGCCTTCACCCATGATATTCATCTCTTCCTGTCTATTCTTTTGTGATCTAGACAAAAACTTGGAATGCAATCTGTATATTGATATTCCCTGAAAAGGATTTCAGCAGCTCTTCAGGAAAGATTGCTTAAGCAGTTTTAGAAACTCAAACAATATTCTGCATTTATGGTGCGTAGAAGTATAGGTCCTATGTCATAAAAATGATGCCCCACTAAGTGCAGTCTTCCACTCCTGCCACAGCTAGCATATCTAGGAGTGGGTGAGCGCATCTCCTTTGGTATGAGATAGACCTGGCTTCACCTCTCGGATCCCCACAGAACTCTCCATGAATTGGACGAGGTATTCAGCTTTCCTGAGCCTCAGTTACACCATTAGACAAATGAGGTTATGCATGCCTGGCAATGCAAGAGCTCAGTAAATGTTACATATCTTTGGTATTAATGTTGCTGTTGGGGCTGTTACTCTTTCTGGCAGAGACCGCTAGTATTCACCCAGGCCCACCACTGGCCATGACTCCCAGCTCCGAGACTTAGGTGGGTCCAAATGACTAAATTCTGATCAATGCAATATGGCAGAGGTGATGTACACCCCTTCCTGGAAGGGCCCACAGAAATCTTCCAGGCTCTGTCTTTTACTCTTTCCTTTTCCTTTCTCAATAAACCCGATGGCTACTTGTTGAAGAAGTTAGAACTACAAAGGGGAAGGAACATGGATAGCACCCAGGAACCTCCCAGGAGAGCCACACTTCAGAAAAAGATGCAATGGATTCTGAATGAATAAGACATAAACTTTTTTTTTTTCTATTAAGTTACCTCAGGGTAAGTTGGCACCACTGGGCACCACTGATTCTCTGGCCTTTGTAACTGTTATGTAGGGCTGTCCCATGCATCATAGGATATTCAGCAGTGGCCCTCGCCTCTAACAGCCAGATGCCAGTAGGACCCTCTCCCCTAATTGAGAACAACCAAAATTATCTCCGAACATTGCCAAATGTCACCAGAGTGGGAGCGGGTGCAAAATCACCCCTAGTTGAAAATCAGATCAACATCACTGTTGTCCTCACCATCCTCATTACTGATAATCTAGCCCCTCACGACCCCTTTATAATCATAGCCCCAAAGTTTCAAATGTAGATCCAGGATATTTTTTTAGGAGAAAATGTTAAATGGCACCAAAACTTAAAAGAAGACAAGGGTTCAAGTGATAAACCCAGAGTTATAAGGGACCAAAGAACAAAGTCAAAATGAAAATAAACATAATAATTTTTTAAAAAGTAAAAATAAAAAGCTGGTTTCATCATTTTGATAGCCTAGAACAAAATTACCTTTTCTAAAAAGAAAACTAACATCGAGGTCTAGGGAGTTCAATGTGTTTAAGAAATACATATGGAATATTTACTATATGATAGGCACTGTGCTGAACAGAAAATGGTGAATAAGACAGACATAGTCCTGCCCTCATTTAGATGAAAGGTAAATAAAAATATGGCAGATTTTTCTAACAGCCTAAACATAGCTATTATGTTGACCATTGTGACAGGCAGAACTCTACATATGCCCCTGTAGGATTCCTGTTTCATAATTCTTCTCAAGTAGGTGCTTCTTTGAAGGGATTCTGCAGATGTTTTAGATTACTAGACCACTGGCTTTCACATGGGGAGATTATCCTGGATCACCTGAGTTGTCCAATGTAGTCACATGAAGCTTTAAAAGCACAAGTGGAAGGTAGACAAGTCAGTCAGAAAGAGATGGTAGAAGAAGATGCAGGAGAGATGTCACCGATGGGAAGTCAGAGATTCTAAACACGAGAAATTAGATGTGTCATAATAGTTCTGAGATGTAGGAGCCACATGTGAGGACTGAAGAGAGGCCAGTTAGAGCTCAGGGTCATCCCCAGCTAACAGCCAGCAAGGAAAGAAGGGCTTCAGTCCTACAACCACAAAGAACTGAATTCTGCCAACAATCTGAGCTTGGAAGTGGTTTCTTCCCAAGAGCCTCCAGAAATGAACAAAGCCCTGCTGACACCTTGATTTTAGCCCCACAAGACCCATACTGGGCTTCTAACCTACAGAAACTGTAGTAAATGTATGTTGCTTTTGGCCATGAAGTTCATGAAGACTATTATGGCAGCAATAGAAAACTAATACACCACTAATGTCTTAAATATTGCACAAGAGAATGGGTTGAAGAAAATGAGTATTAAAATATGCCTTTTCCTTCCTCAATCTCAGGTTCGCCAAGTATTTGATAGGTGCTCATTTGTGGAATAAATGAATTCATTCTGATATTCATTCATTTGTTTAAAACTATATATTGAGCACGTCCTCTTTGTTAGTCCCTGGGCGAGGTGTTAAGGATACAATAGAGAAAAAGATACTGTCCTTTACTTCTAATTGCTCATAACAGAACTGGAGGATGGAAACGTGTACAGCCAACAATAAAACAGACGATGTAATAAGAACCTTAACACAACCTTAATATACATATGATAAAAGTATGAACCCAGGATAAGGGAGCAAGGAATAAAAACCATAGCTAACATTTATTGAATACATGTCTCACTCATCTTTACAAGCCAATGAGGAAGAATCTGATCCTTCCCATTTTGCAGAGAACAAGCTGGGGCACAGGCAGGTGCAGAAACCAGGCCCAAATCAGTCAGGAAGTGGTGGAGCTGGGATTTTAACCCAGGGGGTCTAACTCCAGAGCCCAGGCTTTTACACACATCACTATGCTCTCTCTCCATGCAGAAGAGTGGGGTGGTTCCCAAGCAGGGCTGAGATTTGGGAAGGGTACCTTTATCAAGGAGAGAAGGGGCAGCAGAAGGAAATATCATCAGTAAAGCCACAGATTTGGGAAGAAGCTGCATGGCATGGCAAATCCAGGGAAAAAAGGAGGGTATCAGGATGAAGAAGGACCGATGGCAGATGAGACTGAAGCATATGTTATCCTAATTTGAAGGTCTTGGACCAATTAGTTGTTTGATTTCATTCTGAAGCTATCAAAAGTACCTATTCAAGAGTATGAGAAGGCAAATAATTTCCAGCAACTTGAATATGATTTTCAACATTGTTTCAGGGGATATTGGTGGATACTCTTAGGCACCCAATATGTAGCACTTGAGTGTAATGATATTTATTAATACAACCTAGAAAATACCATTGAAAATACAGCAAAATCCTAAAAGATTCTATTGACTCCAAGGAAACCAGGAAAAAGTGCACATGCATGCAAGAATTCAGCTCTATCTTCCATCTGTAAAGCTCTTCATATCCAAATCCATACAGTCACTGCTCAGGTTCTGAATCATCTTAGTTCAAAACAAAATAGGCAGTAAATCTATATGTTAGCTTGGGGAAAATTTCTTGATAGCAACAAACCAACTGTTCAAATCAGTAGATAAACATGGTATATAGAAACAAAAGCATTTGTTGATCAAAAAACTCAAATACTCTTCCATTTTTTTGCCTGATACAGAGTAATCATATGCATTAGGCATGTAATCTGTGTTATTTACTATGGTCGCTGCTACTCATTATGCAACTATTTAAATTTAAATAAAGTCAAATTAAATACAGTTTCATTCCTTACTCTCACCAGGCTTTTTTTTTTTTTTTAAGATTTTATTTGTTTATTTGACAGAGAGACAGAACACAAGCAGGGGGAGTGGCAGGCAGAGGGAGAGGGAGAAGCAGGCTCCCACTGAGCAAGGAGCCAATGAGGGGCTCAATCCCAGGACCCTGGGATCATGACCTGAGCCAAAGGCAGACACTTAACCAACTGAGCCACCCAGGCACCCCAGTCCCACCAGTCTTATATCAAGTGCTCAGTAGCCATGAGGCTCGTGCCCACTGTACTACTCAGCATACACAGGAAACATTTGCACCATTGCAGAAATTTTTCCTTTGGAAAAAAAATACTTATTTAGATAAAAGTAGTGATTTATTAGACATGCCTAATGTGATTCAGTTTATCTTAAATTTATATAATTAAACTGATCTATTGTGGGGTCTTATGAGGTTCTGAATTTTGGGGGTTTTTTGTTTGTTTTATTTTTTTTATTTTTTATTTTTTTAAAGATTTTATTTATTTATTTGAGAGAGAGAATGAGATAGAGAGAGCATGAGAGTGGGGAGGGTCAGGGGGAGAAGCAGACTCCCTGCTGAGCAGGGAGCCCAATGTGGGACTCGATCCTGGGACTCCAGGATCATGACCTGAGCCGAAGGCAGTCGCTTAACCAACTGAGCCACCCAGGCGCCCTGAATTTTTGTTTTAATCATCTATATGTATTCCATTCCACTTAGTGTCTGGAGAAGATCAAGCAGCTATTAGGCACCAGCTCTGTTTCAAGCTCTGTGCTAGGCATTTCACATCTGCTAGGTCACTGAAGTCTCATGACTCCCTGGAAGGCATGGTTATCCCCATTTTACATATTACAAGGCTGAAGCAAAGAGAGGGCACCACATCTTTTCACAGATAAAACTAACATTTCTTCCCAAATAGATCTACTGCTGCCAGAAGAATTAGAGTATACAGCCTGAACAGCTAAGCTTTCCACAGATGAGTTTCACTTAGAGGGAAGTCAGAGTTCTTTTTCATACAATTGTGGATTTTTTTTTTTAACTGTCAAAATCATCCTGTTCTGGCAGTGGCTAAGAAGTGACTCAGAGAAGTATAGGGCAAGGAAAAAAAAGAAAGTCTGCCCAGCTAGAAACACTGAGTCAGATATGCATATCCTCAGTCCCCAGTGGCTCCATATTTCTGCCAGAAAGATACCCAGAGTTACTTTGTTAAAACTTTTCTTCTCCAATCTCTGGAATGAATGTACTGGACATTTCTTTCTTTCCTTATCTTAATTTTAGTTTTAGAAGAGGGAGAGAGAAAGAGAAAGTGGGGTGGGGGGAGGGGCATAGGGAGGGGAAGAATCTTAAGCAGGCTCCACACCAGCACAGACTTGGGGCCCGATCTCACGACCCTGAGATCATGACCTGAGCCAAAATCAAGAGCCAGACACTTAACTGACTGAGCCACCCAGGCACCCCTTGACATTTATTTTTAACCTGATTTTCCCTTCACAAAAGCGTGGAGGGTCTAATACCCAGCTCTAAGATCGCATCCAGTGATTTTTGCCTCCAGGTAGTAATCTCCTATAGGAGATAGGGCTGACCTGTGTAACCAATAGGATATTGCAGAAATGATGCTATGTCACTTCCAAGGCTAGGTCTTAAGAGACATTAAAGCTTTTAGCTTGTTCTCTCTGGAGGAAGCTAGTCAACTCATGATAGAGATATTCAAACAGCCTGAGAAGAAGAGCCCACGTGGGGGCTTCCCTCCAGCAACCACCACCAACCTTCAGGCATGTAAGTGAGACACCATGCAAGTAGATCCTCCAGCCTCAGTCAAGCCTTCCGATGACTGTAGACCTGGCTGATAGAGACCTGGAAATAAAACCACCCAGCTCAGCCCGTCCCCAATTCCTGACCCCAGAAATTGTATGAGATAATTAATGTTTATTGCAGTTTTAAGTTAATGCATTTCAGTATAATTTGCTATGCAGAATTAGATAACACAGAGGGTTTTGCAAGCTTTGTTCAGTGGCAACTCTACAGATGAAACATCTCTCATGCCGCTACATACATTTAGCTCTCTCTCCGTAATTATGTCTTCTCTTAGCACCCAGGCTGTAAGGCTTTTGCATACAAGCACCACTTGTCCTACATTGTTGCATTCTCCCTTCTCATGCTTATTGATTAAATGCGTTCCTGTGACTTTCCTTCTTCCCTTTTGACTACTAAAACCATTTTCCTCAACTCTTGGGTCTCTTCTCTTTGGGATTCTTTTTTTTTTTTTTCCTAATTGAGCAAAAGCCAGAAAAATTGAACATGTTCTATCACAAGCACAAAATATGCCTGGCACTCAGCAACAAGAGACCACATAGCCTTTTCAATGACCAGAGAAAGACTGCAGGGACCCTTGATTAATATGTTATGAACACCTCCTCCCATCAGTAAGCTGCTACGTGTGGGTGGAATAAATTACATTA
The DNA here is from genome assembly GCF_002201575.2 of Neomonachus schauinslandi. NCBI lineage: Eukaryota > Metazoa > Chordata > Mammalia > Carnivora > Phocidae > Neomonachus > Neomonachus schauinslandi. The sequence continues at coordinate 186,338,451 of NC_058403.1, read as the reverse complement.
GCAAATTTGCTTATTACCTATTTCCCTCCTTCTGAATATAGGCTTCATCCATAAACTACATTCATTCCACACTTACTGGACATGCAAGGCAGGATGGGTGATGCAAGGACTATATATTGTCTATTTTCAAGGAACTCATAATCAAATATAGGAGACTTGTCATAAAGATGCAAATATTTACTGATATTCACTTATACGCCTAAATAGTATATTAACAAATCAAAGAGAGTGAAAGTAAAGGGCCAAATGAATGGTATACACCAGTGTTAACAGATCTTCAAAGGGACAGGTTATTTCTGTGAGCTGAATTGATCAGGGCAGGCTTTATGGAGGAACAAAGTCTTAAGAAAGTTTAACAGTGGTAGATGTCATTATAGATGCTACAGGCTTCATCCAGTTGTCCTGGGCATAGAGATGCCTGCACATCTCAGCCTCTCATGGTTGGGAAGAACCATGTGATTAGCTGTACCCAAAGGGGTGTGAGAAAACATAACTTCTTTCTTTTTTTTAAGATTTATTTCAGAGAGAGAGAGAGAGCTCGAGTTGGGGGAGGGCAGAGGGAGAGGGAGAGAAGCATACCCAGTGTGGAGTGCAGAGCTGGCCACGGGGCTCAATCCCCCAACCTTGAGATCATGACCTGAGCCGAAATGAAAAGTCCAACGCTCAACAGACTGAGCTACCCGGGTGCCCCAATGTATTTCTCTGCAGGGTTAAATCAGGGAAATATCCATGTTTAATTCCCCAATCTCTCCTCCCTAAGAAGGTAACATATTCTGGCTGGTGCAGCCACAGGATCCTGGTGGCTCCATCGGCTTGGGTCCCTGAATAGCTACAGTCAGCAAAGCCCCTGACAACCTGGGTTGAACATGTACCATGAGCCAGAAATAAACCTTCCTTTATGTTACACCACTGGGATTTGGGAATTAATTTGTTACTGCAGCATAATCTAGCCTCTCCTAACTAAAACAGAAAGATTATTAGGGGATAGCTAATAATCTTGAGATGTCGAGAGAGGTGGAGAAATGCAGACAATGGCAGAAGTAGCTTAAAAGGTATGTGTAATATGACCTTTCTCAATGACAAATCTATGTACATACTAGGACACAGCTTGTTATGACATATCTTAATAGAATTGAAGGTTTTTAAGTAAAAACATAAAGAGAGTTGGAAAGTCAGCAGGAGAATGAGCTACTGCCCTCGGGTGATCATTACAGATCTCGGAGTAACAGGATTATTGATGCCTTGGCCAGCACATTCCTTTTTCTTCACTTTCTTTTTCTTTGAGATTACAAGTCATATATTTCCATTTGGAAAACAGTATTTCATAACCTCTAAACCTAACATGAGTCCTGTGAAACCCTAGTCTACAGCTGAATGGCCAAAAATAAAGACTTGGAATTCCTTCAAAGTTATCCCATTTTACACAGCAATGCTTTCTCTCTCTACCAAGAAAGTGTTCCTGCGTGACGAATTCCCCTCTCTTGCTGTATATTACACTTACTGCTCTATGCATGTCACTCCCTATTCTCTTCCTAGTTGTTTGTGCCTTATTAAATTCAACACTGAAGCAACCAATAAGGAGAGAGGCTCAAGAAGCCCTTTCTTTTATAATCAGAGCTCCCTGTTTTCTAGGAACAAATAATATTTTCCAATCAATTCATGGGTGGGATTCATTGTCAATTCACTTTCTCTGTAACATACGATTTCTCCACCAGTAGCAAATGGTCTTCAGAGAGGACATGCTGATACATTTTAGCTGAATTTTTCATATAGATGTTATCTCTCCCATGTTACCTCCTCAAATCAAACCTCTTTGAAATTGATTTGCAAATAGAATTTAAGAGTCTAAAGATAAAATCAAATAGCCTAGCGGTTCCTGCCAATTATTCCCAAAGCAATGCTCCAAGCCAGTCATCTCGGGATATGCATTACAACATCAGGTAGAAATTCAGAGGCATATCCAAGCTCCGAATATATTTAAATATATGTGTGTTTGGAGGTAGAGGGATGGGAGGAGTGAGGGAGGAAAAGAGAGTACTCCTGAAAAAACTTATTTTAATTCTGTACATTTTAGAGTGTCTCAGTCTTTGGCCTTTAAACACTGTACTAGTACTGTTTTGAAGGGATTTTCCAGGTTAACCAAGTCCCAAGGAACTGACCTCAGATTAGTCCCTTATCTAAATAAAGGTCTTGGCAACTTAACAGGCAAAGTTGAGTTGCGCAGTTTTACTAGAGATTCAAAATACCCTGAAAACAACAAACGTGATGATCACACCTATTTCACCTAAATCCTTTAACTCCTCTGGAATATCAATCCTTCTGATTTTTGAGGAATATTATTCTTATGCCATTGTTTTGCAGTGTGCAATGTATTGGTAAGTCTCTTTGGTTCTTAGGAAAAGTCCCCTAGAATTTCTATCTCTGAGGACCATCTCTCCTCGTCAACCTGCATGCTGTCGAACTGACAAAAGCACCTCACCTACCCATAATGCCCCCAGCCATCTAACGGGATTCTGCTTCACCACCGTGTTCTCAGCATTTTTTTTAAAATAGTCAACTTTTTGGATCACAGAGATACCTTCAAAATGCCACTCTGTTTTTAAAGGGCTCTATAAAAATTAGGAAGGTATCCAGAATAGGTGACGTAATCAACATGTCATCCAGGAACCTAAATATCCTACTGTGTTTTTTTTTTTTTAAAGGTTTTATTTATTTATTTGAGAGAGAGAGAATGAGAGAGAACACATGAGAGGGGATAGAGTCGGAGGGCAAAGCAGACTCCCTGCCAAGCAGGGAGCCCGATGCGGGACTCGATCCAGGGACTCCAGGATCATGACCTGAGCCGAAGGCAGTCCCTTAACCAACTGAGCCACCCAGGCGCCCTCCTACTGTGTTTTTTAAAAGGATTATGCTGAGGCAGATACCAAAGGAGTTGAAATCAGTAGAGAAAATCTCTCTGATGATCTGAGCAGGCAAACACATTTTGCAAAATCATGCTGAAAAGGACTTGTAGGTCGTACCCGCTGTGTGTCCCTTCCGGTGACACCCTCCCGAAAAAGGCTTTAAGTTGCTCTAACTGCCTGCTTTGCTTCATTTGTTGCATGAATTCCCTGCTATAAACAAATGCTTTCAATTGTTTCTCAATCTTCATGAGCACTTGTTGGAAAAAAAAAGTCTGTAGGTATTAACTCCACACATTAAAAACTTAGAGCAGGAAGGAAGGAAGTTAGTTTTCTAGCATGAATTGTCCAGCTCAGGGGTCTATAATCCTGTAATTCAGTGTGATATCACTACACTTTGACTCGAATAATACATACTTTGTGTGAGACACCTTGGGAAAAGGGCAATAGTGAGAGATCCTTCTCCCTTTGTCTCACACCCCACCCCCCCACACACACATACCTTCTTTCCTTCTCTTTTTAATTCTTCTACCCCCAAAAATTCTCGAGAAGCAAAAATATACCCCTCTCTGTATTTTTTTAAGCTGGGCAGGTGTCTTTTCAGGTTTCTGGGGTTTTTGAACACAGAAAATCATGCCTCAAAAATAATCCCATGTTATTCTCAAAAATCGTTTTTCTCACTCATTAGCTGATAACACCAATTTTCCTTTTAAAAACTTAACAAGACATAATCATCATTTTTGGAAACAAACCCTCATTCAGAATGAGTCAAAGAGAATACAAATTTAATAATCACCCTGAGAACCCAAGTAATACATCCCAGGAAATAGTAATAAAATTTATGATGGCCTTAAGATTGTTTAACTCCTTTCAGGAATCTCTGAATTATAGGGTAGTAACATAACCAAGGCCTGGCAACAACTCACAAAAGTCCAGAAGAGTTTTGCCTTTGAGTTTGTAGGCAAAGATGCTTAAATTGTTCCCTTCGAAAAATAAAGACTATTTATTATTTACCTTCCTGTGCATCAGACAGTCCTGCAACATGCCTATAACTCTTGTGTTCTTAGGTTTGAGCTTCAAGGTCTTGACATTCATGGGGAAACTAGTAGGGTAATGAGCCAACCAACTTGGTTTTTTGTTTTGTTTTGTTTTGTTTTTTGCGTATGTTTTGTTTTGTTTTGCTTTGCTTTGTTTTGTAGGGAGAGAAAAAGAGAGAGAACACTCCCAACAGCTTCATAAAGAAATCTGCAAGGCAGCACCAAAGTGAATGAATCAGAACACAGAAGGATACAGTTTTTCCCTCTAAATGATTATACTAGGAGGAAGAAAGATTTGAAACCATTGAATGCTTTTTCTGATAACCACCTCTGGCTCTCTCCGAAGAGACACATGCAAAGTTGGGCAAGCTGTTTTTTCCTGTCAGGAAAATATTTAGTAACAGCCTTGTAAAAGTAAGTACTCACAGCTGCCCTGGGGAGCTGTGGATTTGTTTGTAATGTTGTTTCTTTCAACAAGTTCCTTTGTTGCTTTGTGTGTTCTCCCACAAAGGCCTGGCCTTCTTCTGCAGATAGATTTACCATTCTCTCTGCGTGAATACTGTCTGAAACTACACAGACCAGCCAAGCTGGCTGTATCTGATGGTCCTGGCACCACAGGGTCCTAAGAGTGACCTATAGAACAGGAATGGAGAAATTCATATTGGCTGACCCCAGGGGACGTGGTGAAGCTTAGTTGGCAGGTAGCCGTACAGTCCTTTGAAAGAGAAAGCTCTGCTTAAAATATTAAGTATTACTTTTATAATTTGCCCATGAAAAGAAATATTACCTGGTTAATGAGTGCTTCTCATTTCAGAAAGTATATTTCACTAGCAAATTCCTTTATAGAATTTAGATAAACCTCTGGGATGTATAGACATCTGAAGAGAAACCGGAGCAGCTGGGATTGGTGTGATAGAATTTTTAAATGTGGTAGGTCTCGTGTGCCTGGGTGGCTCAGTGGGTTGGTTAAGCGTCTGCCTTTGGCTCGGGTCATGATCCCAGAGTCTTGGGATCGACTCCCACATCAGGCTCCTTGCTTAGCAGGGAGCCTGCTTCTCCCTCTGCTGCCGCTCCCCCAGCTTGTGCTCTTTCTCTCTCTGACCAATAAATAAATAAAATCTTTAAAAAATAATAAAATAAATAAACTGTGGTAAGTGATATTTGTCACTCCTAAGCAATTGTCTAAAAACCTAATATCATGGGCTATTTATAAGACATATGTTAAACATTATCCCTACTTCCCAACTCTACCAGATCAAAAACTCACATGTATTTTTTTCAAGGTATGAAATTATTGAACTTTATTGAGCACATTTCCACTTAATACCTCTGTAACCCTGAGCATGTCATTGAGCCTCTGTGAGTCCTTTCCTCATCTAGATAAACAATGCTAATGCTAATACCTACCTTACAGGGTTGTGAGATTTACGAAAGAATGAAGTAAGGCGGAGGTTGATGTTTATTAACTTCTAAATAAACGTTTGTCGCCGTCAGCGGCAGCAACATCGTCTTCCAGTAATACTGGTGCTCCTTTAAGGGCACTGTCCTTTTCAAATGGAAAAGTCTCTGCATCCTTGGTCTAAAGACTTTCTTCCTCTAAAGATTCTCCTGGGCTAAAGATGTCCATCGACAGATGAATGGATAAAGAAGATGTGGTGTATATATATATATATATATATATATATATATATATATATATATATATATATATATATA
>NC_058403.1:186163666-186332788 GCF_002201575.2 Neomonachus schauinslandi | reverse complement strand
ATATATATATATATATATATATATATATATATATATATATATATATACACAATGGACTATTATGCAGCCATCAAAAGGAATGAGATCTTGCCTTTTGCAATGACGTGGATGGAACTGGAGGGTATTATGCTGAGCGAAATAAGTCAAAAAGAGAAAGACATGTATCATATGACCTCACTGATATGAGGAATTCTTAATCTCAGGAAACAAACTGAGGGTCGCTGGAGTGGGGGGTAGGGTGGGAGGGATGGGGTGACTGGGTGATAGACACTGGGGAGGGTATGTGCTCTGATAAGTGCTGTGAATTGTGCAAGACTATTGAATCTCAGATCTGTACCTCTGAAACAAATAATGCAATATATGTTAAGAAAAAAAAAAAAAGAAGAAGAAAGCAGGAGGGGAAGAATGAAGGGGGGGGAATCGGAGGGGGAGATGAACCATGAGAGACGATGGACTCTGAAAAACAAACTGAGGGTTCTAGAGGGGAGGGGGGTGGGAGGATGGGTTAGCCTGGTGGTGGGTATTGAGGAGGGCACATTCTGCATGGAGCACTGGATGTTATGCACAAACAATGAATCATGGAACACTACATCTAAAAGTAATGATGTAATGTATGGTGATTAACATAACAATAAAAAAAATTAAAAAAAAAAAAGATTCTCCTGGGCTAGCGATCAAACCCTTAAGTAGCTTCAAGAGCTCTGCAAACCCTCTGAAGCTAAATGTGGGGCCAGGTACATTTTCCCAGGAAACCTCTTCATATCTTCTATCACATGCAGAGGTTAAGAATCACTGCCATAAGTCATCTAGTTTAACCTTCTCTCCCTTCTTCTTCCTCTGGGGAACCCGAGTCCTCTTTAGTGCAGAGTGGCCAAGGACAGAGCTTCAGCTGCTGCGTAGGCTCCGCCCTGTCACAGCTTCCGGTAACCTCCTCTCCCAACGCTGTGATCCTAGACCCAGCTCCCTTCTGCACTCTCGGGGCATCCTCATTTCAGGACTAACCGGGACGCATGGCAGGAGGATTTAAAAGTATCTGGGCCAATGCTCTGGGTAACATCAAGTCACCTCTGTGGCACTGTACTGTCAAAGAAAGATCATGACCTTTGAAATAAGAAGGCTTGTGTTTAATTCTGTTCTACCACTTACTGGATGTATGACCTTGGAAATGTTTACTTCATCATTCCTTTGTCATCTGTAAAACACAGGCAGTAAGATTTATTTTCTGAGTCTATGAGGAGAGAAATGAGATAACGTAGAGAATATAAAAAAATAGCAGCATATGTCTGGCAAGAGTGGGTGCTCAACAATATTCTCTTCTCATTCCTGGGCTTCAACCTGGTACCCTGGTCACCTGCCTAGGACCCAAATCCCTCAAGGAATGAGGTCTGGCCCTCGTTGGCCTGATCCCACTACCACAGTGCCAAATGGTTCACTATGCTTGTTGTTGTTGTTGTTTTTTTTAATATAGACTTATTTATTTTGGGGGAGAAGGGCAAAGAGAGAGGGAGGGGGAGAGAGAGAAGCAGACTCCCCACTGAGTGTGCAGAGCTTGACAACAGAGCTCGATCTCACGACTCTGAGATCATGACCTAAGTCGAAATCAAGAGTTGGATGCTTAACCGATGTAGCCACCAGGCACCCTTTTTCACTATGCTTGTTTAAAAGGGACCTTTGATTTAATGGGCATCTGGCATTTCATATCATGAAATTTATCAAATGCAGGTTAATAGAAACTAAAAGATCCCTGGTTATTTGAGGGTAAAACATGAAGGCAGTATAACTGATAATAATAGTAAATATAACCTTTTTCAGCTCTTAGTATGGATCAGACACTGTCCTAAGCATTTTACTTATATTTTTGTATATGATCCTCATAACAATTGTGTTCAGCAGATGTGATTATAATCTCTACTTTACAGATGAGGAAACAGAGACTTGCAAAAGTTGAGCAAATTGCCCAAAATTACCTAGGTATTAAGTAACACAGACATGTTTTTTAAAGATTAATTAATTAATTAATTTATTTATTTATTTATTTGAGAGAGAGAGAGATAGAGACTGGAGGTGGGGGCAGAGCGGGGAGGGCAGAGGGGGGAGAGAATCTTAAGCAGGCTCTATGCTGAGCATGGAGCCCTACACTGGGCTCCATCCCAGGACCCTGAGATCATGACCTGAGCTGAAATCAAGAGTCAGACGCTCAACCAACTGAGCCACTCACGCACCCCAATGTGACCATATTGTGATCATAAATTGTTGACTCTGCCACTTACATATGAAAACATAACCTAAACTCAACCCACTTGAGATGATATCACTGTTCCTTTAGCAGGTAAGGGATTTTTTAATCCTCTGACAGATAAAATTAAATAGATCATATAGTCATTGAAACCCTTGGTGTTCCCACGTTTTGATTAAGTTAGGCACTAAGACAATCTGAGTGTTTGGTGTCAAGTAATTGCCATCTTTAAGAGAATTTATACCATACTTAAGAACCTAACAGATTAACTCTGTGATTCCAGTTTTAAATGTGTAATTGGTTATTGACTTCTGATTTTAGGCAGAAAGTTTCAGGAGATTTTGCTGGTAGGTGGTACTGAAATGTTTAAGGTAACTGAATTTATTATGTTTATGAGTTTAGTATATTTGACTCAAAATATGGTTTAAAAGCTTGTAAGCTTAGTTAGGATTGTAAGCTTGCCCTGCCAGGCATATGAGGTATTTATAGAGAAAGTTAGAGGGTTAAAATTGTAAGTGTACTTTCAAATATTGATAAAGAAATGTAACTAAGTAATGCAAAAGATTAGTTAAGTAGAGTTTACTCTTTTATGGCATTCATAAATCGTATGAAAATATTTTGAGTTAAGTGCTTTAAAACTTGTTTAAAAATATCTAACTTCAACAAACATTAATTAAAAATTCAAACTAGTATAAATACTTTCTGCATACAAAAGTGCCCCTTTAGTCACTAAAAACTCACACTGACAGACCCATAAGCAAGAGCAAGCAGTCCAAAGCATAAATCTGGTCATGTCATACCTCAGCCTAGAATCCCCTTTGGTTATCCATTACACTTAGGAGAAATCCCAAACTCCTAACCAAGGTCTGTGAGGCCTTGTAAAATTGACCCCGGAACACTTATTCTACCTCATCTTCAATTATCTTCCTCCTTCCCTAACACACTCACTATATCCAGTCCCGTTGGCCTTCTTTTCCCCCTCGTGCATCGCAAGTTCATTACTGCAGCAAGGCCTTTATATTTGCTGTTCTCTCTAGCTGGAACACTTATCCCAAAGTTTTTGTGTGGCTGGCTCCTGTTTAGCATTTAATTCTCTGCTCAAATGTCACCTCCTCCAAAAGCCTCTTCTAATTGTCCGTTCCTCCAATAATCTCTGACACAGTAATATATTTTAAAGTCATGGAAGTATCCTTGATGTCTGAATTATTGTGCTCATTTATCGGTTCACATATTTATTTTCCTTCTTCCCCAAATAAAATAAAAGATCAATGAAAATACAATCTTGCTTCTGTCTTAAATGCTAAGTTATTTTAAAAACATCCCTTCATAACATTGAGTCTGTAAGACCCAGTTATTGGGGGATATTTGACAATAAGTTTATATTACTTTGGGGTTAATGTCCATGAATTTCTGAAAATAGGCCAAATGCCAAACAGAGCATACAAGCAAATATGATCCCTCCCCAGGACACTTGCCATCCAAATTATAAGCATTCAAAAATCTTGGCAAGATGCCTATGCTAATAAGAAAGTGATCCAATATTCATGAGAATTTGAAAAGCCATTATTTTTGCCTGAAATCATCTTGGCTTTTCCATAATTAATATGTCATTATCATCACAAGGCTAAGAGATCAGGATGATAAAAGCATTGTTTCATATAACAACACTCATAGGAACAATGGTGTTTCATAATATACCACAGTGACTTTTGATAAAGGAAAATAATCCCAAATCTCAGGGTAACGAATGTAGAAACTGAGTAAACAGAAAGAAGAAACAGCTGATATCAAGACAGAAAGGTAGGTGTTTAAGCTAATCTAGAAACAGAAAACATGTTCTGGAAATGCCTGGGAAGAGACAAATTCCAAGTACTCATGGGCCACGGGCAATAATGGGACCAGAGTCCTACCTACTGTACCTTTTGTTCCTCCTTTCATAGTTCTTTTTGCTTTGGTCTTGAGTGTCTGCTAACCCATTCCCCCATTCTCTCAACTTTCTCTCTCTACATTAAACAAGAAAGGCAGGCATCATCTAAACTATAATATACTAGCAATTGGTAGAAATGTCTGTTCAGGGGGTGCCTGGGTGGCCCAGTCTTAGTTAAGCGTCTGCCTTCGGCTCAGGTCATGATCCCAGGCTCCTGGGATCGAGCCCCGCATCGGGCTCCTTGCTCCGCGGGAAGCCTGCTTCTCCCTCTCCCACTCCCCCTGCTTGTGTTCCCTCTCTCACTGTGTCTCTCTCTGTCAAATAAATAAATAAAATCTTAAAAAAAAAAAATAAAATAAAATTGGAAACTACTGAATGGGAGAAAATATTAAAAAAAAAAAAAAAGAAAGAAAGAAATGTCTGTTCAGAATTCCAATTTACAGCGTGTCTTGGTCTATGACCCAGCATGAATCTAAGAAGCAATTAGATTAATAATCTTATAGCATCTTTTGTTAGCCTGACATTTGCAACCATTACCAATTGTGCATTTTTGAACATTATAAATACATAAAAGAATTCATAAGAAAAAAAATTTTTTTTTTTTTAGTTAAGAAATCATTTGTCCCTCCTGACAAAGTGGTATGTTTCCTTCTGTAGCTAATGGTAGTCACATAACTCACTTGTTTGTTTGTTTGTTTGTTGCCTTGGTCATCCAAGAAGCTCAGAGCTTACAGCAGGACTATTCTTAGTTTAGATTGTCTAAAACAACTTCCTCCCTCCTTCTCCTTTTTCCTGCTTTGACCTCAAATGTATATATCTGTTTAGACTTTTTTGTTGTTATTCTTTCCAGATGTGTCTTTTCTTATGAGTTGGTAAAATTTGCTTTGGATGTGTTTTGTGATAAAAACAATGAATAATTTTGTTAAATTTTGAAACTCCATCTTACCAAAAAGTATGTCCTGGGTTTTCCCCAGATTGCAATAAATGTCCAGAAATAGCTCAGAGCCAAGGTATCGCCAGAGAATTGGGAGATGGGAGAGTGAAGAATAGTTAAAAATAAGGAATTTTAGTCTACTTTTAACTAGTATTTTCTATGAAACATAAAAGGAAAACTTCCATATAAAGGTTGATTGCTATCAGTGGATGTCTATATGGAAAATAACTGAATATCTGAAATAAAGGGAAATTTGGAGATCTCTATTCCAATCTCTTTGATTTGGACTAGGGAAAGTCTAAATCCATAAAACCCATTTAATCCACAGAGATTAAATGACTCTTCCAAATAAACAGGAAGTTGGTAACTGAATAGTGTGTGGAATCTGGGTCCTGTTTTCCAGGCTATGGGTTTGTTAATACTTGAGGAACTATGAACATTGGAAGGAAGGTTTTAGTCTGACAAAATTTTAACACTTACAGGCAAGTCCTATGCTCTACGGACGCAGGAAAATTGCACATCACCAGTTAAAATACATTTAAGCACTTACTTTTTCTCCAACTACATTCAATGTATCAATTTTACTCTTTATTTATTTTAAGTAAATATATTTCCTGAATCTTTCAAATGGAAGCAAGGAGGTAACAGTACAAGGGAAAGCTGCTTCACATTCCATAGAGGAATACAAAGTTTATAATTAAATTTCCACACGTCAAATTCCAATCCAACTGAATTTCTTCTGTGATCAGCATCAGCATCTGTGATCAGGATCAGCATCTGTGATCAGCATCAGCATCTCCTAGTTCCTCCTGACATCCTGAGCTTCAGATTCTTTTATAATTTTTTTCAAGAAATAATGTATAGGTTTATTGATCTCCTTTAAATGTTAGCTTTATAATAACATTGCAAAGTTTTTCTATTTCTTTACTGATTCTTAGCCGGAAAAATAAAGTCATTGAGTATTTATATAAATGAACAGTTTCATAGTTGGCAACCAACTGATTGATGCATATTTCAACACATTTAAGATAATACTCAACTGCATTCAATAACTTTATAAGTAGGTACATCCAAACTCAGCATAATACCCATATAAAAAAAGTATAATAATTTTGTTTGGATAATATAGAAGCAATAATCCTGTAACCTTTTTTTTTTTGAGATAATTATAGATTCATATGCAATTATAAGAAATAATATGGGGAGCTCTTGTGTACCCTTCACCTAGTTTTTCCCCATGGTAACAGCTTATATAAGTGTGGTAAGATATCATTCTCAAGATACTGATATTGATGCAATCCATCAACCTTTTACTCAAATTTCACCAGTTGTACATTCACACATTTGTGTGAAGATCCATTTTTAATAGCTACAACTTATTTAGCACTTCTACGATCCAGTTAATCCTTAAAAACTAACTTACTAATAAGGAAAGTAAGACAAGAGGCAATAGTGAGGATATGAAACTCTCTCATTTAATTCTGAAGGTACAGTTCTTTATACTACTCAGTAGATGTGAGAAGTTTGCATGTGTGTTTGGTTCATTTTCAGAATTTTGTATATAGCTATTCCTCAAAATACTCAAATGAAATATTGGCAAAAACAGTTAAGTAAAACAAACAAGAATATCAAAACCATGAATCAAAAGAATAGGAAATAAGGTTAATATAATTCAGTTTAGTTCTGAGCTTCTTGGTAGACAGGGCAAAAAGGTAAATAGGGTGAGATATATAATCTTTATTGTAAAAGAAGAGAAAACACTGATTGTCTTCAGGATGTGGAAATTTATTATTTTATTTTATTTTTTTAATAATTCTTTTTCTTTAAAGATTTTTTTTTTTTATTTGAGAGAGAGAGAATGAGAGAGAGAGCACATGAGACGGGGAGGGTCAGAGGGAGAAGCAGACTCCCTGCCAAGCAGGGAGCCCGATGCAGGACTTGATCCAGGGACTCCAGGATCATGACCTGAGCCGAAGGCAGTCGCCCAACCAACTGAGCCACCCAGGCGCCCCAGGATGTGGAAATTTAAAAATGTATATATGCATGTGCATATGCCCCATGCTTGCTCCACCTCATTTTTTTATTTAAAGTTCATAAATACCCAAAATAAAACTCTGCCAAGGTAGGCTTAATATATCAGTAAAACTATTTCTAAGAAACACACCCCACACAGATGGTACCTACGTACACTTGTGGAAAGCATAATATAATGTATGGACTAGTTGAATCACTGTGTTGTACACCTGAAACTAATGTAACATTGTGTCAACTCTATTTCAATTAAATATATATACATATATGGAAAAGATATTCCATGCAAATAGAAAAAAGAAGAAAGCAAAAGTATCAATATTTATACCAGACAAAACAGACTTTAAGTCAGACTGTAACAAGAAACAAAGAAGATTATTATATAAGGAAAAGGGGTCAATTTATCAAAAGAATATACTAATTATAAATATTTATGCACCCAACAAGAGAGCAAGTTAATATACAAAGCAAATCTTAACAGATCTGAAGAGAGACATAGACAGGAATACAATAATAGTAGGGACCTTCAATATCCCACATACAACTACCCAGACAGAAAAACAAAATAAGGAAACATTGGACTTAAACTATGCATAGGACCAGATGTATCTAACAAACATATATAGTACATTACATCCAAGAGCAGCAGAATGTATATTCTTCTCAAGTACACATGGAACATTCTCCAGGATAGATGATATGTTAAGCCTTAAAACAAGTCTTCATGAATTTAAGATCATTGAAATCATATCAAGCAACTTTTCCACCCAAAATGGTATGAAACTAAAAATCAACTGCAAGAGAACTGGAAAATTCACAGCATGTGGAGATTAAAAACCATGTTCCTGAGTGACCAATGGGTCAAAGAAGATATCAAAAGGAAAATAAACAAATATCAAGACAAATGAAAATGGAAACATGAGATACCAAAACTTATGAGATACAGCAAAAGCAGTTCAAAGAGGGAGGTTTATAATGATAAATGCCTACATTAAAAAAAAAATCCTAAACAACATAAAATTATACTTCAAAAAACTGGGGGGGGAAAAAAAAAACTCAGCCCAAAGTTAGCAGAAGGAAGGAAATAACAAAGATCAAAGTGGAAATCAATGAAATAGAGACTAATGAGACAATAGAAAAGACCAATAAAGCTGGTTTTTGAAGATAAAGTTGATAAACCTTTAGCTGGACAAAAAAAAAAAAAGAAGCTTCAAATAAATAAAATCAGAAATGAAATGGGAGACATTACAACCCAGAACACAGATACACTAAGCATCATACCAAACTATAATGAACAATTGTATGTCAACAAAGTAGCTAACTGAGAAGAAATGGATATTCCTACAAACATACAATCTACCAAGACTGAGTCATAAAGAAATAAAAAGTATGAACAGACCAATAACTAGTAAGAGAGTGAATCAATATCAAAAACTCCCCCCCCCCCAAAAAAAAAATCCAGGACCAGATGGCTTCACTGGTGAATTTAAAGAAGATTAATATCAATCTTTCTCATAGTCTCCCACAAAATAGAAGAGGAAGGAACACTTACAAACTCATTTTATGAGGCCATCATTACCCTGATACCAAAGTCAGACAAGTACGCAACAAAAAAAAAAGTACAGGCTAATATCCCTGATGAACTTAAGATGCAGGAATCCTCAAAAATATTAGCAAACCAAATTCAATAGTGCATTAAGGATCACTTGCCATGATCGAATGGGATTTATCCTAGATGCAAGGATGGTTCCACATATACAAACCAATCAATATGATAGAGCATATAAAGGATAAAAATCATATGATCACCTCAATAGACACAAGAAGATCATCTGATAAAATTCAGCATCCTTTCATGGTAAAAACTCTCAACAAACTGGGTATAGAAAAACTATACCTCAACATAATAAAGGCCATATATGACAAGCTCACAGCTAACATCATAACCAATAGTGAAAGGTTGAAAGTTTTTCTTCGAAGATCATAGACAAGACAAGGATACTCACTCTTACCACATTTATTTGACATAGTACAGGAAGTTCTAACCAAAGCAATTGGCAAGAAAAATAAATAAAAGGCATCCAAATCAGAAAGCAAGATATAAAATCATCTGTTTGCAGATGATATGGTATTGTATGTAGGAAACCCTAAAGACTTCACACCTCCCCACTAAAAAATTAAGTGAATTCAGTAAAGTTGCAGGATATACAAAATTAACATATAAAAATCAGTTGTTTCTGTACACTAAAATTGAAATATTAGAAAGAGAAATTTAAAAAATAATTCCATTTACAGTAACATCAAAAATAATAAAATACTTAGGAATAAATTTAACCAAAAAGGTGAAAGACCTGTACTCCGAAAATTATAAAACATTGATAAGAGAAATTAAAGAAGACACAAATAAATGGAAAGGTATTCCACATTTATGGATGGGAAAAATTAATACTATTGAAATGTCCCTACTACCAAAAGTGATCTACTTTGTGTAGTGAGGTCCCTACTACCCAAAGATTCAGTGTAATCCCCTTTCAAAATTCCAATGACATTTTTCATAGAAATAGAAAAAAAAGCAATCCTAAAATTCATATGGAACCACAAATAGCTCAAAGAGCCAAAGTAATTTTGAGAAAGAACAAAGCTAGAGAAATCAAAATTCCTGGTTTCAAACTATACTATAAAAATACAGTAATTAATGGGGCGCCTGGGTGGCTCAGTTGTTAAGCATCTGCCTTCGGCTCAGGTAATGATCCCAGGATCTTGGACTCGAGCCCCGTGTCAGGCTCCCTGCTTGGCAGGGAGTCTGCTTCTCCCTCTCCACTCCCCCTGCTTGTGCTCCTGCTCTTGCTATCTCTCTGTCAAATAAATAAATAAAATCTTAAAAAATAAAACAAACAACAGTATGGTATTGGCATGAAGACATACAGATCAATGGTACAGAATAGAGAGCCCCAAAATAAACCAAAACATATATGGTCAATTAATTTTTGACAAAGGAGCCAAGAAAATTCAATGGGGAAAAGACAGTCTCCTCAGTAAAAAAGGTATTAAGAAAACTCAGCTAGTTGCAAAAGAATGAATCTGCGCCCCTATCTTACACTACATGCAAAAATCCACTCAACATGGATTAAAGGCCTGGCATAAGATCTGAAACTCCTAGAAGGAAACATAGCAGGTAAGCTCCCTAACACTGGTCTTGGCAATGATATTTTGGATTTGACACCAAAAGTAAAGGCACCCAAAGCAGAAATAAATAACTGGGACTATAACAAACTAAAAAAGTTCTGCATAGCAAAGGAAACCAACAATAAAATGAAAATAGCATTGGAGAATTATTTGTATACCACATATCCGATAAGGGGTTAATACCCCAAAAATATAGTAAAGTCATGCAACTCAATAGCAAAATAATAATAATAATAATAATAACCCAATTTAAAAAAAGGCAAAGGACCCAAGTAAACATTTTTCTAAGGAAGAAATACAGATGGACAATAGGTACATGAAAAGGTATTCAACATCATTAATCATCAGGGAAATGCAACACAACCACAATGAGATATCACTTCATACCTGTTGGGATGTCTATGATCTAGAAAACAAGAGATAACATATCTTGACAAGGATGTGGAGCAAAGGGAACCCTTGATGCATTATTGATGAGAATGTAAAGTAGTAGAGGTACTATGGACAACTGTGCAGACAATTTCCTCAAGATATTAGAAACATAAGTACCATATGATCCAGCAATCCTACTTCTGAGTATATATCCAAAGGAAGTGAAATCATTATCTTGAAGAGGTATCTGCACTCCCATGTTCACTGCAGCGTTACCTGCAGTAGCGAAGGTTTGACAAGTACCTATGTGTCTGCTGATAAATAAATGAAGAAAGAAAAGGTGGTATTATTATCATTTAGCCTTAAAATCTTATTGAGCCTTTATTTTTTTTAAAGATTTTATTTATTTGAGAGAGAGAAAAAGCGAGAGAGGGAACACAAGCAGGGGGAGTGGGAGAGGGAGAAGCAGACTCCCCGCTGAGCAGGGAGCCCAACGTGGGGCTCGATCCCAGAACCCTGGGATCATGACCCCAGCCGAAGGCAGACGCTTAATGACTGAGCCACCCAGGCGCCCCCATATTGAGCCTTTAAAAAGAAGGTATAATATTTAGCCTTTAAAAAGAAGGAAATCCTGTGACTTGTGACAACATGGATAAACTTGGAGGGCATTCGGCCAAGTGAAAGAAGCCAGACATAAACAGACAAATATTGCATGGTAAAACTTACATGTGGAATCTAAAAAAAAATAAAATAAAAGTCAAACTCATAGAAACAGAGAGTAGGATGGTGGTTGTCAGGGGACAAGGTGTGGGGAGGGTGAAATTAGGAGAGGCTGGTAAGAGCACAAACTTTCAGTTAGAAGATGATTCTGGTCTAAGGATCCCCCATGTAGAACATGGTGATTATAGTTGATAACACTGTATCATGTAATTGAAACTTGCTAAGAGAGTAGAACTTGTGTTCTCACCAAAAAGATCAATAAATAAAGAGGTAAATATGTGAGGTGATAGTTGTGTTAATTAACTCAATGGTGGAATCCTCTCAAAATATATACATATATCAAATCAACACATTGTACACTTAAAATACATTGTGACTTCATCAATTATAGTTCAATAAAGCTGAAAAAATAAAAAATAAACCTGTTGGTAGAATAATTAAACATTTTCAAACAAGTAGTCCTTCTTAATATGATTAGAATGTGTGGAATGCCCAGAAGCAGCATTTCCAAATGAATTCATCAATAAACATAAAACATAAAATTAACTGCTCTAGTTTTCCCAGAGATCCTATCTAGGTCAGACTGCCCTAGGACAGATGATTAAGTTAGTTTAGGTCCAATTCAGGACTACATAACATAGAGTTATGTCTTAGGCCCTTCAGGCAACTTGGAGCCTTCCAGGGTCAAAGAAGGCCAGCCAAAACCCAAAATCAATAGGGCTATTTAAATGATGACATGCCCAGTGGGTAAAGATATTTGACTCCACACATCAGTGGCATGAGCTACTGTCCTGAGAATTCATCAATAGGTCCAAGATCCCATTAAAGCTTTTTAATTTCTGCTTAGTAATATTAGGATTTAATTGATGCCAAAGACACCACCTGCCAGTAGACAATGATGTTGTGGCAGTCAGTAGAAAATGTCTTACAAACAGGCCTTCCCAGATATGCCAGGGAATTCTACTGGCTGGTATACTGACTTGGCAGCCTACTTCTACTTTATTTACACTGGGTCTTCGTTATTCTGCCTGTCCATCATTCATCCCCCCCACCCCACCCCACTCCTCTTCTTCTTTTACTAGCAACCCAACTTTCCCTTGGGAAACTATTCCACCCCTATTCTTAGTCCACATTGCTCAGGAGGAAATGATTCACCCACAGCTTCAGTGATAGGCACATAACCTAGATGTGGTCAATTACCTTGGGACAGTGTGAATAAGATCAAAACTTGGAATTTTCACTAGGACTATCAGAAATGTGATCTCTCATTTCCTGCTGCTGAGATTGTTGAACTGGAAGGCTGGAATGGGTACATATTACTGGAAGCCCTCTTGCCATTAGGGTGAGATACTGCTTTAGAACAAACAATGGAATAGATCATTTCATCTTCTGGAACCAGCAATTCTAGAAATCATGTGCCTATATTTTTCCAGTATAGAAGCAAATAAAATACCTTTTTCGTTTAGTTCATTTTGAGTTGCAGTTTCTATCTCTTGCAGTCATTCTCAGAAACTGCTAAAAGATGAGCTAGTGTGCAAACTATGGGTTGAGGGAATACCATTTATTTTCTAAAACTATGCAAATTATCACACTCCTGTTCTGAGCTTTATATCAAAAAGGGCCAAGGCATTTAGACAACAGCACTACCACAAACAGTATCATACTTGATCTTCATAAAGTTAACTTGGCCATAACAAAACGGAGTTATTCATGGGACATATGGCTCAACGTTATCCATTAAGTCAAACATGGCACTAAGATTGGAACCCAGCACTTCATGAAAAGCAAGACTTCTTCTGCTTCAATCAATGGACCTTTCAGATCACTTGGTCTTATGGCTCCCAAATGTCAGTCCATGCACTGGAAACATTTGCAAGAGTGTGGCCAAATTGTCAACAGTCCTCTATAGAATAATGAGGAAAATAAAGACTCTAAAAAGGTTTTAATGATGCTATGTCATTTCATTTTTAAATTCTAAGATTTGGTGTTTATGTGTTCTCTTTTGTGAAATAATGTGAAAAGTAGATATAAATAATATTTTTGGTGAAATATAAATTAGGCAAGCCCACGCCCCCCACCCACCCACACTGCCCCAGTTTGTTCTCAATGCTCTCAGCTTCAATACCTCTCCCCTTCTCTTTCTCAGGTCACCTCTAAGGGCTGCTTTCCACTTCCAGAGTTTTCCTGCTGGGGAATCCTTTTGTCTTTGGTAACAGAGATTAAAGTAACCTTTCTCTGGCTTCCCCAAATCTGTATCTCCTCCTGTTATGCTGCACACCTCCTTAGGCCAGACACAAGAAGAGGTTATCTTTCCTCTTGAGAAGATGGGAAAGGGAACTTAAATAAATATTGGCTGATCTCAAACAAGTGAATTTATAAATATGGATACCAACATTGCTTAAAGCCTCAAAGTGTCAAAAAGACCCTAATTAAGCCCGATGTGGGGCTTAATCTCAGGACTCTGAGATCAAATCCAAAGTGGGATGCTAACTGAGTGAGCTACCCAGGTGCCCCGGGTAATCTACTTTTGCCTTCAGAGAAGTCTCTGTTATCTACATTTTCCACAATAGGAACACACTACTTGTAAATGTAGAAAAATATATTTATTAAATTTAGTTCTACTTATTTTTGCAGCCAATATTTACTGATTACTCATTCTGTGAACACCAAAAAAAACCATACTTTTTCCTGATCATTTCCTTTGCAAGACGGATTTGACACGAATTAAGGCAAGATTTGCATTGTTTTTTTCTTGCCAGCAAGAATAACTTGTACTCGCAGGAGGAACAAGATGGTGGAGGAGTAGGAGACCTAAATTTTGTCTCGTCCCAGGAATTCAGCTAGGTAGGGATAAAACCATTCTGAACACCTACAAATTCAACAGGAAATCAAAGAAAAGAATAGCAGCAACTCTCTGAACAGACAAGCGACTACTTTCTGGAAGGTAGGATGTGCGGAGAAGTGAACCCGAGGCAATATTCGGGAAGATAGACGGCAGGGGGAGACAGCCTCCTCAGCGGGCTACTGGCAAGTGGTAGAGCAATGGAGCACAAATTGGAACTTTTAGAAGTCTGCTCCACCAAGGGACATCGCTCCAGTGGCTAAGTGGGGTGGGGGGGGGGGGGAACGCTCACTGGGACAGTGTGGTCTAGGAACCTCAGGGTCACGGGAAGACCGGGGGTGCCTGAGTGTGGCAGAGCTCCCAGGATCGGAGCGGGAAGCCGGCTGCAAAGACGGAGCCAAGGAGTGGGCTCGCAGCTCGGGGTGGCCATAAACCGTGATCCGCGGCACAGATGGGCCACTGCTCCTCCA
Source organism: Neomonachus schauinslandi (assembly GCF_002201575.2). Lineage (NCBI taxonomy): Eukaryota > Metazoa > Chordata > Mammalia > Carnivora > Phocidae > Neomonachus > Neomonachus schauinslandi. The sequence goes on along the minus strand of NC_058403.1, from coordinate 186,318,070 downwards.
GCAGGAACCCAACAAGCCGCAGATCCGGGGAGACTACCCTTCCTCCCCTGGGGGGAGCAGTGCGGGAGCGCACCACAGGGATCTGCTGGGTTTGGAGACCCCAAACGGGGTCATGTGCCAGAGACAGAAATGCTTAGTCACAGGCTGGGTGAGCACAATTGCGTCTGGAGACGGGGAGACAGGAGTGATAAACTGCTTTTCTCTGGGGGCTCACTGAGGAGTGGGGCCCTGAGTTCTCGGGTCCTCCAGGGTGGAGATTGGGAGGCCGCCATTTTCACTCTTGTCCTCCAAAGCTGTAAAGAAAGCTTGCAGGGAACAAAAGCTCCCGAGAGCAAACCCGAGCAGATAACTTAGCCCGGACCCTGCAAGGGTGGGGCAATTCTGCCTCCAGCAAAGATATTTGAGAACCACAGCAACAGGCCCCTCCCCGAGAAGATCAGCAAGAACAGCCAGCCAAGACCAAGTTTACTGATCAACAAGAACTGTAGAGCTCCAGCACTAGGGGAATACAGCACATAGAATTCATGGCTTTTTTCCCATGATTCTTTAGTCTTTCAAAGTTAATTATTTTAAATTTTTTTTATTGTTTTTTTTTTAAATTTTTTTTTCCCGTTTTCAACTAACACCTTATCAATCCCTTTTTTTAAAATATTTTTTAATTTTCATTTTTAGAGTCATAGTCTATCCTTTCATTGTAGTTAACCTTATTTTTTGTATATATGTAAGTTTTTCTCTCTTTAAAATTTTGGGATACAGTTTCTTCTAACAGACCAAAATATACCCTAAATCTCTAGTGTATGGCTTTGATCTAGTCTCCTTCTTGATCACATTCTCTCCCTTTCTATTTTTTGTTTTTGTTTTTTTTCTTTAATTTCTCTTCTTTCTTTTTTCAACCAACTTCTTAACAATTCCTTTTATAAAATCTTTTATAATTTTCATCTTTACAATCATATTCCATCCCTTCATTGTATTTACCCTTATTTTTGTATATATATAAGTTTTACTTTCTTTAGAATTTTAGGAGACAATTTCTTCTAACAGACAAAAATAAACCCAAAATATAGTGTGTGGCTGTTCTATTCACCAGCCTGATCATATTCTTTTTTTTTTTTCCCTTTCTTTCCCCCCCCCAGTTTTGGGTCTCTTCTGATTTGTTTAGTGTATGTTTTTCTGGGGTAATTGTTACCCTTTTAGCATTTTTTTTAGCATTTTGTTCTCTCATTCATCTATTCTTTTCTGGACAAAATGACAAGATGGAAAAGCTCACCTCAAAAAAAAAGAACAAGAGGCAGTACCTACTGCCAGGGACCTAATCAATATGGACATTAGTAAGATGTCAGAACTAGAGTTCAGGATGATGATTATAAAGATACTAGCTGGGCCTGAAAAAAAGCATGGAATATACTAGAGAATCCCTTTCTGGAGAAATAAAAGGACTAAAATCTAACCAAGTCAAAATAAAAAAGACTATTAATGAGGTGCAATCAAAATGGAGGCTCTAACTGCTAGGATAAATGAGGAAGAAGAGAGAATTAGTGATATAGAAAACCAAATGATGGAGAATAAAGAAGCTGAGAAAAAGAGAGATAAACAACTACTGGATCACAAGGGTAGAATTTGAGAGATAAGCGATACCATAAGACGAAACAATATTAGAATAATTGGGATCCCAGAAGAAGAAGAAAGAGAGGGGCAGAAGGTACATTGGAGCAAATTATAGTGGAGAACTTCCCTAATTTGGGGAAGGAAACAGGCATCAAAATCCAGGAGGCACAGAGAACCCCCCTCAAAATCAATAAAAATAGGTCAACACACCGATATCTAATAGTAAAGCTCACAAGTCTCAGAGACAAAGAGAAAATCCTGAAAGCAGCTTGGGAGAAGAGATATGTAACCTACAATGGTAGAAACATTAGATTGGCAACAGACCTATCCACAGAGACCTGGCAGGTCAGAAACGACTGGCGTGATATATTCAGAGAATTAAATGAGAAAAACATGCAGCCAAGAATACTATATCCAGCTAGGCTGTCATTGAAAATTGAAGGAGAGACAAAAAGCTTCCAGGACAAACAACAAAAACTAAAAGAATTTGCCAACACCAAACCAGCCCTACAAGAAATATTGAAAGGGGTCCTCTAAGCAAAGACACAGCCTAAAAGTAACATAGACCAGAAAGGAACACAGACAATATACAGTAACAGTCGCCTTATAGGCAATACAATGGCACTAAATTCATATCTTTCAATAGTTACCCTGAATGTAAATGGGCTAAATGCCCCAATCAAAAGACATAGGCTATCAGACTGGATAAAAAAATGAGACCCATCGATATGCTGTCTGCAAGAGACTCATTTTAGACCCAAAGACACCTCCAGATTTAAAGTGAGGGGGTGGAAAACCATTTACCATGCTAATGGACATCAAAAGAAAGCTGGGGTGGCAATCCTTATATCAGACAAATTAGATTTTAAACCAAAGATTATAATAAGAGATGAGGAAGGACACTATATCCTACTTAAAGGGTCTATCCCACAAGAAGATCTAACAATTGTAAATATCTATGCCCCTAACATGGGAGCAGCCAATTATATGAGCCAATTAGTAACAAAATCAAAGAAACATATCGAGAATACTACAATAATAGTAGGGGACTTTAACACCCCCTCACTGAAATGGACAGGTCATCTAAGCAAAAGATCAACAAGGAAATAAAGTCTTTAAATGACACACTGAACCAGATGGACTTCACAGACATATTCAGAACATTCCATCCCAAAGCAACAGAATACACATTCTTCTCTAGCGCCCATGGAACATTCTCCAGAATAGATCACATCCTAGGTCACAAATCAGGTCTCAACTGGTACCAAAAGATTGGGATCATTCCCTGCATATATTTGGACCACAATGATTTGAAACTAGAACTCAATCACAAGAGGAAAGTTGGAAAGAACTCAAATACATGGAGGCTAAAGAGCACCCTACTAAAGAATGAATGGGTCAACCAGGAAATTAAAGAAGAATTTTAAAAAATTCATGGAAACAAATGAAAATGAAAACACAACTGTTCAAAATCTTTGGGATGCAGCAAAGGCGGTCCTAAGAGTTAAGTATATAGCAATACAAGCCTTTCTCAAGAAACAAGAAAGGTCTCAAGTACACAACCTAACCCTACACCTAAAGGAGCTGGAGAAAGAACAGCAAATAAAGCCTAAACCCAGCAGGAGAAGAGAAATAATAAAGATCAGAGCAGAAATCAATGAAATAGAAACCAAAAGAACAGTAGAACAGATCAATGAAATTAGGAGCTGTTCTTTGAAAGACTTAATAAGATTGATAAACCCCTGGCCAGACTTATCAAAAAGAAAAGAGAAATGACCCAAATAAATAAAATCATGAATGAAAGAGGAGAGATCACAACCAACACCAAAGAAATACAAACAATTATAAGAACATATTATGAGCAACTATATGCCAGCAAATTAGACAATCTGGAAGAAATGGATGCATTCCTAGAGAAGTATAAATTACCAAAACTTTACCAGGAAGAAATAGAAAACCTGAACAGACCCATAACCAGAAATGAAATTGAAGCAGTGATCAAAAATCTCCCAACAAACAAGAGACCAGGCCAGATGGCTTCCCAGGGGAATTCTACCAAACATTTAAAGAAGAATTAATACCTATTCTTCTGAAGCTGTTTCAAAGAATAGAAATGAAGGAAAACTTTCAAACTCATTTTATGAGGCCACCATTACCTGGATCCCAAAACCAGACAAAGACCCCATCAAAAAGGAGAATTACAGACCAATAACCCTGATGAACATGGATGCAAAAATTCTCACCAAAATATTAGCCAGTGGGATCCAACAGTACATTAAAAGGATTATTCACCATGACCAAGTGGGATTTATTCCTGGGCTGCAAGGCTGGTTCAACATCCACAAATCAATCAATGTGATACAATACATTAATAAAAGAAAGAAGAAGAACCATATGATCCTCTCAGTAGATGCAGAAAAAGCATTTGACAAAGTACAGCATCCTTTCTTGATTAAAACTCTTCAGCGTGTAGGGATAGAGGGTACATACCTCAATATCATAAAAGCCATCTATGAAAAACCCACAGCAGGGGCACCTGGGTGGCTCAGTCGTTGGGTGTCTGCCTTCAGCTCAGGTCATGATCCCAGGGTCCTGGGATGGAGCTCCACATCGGGCTCCCTGCTCGGCGGGAAGCCTGTTTCTCCCTCTCCCACTCCCCCTGCTTGTGTTCCCTCTCTCACTGTGTCTCTCTTTGTCAAATAAACAAAATCTTTATTAAGAAAAAGAAGAAAAACCCACAGCAAATATCATTCTCAGTGGGGAAAAACTGAGAGCTTTTCCCCTAAGATCAGGAACACGGCAGGGATGTCCACTATCACCACTGCTATTCAACATAGTACCGTAAGTCCTAGCCTCAGTAATCAGATAACAAAAAGAAATAAAAGGCATCTGAAAAGTTAGGATTCCTGATATGCAAAGCTCTGTGGCCTGGCAAAAATGTTAAAGAGTAAAGTCATTGGATCTTTTATAGTATTTTTGAAAAAAACACTCAAACTATAGAAAACTAGCAAGAATTACATCATGAACTTCCATATACCAGTCTCAAGATTATTAATTCCTATTATTTTTCCATATTTATTTTGTCTCTTCCTACCCATCTACCTCTCCCTCAAATGAAAAGAATTTTTTTTCTAAACCACTTGAGTACAAGTGCTGAAAATTTCCAGAATATGGTCTGAGAATACCACTCCAAATGGTGTATTTGGCACCCACTTTGACTGAAGGGTAATTTTGAGCTAAAGGCAATTGAGAGCAAGCAGACAGGGGGAAAGCTCTCTACCTCCTTCTACTTGTATGAAAATAAAGTGTAAATTCCCTCTTTTGTAAAAGGAAAGTTCCATTTTTAAAGGCAATTTCCATTTGTAAAGCTTTCTTTCTTACCAGGAAGAGAGCTACTCCAGGAGATAACTCTTATTACCTAAGAGACTCTTACCTGCATAACAGGATAATGTTCACTTGCCATACATTTCCTTCCCCATATTCCATAACTTGCCCTGCACATCCTTGCCCAGAAGCCCCCAAGCCCCCTTTCCCTTGTTTAGCCTAAGATGCTATGTAATCCTCAACCATCTGGCCACCTCCTAGAGCCACATTTGTCTTCCTGAACTCCAGAACAGGTTGGTGCCTATGTATACAAGTAATTAAAACCCTTTGTTCTCTTGTTAATCTGCTTTTTGTCCTTTGGCTGTGGGCCCCAGGCACTGAACCTAGGAGGGTAGAGGAAAACAGGTTTTTCTTCTCCTACCACGTGATATCAAAGTCTTCTAAGAATAAAGACAGTCTCTCACATAATGACAGTGCAATGATCAAATTCAGGGGCTTTAACACTAATAAAATACTATGTTACACATAGTCCATATTCACATTTCTTCAATCCCAAGAATGTCCATTTTTTTCCCCAATCCAGGATCACACTGCTTTTAATTGTCATGTGTCTTTTATCTTCTTGAATCTGGAATAGCGACTCAGATTTTTTTTTTAATTTAAAAAAAAAAGATTTTATTTATTTATTTGGCAGAAAGAGAGCGAGCGAGCACAAGCAGGGGGACTGCAAAGGGAGAGGGAGAAACGGGCCCCCACTGAGCAGAGAGACTGACGTGGGGCTGGATCCCAGGACTCCCGGATCATGACCTGAGCTGAAAGCAGACCCTTAACCAACTGAGCCAGGCAGGCGCCCCTCTCCTCAGATTTTCTTTGCCTCCCACTCTTTAACATTTTTAAAGAGGACAGACCTGTGGCTTTGTAGGATATTTATGCTAGTCTGATTATTTCCTAAGGATTAGATTCACACTATACATTTTTGAAAGGTATACTACTTATGTGATTCTTACTGCATTCTATCAGGAGGAACCTGATGGAATGGTGATAATTAACCTTGATCCTCTGGATAAGGTGATATGAAGAAGTCACCCCTGTATCTGTGTGTGTATGCATTCTCCTTCAAAAATAGATCATAAAACCCTCCTGTGAGAGATACCCTCCTTACTCATGGAGAAAAAAAGTGTTCCTGTCTCTGAAGCAAGGGACATCAAGAAGAATGCTTACTAAGTTTTCCCCAGTTGGACTACACCTACCTCATAGACTCTGACCTAACATATTTCTTTTTTTTTTTTTTAAAGATTTTTATTTATTTATTGAGAGAGAGAGAGAGAGCATGAGAGGGAGGAGGTTCAGAGAGAGAAGCAGACCCCCCGCTGAGCAGGGAGCCCGATGCGGGACTCGATCCCAGGACTCCAGGATCATGACCTGAGCCAAAGGCAGTTGCTTAACCAACTGAGCCACCCAGGCACCCTGACCTAACATATTTCTAAATGACTGCCTGCTCTTCATCAAGCTTAGCGTAAAAATACTCAGGTCTGTTTCCTTAGGCCCTCATTTCCTTATAAAGGCTCCCATGTCATGTAAAACTTATATTAAATAAATTTGTATGCTTTTCTCTTGTCAATCTGTCTCTGTCAGTTTAATTTTCAGACCCAGCAGATGAAGGATAGTTGGAAGGCAGGCAGGCAGGGATAAGGGGCCCCCACCCCAAGAGGAAACCACCTTAAAAGGATTTTACACCACCCTGGAAGGAGCCCTCCACCTTTCCCATGTGATAGATAGGGGACAAAAACCTGATTGGATGACTGGCACAGCGAGGGCTCATCAGATTAAAACAGCCACCTAACACACCCATACAAACCCGTAGACATAGAAACTCCAGTGACAACCCTCTCCGGTCCCCTCCCTCCTCAGGAGCTTTGTACTATCACTTTGCTATTGCTCAATAAGCCTTGCTTTGCTGCCCACCACTCTTCGTCTAGTCTACCGCTTCATTCTTTGAAGCAGGGTGACCATGAACCTTGGGCACGCACGGAGAAAATCCTGTAACACAGTCAGGGTCTCTAAGCGGGTTGAGGAAAACTTTCTTTCCTTACAGTGTAGATATACAGAATAAGTAAAGTGTGGAGAGATGTTTTGAAACTATGCAAATATTTTGTTCCCCAAAAAAACTTTCTCTCAATGGCTTTAATACCCATTGATGATCCTGGCCTGAATTATTATGATAGTCATTATAAAATAGTGATTTTCTAGTTCCATCATTGCTTCCCCATCTATTAACTGGTATTCCACTGTAAGAAGAACTTCTCTTTCTCCCTCCCTTCTTTATTTACTTATTTTTTTAAATTACTTATTTTTGTTTAAGGTAAACCTCATCCATTTGATCTTTAAGTGGTCCATTTCCACCTGGCTCCTCTGTCATTCAGACATGGTTGCATCTTTTTTTTTTTTATTTTTTTATTCATTTGAGACACAGAGATACAGAGAGAGAGAGCAGAGAGCTTGAGCAGGGGGAGAGGCAGAGGGAGAGGGAGAAGCAGGCTCCCCGCAGAGCCAGGAGCCTGATGTGGGGCTGGATCCAGGATCATGACCTGAGCCAAAGGCACCCAGGTGCCCCAGGCTTTTCTTGTCTTTTCCCTGCTCTGGACCAGCCATTTCTCCAAGGGCCACGGGTTCCTTTTAGCGGGGAATGGTATTTAGAAACAAAGAGCAGGAATTGAGTATGCTAATTGCTGCAAGCAGTATCACTTCCTACAGGTTCTTACAGAGGACAGAGCTAGGAATTATAAACAAATAAACATATGAATAAATAAATAAAATGTGTATGTATAATATAATCATATATATAGGCATATATATATAAAATCATGTATTTGTATTGACATTTATAATCTTAATCCAATAGTTCAGTGTTCTAAAAATCCTGGCTCTCCCCAAAATTAATGTATTTATCCAATCCTACCATATGTACAAAATAATTTCAGAATTGTTCCATCAATACTACTATTAAGAGCAAACTTTGTATAAAGTTCAAGATTTCTTTCTGGTTCTTTTATCTTTAGACGGAAGGTATACAGTCAAGGTACTAAGCTCAAAATAACTTGAATTATTTTATTTATTTTTTCCTAATGTGTTATCATGTCAACCATTTGATATATAGATGGACTCATTTACCTCTGTTTTTATTTAATTTTCACCCCAATATTTTAATTTAATTTTATTTTTTGAGCATACAAAACATGAATACGTGATTTCAAAGTCAAGTATCACTACCTTCCCTAATTTCTCTGATCCCATTCCCCCCCCCCACCGTAGGTTACTAATTTCATTGCTTCCAGTTTATTCTTCCTGTGTTTCCTTTTGCAGAAATAATCAATTGATTGATCGATAGATGATAGACACTCCTCTTTTTCCTTCTTTCTTACATATAATATAGCCTGCTATACGTACCCTTTTGTACTTTGCTTTTGGCACACTCTGGGACTAACTCCATATCAACTCATAAGGACCTTCCTTGTTCTGTATCATAGAACATCACTGTATGGGCTATACCAGGACTCATTCAAATAATCTTTCTTCCTTCCTTCCTTCCTTCCTTCCTTCCTCCCTCGCTCCCTCCCTCCCTCCCTCCTTTCTTTTCTTTCTTTTTTTTTTTTTTTAAGATTTTATTTATTTGAGAGAGAGAGAGAAAGCATGATGGGGGGGGTGGGAGAGAGGGGGAGAAGCAGGCTCCCCACTGGCAGGGAGCCTGATGCAGGGCTCAATCCCAGGACCCTGAGATCATGATCTGAGCCAAGACGCTTAACTGGACTGAGCCACCCAGGTGCCCCTCAAATAATTTCCTTTCTACTAGGTATTTAGGTTGCTTCCAGTATTTCATAAGTACAAATAATCATGCATGTCTCTTAGAAGTTGAACATACTTTCTTACGCTTAAGAACCACCCTTTTATCAAGTTTTGTGAATTATCAAGGTCTTTTGCTACGTCCCTATTGGATTTTTGCTGGTCCCTTTCTCCTCAATTTATAAATCTATATATTAGGCATGTTAGCTCTTTCTCAGTAATATATCTTACAAATATCTTCTCCCAGCTAGATGCTTATGGTTTATTCTTTATGTTTTTTGACAGGTAAAAGAGAATTTTTTCTTAATTTTTAATTTTATACAATCAAGTTTCAGTGTATCTGGATTTTGAATTATAGAAAGCTTCTCCTTACACCCAGGTTATAAAAAAACTCCCCTACTGGTTAAATTTCAGTGGGCATGTGTATAGGAATAAAATATTATTTGCCTACTAATCTCTGGGCAATTTCAAAGATGCATGAACCTTTTTTATTTCCAAAGTACCTTTATCTCCTAACAACACAGCTTTCATTTTCCCTAACTCCAGGTTTCCTTGGCAGGCCAGCTTCACCAGAGAGCTGTGAACTAAACCGAAATTGCCAAAGAAGACACTGCTCACTCGTCACAACCATAGGAATCTTTCTCTCAAGCAAATAAGAATGTGGTAGTGCAAATCTGTTTTTAAATCACATACTTTCATAAGGCAAGGATCACCTGCATTATATCTTATTGTCTCTCAATGATGTGTGCACTTTCTCTTATCACTGTTATTATCAAGGGATGCATGTTTATTTTAGAAAAAATAAAACTATTGTTTAGCAAAAGCAAATAAAAATTTCAGAACTGTTAACAATGAGAACATGTTACTATATCAATATGGAAAAAACCTCCCTTTTAACTATATTTCCTGTTTGTAATCTGTTTCCATTTTCACTTACTGTAACAATCTTTCCATGTTACTAAGTTGTCTACAACAACCTTTAAAAAAACTACATGGTACTCCACTATATAAAGACAGAAAGTATTGTGGCTTAGGATGTTCGGGTTTTTTGTTCTTTTGGGTTTTTTTCCCCATATCATAAACAGCTCTGTGATAAAATTACTTAAAGATGTACACCTTTGTGAACTGTCCAAATATTTAAGATAAATATTTAGACAAGTAGTTGTTGGATCAAACAATACACAAGATTTTTGATACATACGCCACGTTGCCACCAGCAGTGTTTGAAAATAACTGTTTCCTTCACTCACACCCTACCCACACTTTGTGTTATCATTCCATTTTCTAGCTCTTGATTTTTTAACACAAGATTAAACAGTGGTGTAAAGCTCTGTAAAAGCACAAGACAAGCAAATTTAGAACAAAACATTACAGATGTGTGTCTAAAAATCCCTGAAAAACTCTTCCCAGGCTCTAAACAATCTATTGAAAAATCTGTGAAAACACTTCATTCAAAAATGAAGATTTTTTATTCTGTACATCTTAGTCTTTAAATCTTAAAATCTCATGCAACTTCCTCTTTTTTTTTAAGGTTTTATTTATTCACTTGAGAGAGGGAGAGAGAGAGAGACCGGGTGGGAGGAGCAGATAGAGAGAGGAAGAAGCAGGCTCCCGACGCGGGGCTTGATCCCAGGACTCCGGGATCATGACCCGAGCCAAAAGCAGATGCTTAACTGACTTAGCCACTCAGGTGCCCCCTCATGCAACCTCCTAACCGCCTTTCCCATTTAGTAGGAGCCAAAGTTTGGTACTGGTTATAAATGAACAGGAAGGTTCCTATACAGGAAGAATCAACCTAAGGAAGTTGTGGGAATAAACTTACGGGAAAACTTCTCCTTTCAAGACTTTACTAATTTGAACTCCATGATAATTCTCCCTTGTCAATTCTTGGCTAAAATTTTTACTTCAGCTTCTAGTCTAATGGCCCACACTTCTAAATTACACTTTTAATGGAAAAACAACAACATGGAATTTTTCTTTTTTGAACCATCTGTGTTTTCCCAAGAACGTGTGACTGATACTGATAAATCTACTACTTTGCACACCCCAATCAAACCCAATCTTAAGGTTTGAAAAGCTTAGGAAAATAATGCTGTTCCACAAAAACAGTATGTGATCAGAAACACTTGCTTTAAAATTTGATGTTTGGTGTGTGAAGCTTCTTAACAAGTGTTTATTAAACTGCATAATTTCAAAGCCTGGAGTGGTATATTGCAATGTTTTCCTGGGAGTTGATCACATTTGCATATCCTTTTACACTTCCTGTGAAATTAATATTGCCTTTTGTATCTTGAACTTAGCTAATATAACTTGCCATTTTTACTTTTCATTGCTATGAGTAAAATAGAGTAAACCCCCAAAGGGAGCCCTGCAATGCCTACATAAGCTTTATTCTCTCGCAGTTACATTTTTTCATATGAATACATTGAATCATGATTAATAAACCTTTACAGAATCCACTGGTCTTGCAAAAAGGCAAGATTCATAATGATAAAGGCTGCCCAGCGAATAAAGGAAATGCTCCTAAAACTGGGGCGAAAGACCAGAGCTCATGGCACTCTTGGCATATCCAACAACATGTCCTAGGTCCTTCACCAAGTCGGACACTTTCAACAATCGCTCAGTGTCTATGCAAGAGTGGCTGAACCACCAGGATACCAAAACCAGCTGGTGACAATTAGACTGCTTTCTCTCCGGAGTACATCTTTGTCAGACGTTAAAATCTGACAATGATTCCAGGATTTTTAAAATTCCAGCTGGGGCACGCGGGAGTGGGAATGAGATGATAATCAAAGGAAGAGGATGGTAGGGGTTGAGGGTAAAAGGAAGTAGGCATCAGTTGCAACTGAGAAGCTCCAAAAAGCAAACCAAATGCAGAAAAGGGAAATCTCAGGAAATACTACGTACCACATTAGACAGAGGTCACTGAAGGCCTCAAAGCATTATCCCCCAGTCATCTGCCCTGCAGGTGAGGAAAAATAATTTTCCCTTTACCCTTCTGAGTTTGTGGCTGAACCCCTACCCCCATAGTAAAAAGAGAATGAAAGGAGAAAAAATTAATTATATATACATATATATAATATAGTTACACACACATACAAACAGGAGTCCCACAAAGATATGAGACTCAAAGGCAGTCAGATAAGGAGGCTTATATGCCATCATGAGTTAAAGGAAAAGGACAGTAGCCTGGGGCTTCAAAGGGGACAAGCAATTCACAGGAAGGTGAGAGGAGATGTTTGGTAAACAAAGGTGGTCCTGCCCTGCCGGTAAGTCTCTCAGGGGAAAAAGTTCCCTCTGGTAATAGGCTCTTCCTGGTATAGGCTTCCTTTCTAATGTAAATTTCCTTTATAAATGTAGATTTCCCTTACAAAATGGTAACTTCTTTTGTTTTCAGAGCTTCTCCTATGTCTGCAGTTTCTTAAAAATAATCAGCTGAAAATAATCCTTATGCTAAAGAAGCATATTTTGGGGAAGCCTATCCTGCTCCCTTCAGCCGTCCACAGGTGCTCTGCCTAGCTGACTACGTAGTCAAGGCCAGGGAAACTAAAAGGCAACCCGAGGGAAAAGTTGGGGGCCACTCCAAGATTCCTGACCACGGGGATAAATACCCCACACCACAGCAGAGAGCACCCTCTGCCACACCTTGTACTGCTCTAGTTTATTCTCCGACTTCAAGCCTATCTCCAATTTAGTCGAAAGGCAGGGTTGGGGTCCAGGGCCAGGATTAGGGGGAGTTGAGTAGAGTCACTGGCCTCAGGTGCAAAATTTAAAGGCTGCTAAAAAAGAACTCCAGTAATCAAGATAACACTTCAGTGTAGTATTTTTAAAAATCAAAATTAATGCAAAAACTCCATGGTGAACAAAATATTGACATTTTAAGTAAGATTAATGCCATGCTGAACCACATTTGAGCCTGTATATACACTCTTATCTACATGTTTTCATGTACTGTTTTAAAAGCTGATTTTTCTGGAAGACATTAAAGTAGTTAAAAAATATTGGAAAATTGGAAAGCAGGTATATTAATAAAACATCATATTAAATATAATGAAACCAGAATTTATTACAATTTCAATTTTCTGGGTTTAATAGGTACAAAGTCAGTAATATTTTCAATATTTGCTTCTTTATCTTGTTTTCAATGGGGAAAATCACCATGTTTGACATTTTCTCCTCAACAACTGACAATCTTAAGTAATTTTAAATTATCTTAGTTACCTTCATTAATTTAATTAATTTCATTTTCTTTTGCCTCTAATACATATGGGTCAGCACTGCAATGGTCTTTATTTAAAATATTTTTTTACTCGTTGTGGATTTTTTTTTTTTGCATTTAATTTAAAAAAAACAGAATTAAAGTATTTTTTCCTGATTACTGAGTTATTTTGGCACTCTTTTAAATTGTGCAATGCTGGGGCGCCTAGGTGACTCAGTCAGTTAAGCATCTGCTTTCATCTTAGGTCATGATCCCAGGGTTCCCCCCCTGGGGAACCCCCCCCCCCCCCCCGCCCCAGCCTTGGGTCCTGCTCCCCACTCAGCAGGGAGTCTGCTCCTCCCTCTCCCCTTGCCCCTCCCCCAACTTGTGCACAAGGGCCACTCTCTCTCTCTCTCAAATAAATAAATAAAATCTTTTAAAAAAATTGTGCATTGTCTGTTCCATCCAAGTCAAAGTTGAAGCTACAGACATTTCAGAAAAGTAATAACCAAAATGATTCTAAGTGTATTCTAAATGTGGAAAGGACAACAAGATATGTTAAATGAAGGAAGTATGTTACAGAATAATATGTAAGTATGGGCTCATTTGTGTTTTAATTTTTTTTAAGATAACTAAGTCATTATATATCAAATATACATGGATGGTAAGGGATAAAGAATGCAGTCATTGAGACAAGAGGTTCTTAATCATTATGCCATAAAATAATACAAGCAGTGCCCAAGTAACAAGTTATTAATAACAAGTATTACTCTTTGCTAACGTTTGATATCTTTGAAAGACTATCCATATGGTAATATGATTCTCATTCACTTGTAGCTAGATACATTTTTTCTCTTTTTTTTTTTTTTTTTGAGAGTGAGAGAAAGTGGTAGACTTATAACACAGGCACCAGAAACTAGAAGCAACCACCATAGGTTCAAGGGACTTCATGGGCATCTCAACAACGATATAGATCACGGTGAAAACCACTTATCTAGGCAGTAATAAGTTCCTATTATATAGGCTAAGATATGTAGTAAGCACTGTGTTTTGTTATTGTCAGGGAGCAAGAATGGCTCACCCCCTTCACAGGGAGCAAGAACTCTTGTCCCATTCAAGGTCCTTTTAGCTGGAGTAAGAATCAAATTGACATGAGACAGATTATCCAGAATCAAATTTAATAGGCATGCATACGGAGAATCCACATAGACATGGAAATTCCAAAGACAGGCAAAATGAGGTACACATGTCCTTCTGAACTAAGGAGAAGGGGGCAGGGGTCTGGAATTTCAGAAGAAAGGAATACATTTCACAGGGCAATAAGAAGAACAGATGTTTGGTAATTAGATGTTTGCTCTACCATATAGATAGATAAAATTTATCTCTCTTAGTAACCCTTCTTCTGGGCAAGTCCTCCAATTTAGATTCTTCTACGTGGTTAAGGGAGGGACAAAGTTTCTCTTGAGCCTGTAGGGTCTCAAGTGCCTTGAACTCAAAATAATCCACATGCCAAAGTAGCACCATCACTGGGGGTGAAGGGCACTGTCTTGAACCCCTTCATTATGTTTGGGGAATTTTGAGGTCCTGCTCAGTATCCACTTCTTTTCAATAATTGCAATGTTTTTATTTTTTTAGCCAAGCTTAAGGAAGTATAATTTTTAAAAAGTAAAATTTACACTTTCTAGTGTACAATTCCATGAATTTTAAAAAACACATATACTCATATAACCAACACCACAATCAAGATATAATTTCTATCACCCTCCAAAGTTCCCTCATACATTGCAATAGTCAAGCCTTCATCTTATTCTATAGCCCGCGGCAACTGCTAATTTGCTTTCTGTCCCTGTAAGTTCGCCTATGTCCAAAAACATCATATAAATGAAAGAATAAGCCTTTGGTGTCTGGCTGCTTTCACTTAGTGTAAAGCATATGGAATTCATCCATTTGTTGCATGTATCAGTAATATATTTTTTTATTGCTGAGTGTCATTCTACTGTATAGATGAACCTCTGTTTATCCATGGTAATAAGATTCTGATTTTGATTTAGCAAATCACCCAAACCCCAATCTCAGGTGACGCAGTTTATAAAAAGCTGATCCAACCCTATCTCACAGGGTATCCATGCCCAGATCTAATCAACCAGTATATTCCCATGACCTTGACCAAAGGGATAAGTTCAGACATGGGCACATGGCCCAGTTTAGTCGAATGATATCCAAAGCAAGGAAATTCACAGAACTATTAGTGACAAGAAGTCACTGACCTGGAATAATGGCAAAAGATATTAAGCTGGTATTTCTGGTAGCTATTCTAACCCCACCCGGGAGTTCCCAGCTTAAAGAAAAGGCAAATGGAAGGCAAAGTACAACCAACTGGGTGAGACAAATTCCTAGCTAGTTTGAGCACCTGGATCCAGCCATGCCTAAAGATCCACCCCTAGACTTGTCAGTTACATAAACCAACAAATCCTTCTAGCTAAGTCAGTTTAGGGTCTGTTCCTGACTCCTGAAACTAAAAGCTATTAACTCTATAGCCGAGAAAGAAATCTTGTAATTCCATCCATCAATGAGCTTACAAGAGAGTTTTGAAAATAAGGCATAAGTGGATTTCACATCAGACATCCCAGCTTTACCAGTTCACCACTTCATAAGTACATGGTCTCAAGGATTCTCTTTATTCCTATAAATCTGTATTTCCTCATTTCTAAACTGGAAAAAATCATTTCTTACTCATTCTACAATATTGTTTAAAAAAGAAAAAGACCGTTTGCTAAAATGCAAAAGAAAAATAAAAGTTATTATGATTGTTACACATACAAAATAATTTGTACACAAAAATGTAATAGGTGATGATGATAATGAGAAAATTAAGAGGCATTATAAAGAAGCAGTGAACAGTGACTACAACTAGTGACATTTATTGCTCTGTGTTAGGAATTATACTTTATATACATTAAGTACTTATATATATACACATTAAGCATTTATATAATTATCTCATTTATCATTCTCAATAACACTAAAGGAACTTTAAACCTCAATTTTAGATGAGACTTAGCATAAAACACTTCCTAAGTTAAAATAGCAACTGGTAGAAGCAAAATAAAAACTCAGCACTGAGCCAGCAAAGCCAATGCACACTTCAAAGTGAAATGGAAGGCATGAAGCAAACACTGTAGAATACAGTTAATAAAAATCATGATCCTACAATTAATTTAGCAACTCTGTTGCTTTATACATAATTATGCATAGTGTATTGGACACATTAAGGCATAGTCTAGTCATATAATATTATCACATGGTGATAAATGAAGTTGCACTCTATTTCTAAACATCTGGATTTCTGAGCCAATGCTACACATTTAAGTCAGCTATTTGGTGTCATAAACACAGAGCAAAAATCCATAAGGGAAAAATGATTGTACATCTGGCACCAAGACGGCTCGAAGAATTAGCCTCATACGGAGGAAGTCAGGTTTTTCTATCCTATATTCTTTAAAGGATAAATACCCAAAATAGAATTGTTTCCAAAGTAACCCAGGATTGAGGAGACTCCACAGAGGAAACAAGAATGAATGAGATGTGACCTAGTCAAAAGTGGAAACTTCCCCTCAGTATACCAGGAACTTGTAATTATTTAGACCTGACAACCTGGCCTAGAAACCAAAAAGAGTGTCACTTGTTTGTCCTTCCATTTCTACTTTTTTAGCTTTGGTGCTCATCAAAGTCTCCAGAGAATGCCTAATTTTTAAGCCTCTCATCGCTCCTATCTAGAACTTCACTCATTCATTCTTTCAGTTACTCAATGATGATTTTTATTTGCTGAGCCTTGCGTTAAGGATCTGAGTCCGTAAGAAGTGAGGAATCTGGCTTCCCCATCTTCCCCCTTGCCTCCAGCCACCAGCATCTACTGGAATTAATCCGTTGAGTTTTGAAAGCCCTTGAGATTCAGCATGATTAGTTTTAAAATTAAGAGCAACTATTAATGTAATAAATGAAATAAGTATTAGAAAAAAACATGAGTGAATTCTTTTTTACAACTTGGATGTGGAGGAAGTCTTTCTAACTATAAGTCAAATATACATGTTTATGAAAATAAAAAGGAAAAGGAAAATTTGTCCAAAGAATTTAACAATTCTTTTGCACAGAAAAAAAATACCAAAGCAAAGTCAAAAAACAAATGCATGCAAGGAAAAACTATTTACGACATTTAATCACAGATTCAATCACCCTAATATAAATGGATATTCTTAAAAGTTGAAGGAAATAGGGGTTCAAAACCCAGTTTTTAGTATGAGCAGAACAAAAGAATAAGCAGTTCACAGAAAAGGATACAGAAATGGCCTTTAAAAATATGAAAATATGCTTAACTGCCCTAATAATAAGAGGAAATAAGTTAAAACTACAGTGAGAATTTTGACAACTGTACTATACTAATGGAGCCAATTAACTGTAGGAGACACTGGGTGTGGAGTACATGGGAGCTCCTTATACTATCTTACAACTTTTCTGTTTTAATCTAAAACTATTCTAAAATTTTAAAAAGCTTATTAGATGTATTCCTTGGTTAGATTTATTCTTTGCCTCTTTGGAAGAACAAATATTGTGAAGATGTCAAAGCTACCTAGAGCAATCTACATATTCAATGCAATCCCTGTCAAAATACTATCAACTTTTTTCAAAGAAATGGAACAAATAATCCTAAAATTTGTGTGGAATCAGAAAAGACCCCGAATAGCCAGAGGAATGTTGAAAAAGAAAAGCAAAGCTGGTGGCATCACAATTCCGGACTTTAAGCTCTATTACAAAGCTGTCATCATCAAGACAGTACGGTACTGGCACAAAAACAGACATATAGATCAATGGAACAGAACAGAGAGCTCAGAAATGGATCCTCAAATCTATGGTCAACTAATCTTCGACAAAGCAGGGAAAAATATCCAATGGGAAAAACACAGTCTCTTCAACAAATGGTGTTGGGAAAATTGGACAGCCACATGCAGAAGAATGAAACTGGATCACTTCCTTACACCACACACAAAAATAGACTCCAAATGGATGAAAGACCTCAATGTGAGACAGGAGTCCATCAAAATCCTAGAGGAGAATGCAGACAGCAACCTCTTTGACCTCAGCTGCAGCAACTTCTTCCTAGAAACATTGACAAAGGCAAAGGAAGCAAGGGCAAAAATGAACTATTGGGACTTCATCAAGATAAAAAGCTTTTTTTTGCACAGCAAAGGAAACAGTCAATAAAACCAAAAGACAACCGACAGAATGGGAGAAGATATTTGCAAATGACATATCAGATAAAGGGCTAGTACCCAAAATCTATAAAGAACTTATCAAACTCAACACCCAAAGAACAAATAATCAATCAAGAAATGGGCAGATGACATGAACAGACATTTTTCCAAAGAAGACATCCAAATGGCCAACAGACACATGACAAAGTGGTCAACATCGCTTGGCATCAGGGAAATCCAAATCAAACCCTCAATGAGATACCCCCTCACACCAGTCACAATGGCTAAAATTAACAAGTCAGGAAATGACAGACGTTGGCAGGGATGCGGAGAAAGGGGAACCCTCCTACACTGTTGGTGGGAATGCAAGCTGGTACAGCCACTCTGGAAAACAGCATGGAGGTTCCTCAAAAAGTTGAAAATAGAGCTACCCTACGATCCAGCAATTGCACTACTGGGTATTTACCCCAAAGATACAAATGTAGGGATCCGAAGGGGTACATGCACCCCGATGTTTATAGCAGCAATGTCCACAGTAGCCAAACTATGGAAAGAGCCAAGATGTCCATCGACAGATGAATGGATAAAGAAGATGTGGTATATATACACAATGGAATATTATGCAGTCATCAAAAAAAAAAAAAAAAAAAAAACCACCAAAATCTTGCCATTTGCAATGATGTGGCTGAAACTAGAGGGTATTGTGCTAAGCGAAATAAGTCAATCAGAGAAAGACATGTATCATATGATCTCACTGATATGAGGAATTCTTAATCTCAGGAAACAAACTGAGGGTTGCTGGAGTGGTGGGGGGTGGGAGGCATGGGGTGGCTGGGTGATAGACACTGGGGAGGGTATGTGTTATGGTGAGTGCTGTGAATAGTGTTAAGACTAATGAATCACAGACCTGTACCTCTGAAACAAATAATACATTATACGTTAAAAAAAAAAAAAAGAAGAAGATAGTAGGAAGGGAAAAATGAAGCGGGGGAAATTGGAGGGGGAGACGAACCATGAGAGACTATGGACTCTGAGAAACAAACTGAGGGTTCTAGAGGGGAGGGGGGTGGGGAGATGGGGTAGCCTGGTGATGGGTATTAAAGAGGGCATGTACTGAATGGAGCACTGGGTGTTATAAGCAAACAATGAATCATGGAACACTACATCAAAAACTAATGATGTAATGTATGGTGATTAACATAACATAATAAAATAAAATTTAAATAAATAAATAAATAAGCTTATTAAAGACAACTACACTGATATACCATTTCTCACCTCACAGTTTCACAAAAGTTCAAAAGCTTGTGGACAAGGGTATGGAGAAACAGTCCGTCTCATGCATTGCTAGTGAGCGTGCAAAAGGGCATACAACCTGTAGGGAGGGCAATTTGGTAGGAGTTATGGAAACTATGTAACTATTTACTTTTTTATCTTTTTACCTACCTGTCTACATTTCCTTACCAGCAGTGTCAGATACAGCAATTCACTCTGAACCTACACCTTCAAACATGTGACAAAACATGGGTACAAAGTTTTTCACTGTGGTATTATTTCTAATAATAAAATACTACGTGCAACTCAACCATCCACAGGAACAACCTTGCCTGTCATACAAAGGTGTACCAGACAGCTGTAGTAAGGAATGAGGGGGATTTTATGAAATGATATGAAATAATTTCCAGGATTAAAAAGCAAGGTGAAAACAAGTATAAGTAATATGCTAACTTCTGCACAAGAAAGAATAGAAAGTAAGTATATGTGTATATGTATTTGCTAATTTTTGTGCTAAACACATGAAAGATCCACCAGGAAGTGAAAATGTTTACTATAGAAGGTAGGTACAGGTTGGAGGGATAAAAATACATATACATATACAAAATAAGAAAAAGAAAAAGATTTTATGATTTTGATATGATTATGAATTATGAGAAATTTTAAGATTTATGAAAAATAGAAAAAGATTTTAAAAACAAAACCTAAACTTGCATACAAACAGAAAGATAAAGGAAATGAATGATATATCATACTGATGAAAATAATCACAGAGAACAAAAATGAATCCAAATAACTTTTGAATCTGGTACTCCAAATGTATGTCTGTAGTGGAATGTTAGGACAAAAGGAAGTGCAAATAAATCCTGAACTTTACTCAGTAGATTGGTTGTTGGGAGAGGTATTGATGTAGTAACTGAAACTATTTTCTATGTGTTATGGGATAGAGCAAATGAATCAATACATTGGGCTCTCACTGTGGAAATAAAGAAGATAAAAAAATGTAGAATGAGGGAAGGTAAAGAAGAATCCCGTGATGTCGGATTTGAATTGTTCAATTTTAGATTGTTAGTATACATATAGTATATATGTAATTATCTATATTAATTTATAATTCAACTATATATACAGTTGATATATGTATGCTGATACATATATATAGTTGAGATATATATAGTTGGTATATATATGTTGATATCTCTCTCTCTATATATAGATATATGTAGATACATATCCTAGAAGCAAAGACACCCAAGTAGCAATGAGACCACCTAGTAGCCTAAGTTTCATTTCTAAATCTCACCCCCACCCCCCCCAACCAAAGGAAGCCAGGCCAGGCTCTATGAAGAAATGACTTATTCTTGATCAGGGTAAGGAAAATATAAAGTAAGCCTAAAATATCTTATTTTGCTCAAGGGCATACTCAAAAACTGATGGAGAGGGCGCCTGGGTGGCTCAGATGGTTAAGCGTCTGCCTTCGGCTCAGGTCATGATCCCAGGGTCCTGGGATCGAGTCCCACATTGGGCTCCCTGCTCAGTGGGGAGCCTACTTCTCCCTCTGCCTCTCTCCCTCTCTGTCTCTTATGAATAAATAAATAAAATCTTTAAAAAAAAAATGATGGAGACATGTCAAAAGGACATAAAAACTGGCTTACAGGGGATCCTACTGGCTAAACTGAAGATAATTTGAAACTCACAAAAGAATAAGGAGCTGTTTATATAGTTATATTTGTTTTATAGGACTTCCTTGAGCTGTATACTTATGATTTGTGCATTTTTCTATAGGTTTGTTATCCTTCAATACAAAGATAATGACTTAAAAAAATAAAAAGCTATGATACAAGCAGCAAAGGAACACATATTTTAGTTTAGCTGAAAGAAGGATCATACTATGAGTAAATTGTTCCAACTATTATGAAAATTATCCAATCCTACTATGGATATGATGGGGAGAGTGGGAGAGCTCTTTTATTACCAAGAAATGTCAGGTAATAAATACGTAAAAATAATACAATTACAAAAACACCACCAGGCAAGATTCATCAATGGATGATAAAACCAATGGATGAAAGGTTCTTAGGAAACAGGATATTCACACAGTCTCAAAGTATTACCACACAGATTGCTTACTAGTTACAAAGCAAAAAACAATTCTAAAAAACAAACAAACAACAACAACAAAAACACATATATTTTCCAAAAAGGGAGGGATCTGGAGATTATCTTCATCAAGTGATCAAATAGCACCACCAATAACGGAACAAACAAATCATATGCAATATGAAGTATACAATATCATCTAGGTAGTATTTTGGTCAAAAATGTTGAAGCTAAATCTAATCATGAAGAAACAACTGAGCAAATCCACACAGTATGGCACTCCACACAACACTGGCTTGGAATCATCAAAAATATCAACTCATGAAAGACAAACAAAAGGCAGGGAACTATTCCAGATTAAAAGAGTCCAAAGACATGCAACAACTAAATTAAATTTGTAAGCCCTGAATCAACTTAAGAAAAGAAAATAAAAATAAGGAAAAAGAGATATTATAAGGTACAAGGGACATTAATGGGGACATTTGAATATATTTGATAGCATATCAATGTTAAATTTCCTGGGTATAATAATGGTGTTATTACATACTGATCTTAGGAGATACAAGGATAAATGCCAGGGGGTAATATGATGCCCACAGATGAATTGTGAATGGTGTTTTTAAAAGTATATAAATGAGAAAAAGAAAGCAAATGAACAATTGTGAGAAAACATTAATAACTGAATTCTTGGGCATGGTATTTGGATACCTACTGTTCTCTACTCCTAACTTCTCTTAAATTTTAATATTTTCAAAATAAAAACTTGGGAAAATAATTGGGATAAATCAAGGACAACTAGCATTTTTTAAATGCTCACTATGTGTCAGGCCCTATTCAGAGGAGGTTGCAAAAGTAGTTCATTTAATCCTCATAATTCTATGTAATTGATACTAATAATATCTCCATTTCACAGATGAGATAATTAAGTCCTATAGAGGTAAAATAACTTGACCAAGCTAGTATTCAGAGTGGTTAGGATTTGAACCTAAGTAATTTAGATTCATAGTTTGTTATCGCAGCCATGATACTTTTCTGCCCTTCAAAAGTAATAAGTCAGATTAGTGCAACACACTTATCAAATAATATGAAATTATCTGATTAGTAGAATAACTACATTAATCATATCAGCGTAATGATTATATGCATCTGATATCTCCTATGTGCCCAGCACAGAATTCTGGAGGATTCAATTTGTTCTGATTAGTTCTATTTCCTGTGCTGGAAAATAAAATCAGTAATAACTGGATACCAACAAACAGCCTGAAGTGGGAGAGGGAGGGAGGGTTGATTTTTATAAATACAGCATTCAAAAATAGTATGTTCAGGGCGCCTGGGTGGCTCAGTTGGTTAAGCGACTGCCTTCGGCTCAGGTCATGATCCTGGAGTCCCGGGATCGAGGCCCGCATCGGGCTCCCTGCTCAGCAGGAAGCCAGCTTCTCCCTCTCCCACTCCCCCTGCTGTGTTCCCTCTCTCGCTGTGTCTCTCTCTGTCGAATAAAAATTAAAAAAATAGGGCGCCTGGGTGGCTCAGATGGTTAAGCGTCTGCCTTCGGCTCAGGTCATGATCTCAGGGTCCTGGGATCGAGTCCCGCATCGGGCTCCCTGCTCCTTGGGAGCCTGCTTGTCCCTCTGCCCCTCTCTCTCTCTCTCTGTCTCTCATGAATAAATAAATTAAATTTAAAAAATTAATTAATTAATTAAAAAAATAAATAAATAAAGTGGTCCATTTCCTTAGGTGGTAGCCACAGAACACCCTGATGGAGCAGAAATTACATCATTAGTCAATTAATCAGTTTTCTCTCAAGATAGCGCACTGGGGTGCCCTCTTAATTCAGTAGACAACCAGCTCACCAGCAGTATCTAAAAAAGAGGAAAGTCATAGAATGAAAGAAGTAGACATGAAAAGCTATAGAGAAAAGAGACTGAAACAGACGAAGGCAGCTGTGCTATGAAAGAAAGTGAGAAGTGGAAAGGGAAATGTCAGGAATCAAAGGTTAAAAGAGAAAAGATCAGGATTTTTAAAAAAAGATACAGAAGTGTCTTATGAAAGAAAAGGGATCAGTGAGGAGATAAAAATCATCACCAGAGTTAAAGCCTAAAAACACAAGGCAACGGACAAAGAGAAGCAGTAAGAGCAAAGCCATTCACTCCACCGCTCGCTCATTTACTCATTTGGTGAACACCTACAATGCAGAAGGTACTCTGCCGAGCTTCAAGGGACACGGAGACCAATAAGCAGGGACCCTTGCCCTCAAAGAGCCCAGATGCTCACTGTGGCACATTCCTATTTTTCAAATGTAATTTTAATGATTGCTGCCACACCTCAGTTAATTGTGATAGTTAATTTTATGTGTCAACTTGCCTGGGACCCAGGGTGCCCAGATTAGAACACTATTACTGGGTGTGTCTGTGAGTGTGTTTCTGAATGAGATGAGAATTTGAGTCAGTGGACTCAGTAAAGCAGATGGCCCTCCCCAGTGTGGGTGTGCATCATCCAATCCCCTGATAGCCTAAATAGAACAAAAAGGCAGAGAAAGAAAGAGAAAGACTTTGTGCTCTCTGCCTGACTGTTGAGTTGGGACATCAGTCTTCTCTCACCTTCTACTGTGACTTACATCATCAGTCCTCCAGTTCTATCACTGGCTTTCCTGGGTCTCCAGGTTGCAGATGGCTGGTTATGCAACTTCTCAGACTCCATAAGCACATGAACCAATTCCTTATAATAAGTCATGTATGTGTGTATGTGTGTGTGTGTGTGTGTGTGTGTGTATCCTATTGGATTTGTTCTCTGGAGAACCTAATACACTAATATTCTCACACCCAACACATACTTCCAAAAATTATAGCAATTACATCATCTATAAAAGAGGGTACTTTTTAATGGCAGCTGCCGTACCGAACAAGTAAGTTTGTTATAGAAAGGAGACATGTTTATATTTCTGATACATGGATAGTATACAAAACAGCATTTTTAACTGGTGCTATATATGGATATTTTCAACTTTGGATATAGCACATGTCATATTGTCCCCTCATTTTTGTTTTTGTTTTTTTCATCATCCTATTCCAGGGAGGTGAACATTAACAAAGGACAGGTAAGCTAAAGAAAGAGGAAAGACAGATGAGGAGTTTAGGGACCAGATTTTTGTTTGCTTTGTGATGTCCTATAGGACTTTGATGACAAAAAGTAGTAAGGACCAATGGAATGAGTATTTGTCATATAGTATCTGAGAGTGAATTCTGGGTAAAGGAAGAGGCTCCCAACCAGATATTCTTACCTAGTACCTCACATATAAAGGTACCCAACTGATATATGATTTGGGAAAATACATAAATTGACTTCCCAGTATGCCTCTTTGTATGATCTCAGCTCTTACTAAGGTCAACAGACTCCCTGAAAAGAGCTGAATTCAAGTTTGAATGTGTATTTCATATAACCAATTTCAAACACCCTCCCTCCCTGTCCCCCAGATCTACAAGAGAGGGTGAAAAGCACAGAAGAGCACCCATTATTTTTGGCTGCTCAACATCTGATTCCTTTGGGGCTCTTCTTCCCAACTCGCTGTGGTTCTGGAATCTCAATTGTGGGGCCTCATCTCCCCTACCAGAGCCAGGAATGTGAGTCTGCCTAACCCATCAGTCTTTTGGGGGGGATTTGTATGAATCAGCTGGAAGAAAAGGGGGCTTCTGAGATCTTAGGTAGTAGAAGTCACATAAGTCTGAAACTACTTGACGACCATTTTTCCTACCACAAAACTGAAACTGAAGGGAAAATAATAGAGAAGAAATCAGCAGTCAAGTGGGGAAAGAGCACAAGCAAACTGACCAGGAATCTCTTGCAACTTAGGTTCACAAGTCCTTTTCCATCAATGTGGTCATTTGTAATCTTTTTATAAGAAGGCTCTCTAAACTACATAACCTTAGGACACACAAAACCGACATCCACACCTGGGAGAGGCAGTTTTAAAGATACAATGAAGCACCCATCACTATCCATAACAAAAACCAGTTTCACCCAATGGATCCTTCAATTATATGAGCCAATATTCACCCTTTTCTTTTCTCTTGGGATAATCTGACTTTGGTTTTATCCAGCTGCAACTGAAGGTTAGCAGAAAATGCCACCCCAAAATATGCATCCATGGCATAAAGATTATTTTGGGCTGATTATTTTTAAGAAACAGACACAGGAGAAGCTCTAAACACAGGATAGAAGTTACCCATTTGTAATCGATGTTTACATTTATAAAAGAAATCTCCATTTCTAAGGATCTCCCTCTCTGTACTAGGAAGAGAAGGATGACTCTAAATCATAAGCCAATCTTGCGGCACCTGGATAGCTCAGTTGGTAGAGCATGTGACTCTGGATCTCGGGGTGGTAAGTTCGAGCCCCATTTGCATGTACAGATTGTTTAAGTAAATAAAACTATAAAAAAAAAAAATCAGTGGCGCCTGGGTGCCTCAGTCAGTTAAGTGTCCAACTGTTGATCTGGGTTCAAGTCATGCTCTCAGGGTCTTGAGATTGAGCCCCACCTTGGCCTCCACCCTCAGAGGGGAGTCTGCTCAAGATTCTCTCTTCCTCTCCCTCTCCATTACCCCTGCCTCTTTTTCTCTCTCAAATAAATAAATAAATCTCAAAAAAAAAAAAAAATCATAAGACGGGGCACCGGGGGTGGCTCAGTCAGTTAAGCAGCTGCCTTCGGTTCAGGTCATGATCCCAGGGTCCTGGGATCGAGTCCCCCATTGGGCTCCTTGCTCAGTGGGGAGCCTGCTTCTCTCCCTCCCTGCTACTCCCCCTGCTTGTGCTCTCTCTCTCTGACAAATAAATAAACAAAATCTTTTTTAAAATCATAAGACAATCTTATCAATGGAATAGGCACTAACTCTGCAGAAGAAATCTTACTCTTACTCACCGTGCTTTTCTTGGTAACCTCCCATCACTGCCTACCCTTCTGTCTCTTTCTCGTTAGCTGAAGATGGTAGTTAAGGTGGTAGCTTGGCCATCTCGGGGAGCTTTACCCAGTTTTCCTGGGTATCTCCCATGTACACAAGAGATATACAACTTAATAAAAGTCTGTTTGTTTCTCTCTTGTTAAGATGTCTTTTATTACAGGGGGTGAAAATTATTCTTTCTCCCCTATATAGCCAAAAGCATCTGGAGATTTTAAGACAAAAATGAAATAATAGATCTTAACTTCTGGCAGGAAAAAAAAAATGGGAATCAACACTATTTCAACTTTCAGAATATCTATTATATGCTATTATTTTTTGTTTTTCCCACAGTTCAGAATGTGGTCTACAGTAGCTCAAACATCAGATTTATAACCAATTACCAGGAAACAAACCATGGGGCAATCTTTACACATTTTGCAAAGATCCTTCCTTTGATTGACTATAAGTGATAATAAGGATTAAGTTGACACCAAAAAGTCTGACTTTTTGATATCCTTTTGTACACTATTGCTTTCACATTATTGCTTTCACCAAACATGTATTTTTATTTCTCTATAGCACTGAGGACTGACTTACTCTCTACTGAGAGCTCCATTTCAGTTCTCCTCTGTCTGCTGGTCCACATGATTGCTAAGGAATCAATTCCCAATACTATGATCTGTGTTAAAACTCCACCAGCAGTGCTTTGACACCCATAGTCTTCCCCAGACATATTACAATTAGACATCTAAGATTCTTGGAAATATGCAAGAAAAGCATCATTTCCTTTAAGCAAGACTCTGCCTTCTTGGGATTTCTTTTTTTTTTTTTTTTTTAATTATTTATTTATTTGAGAATGAGAGAGAGCACATGAGAGGGGGGAGGGTCAGAGGGAGAAGCAGACTCCCTGCCGAGCAGGGAGCCCGATGCGGGACTCGATCCCGGGACTCCAGGATCATGACCTGAGCCGAAGGCAGTCGCTTAACCAACTGAGCCACCCAGGCGCCCTTTCTTGGGATTTCTCATTGAAGAAGGTAATTCAAAAAGTGATAGAAATTACTAGAGGATATGCCACACTTTTGATTAGAAACACGCAAACCAATAAAGGTCTAGAGATTTTCTTCCATGGGATTCCGTAGATGTATGTCTCAAGAAAACAAGGAAAATGAAACTTGGTTCTTATCAATAACTTTTCAAAAGCTACTTATAATTATATATGTTAGAAAAAGTTAGATATTTATCTCAAAAGAAACAGAATATTTCATGTCCAAAAGATCAGGAAAGCAATCAAAAAGGACCAGTTGTCTATAAATGATACATTTAGAATGACAAAGGAAATCACCATGTTACCAGAGAGTACTAGCTCTTATTCTGAAGAACAGCAGACAATGGGAGAAAAATGAATTCCATGATTTTGAAAAAATTACTATTCTGAGCCAGAATTCAAGTCCTAATCAAGTCCTGTCACCACCCCAAACCCCTTGCACCCTTACCCAAAGAAACAGTAAAATCTGTACTGACCCCATCAAAAAGTTTGCAGCCAAACAATCTTGCCCTAAGGAGCTCTACACAGACACCCCACCCCGGCCAACCACCATCTCCACCTCCGCCTCCTTCACTACCATCAGCACCATGTTGGAGAACAGCCATGTTGGTAGTAAAGGAATTTCAGAACTAAGTAAAGCCTCCTGGCCAGAGGTCCTAGTAGCCTCATTTAAACCCAGGAGTGGGTTCCCTGTAGGACACTGGCTTTGGCACCACAGAGTACTGACATTTCCAGCACTGTCTGTTTCTTTAACATTCAGGAGAATATATAAGCATTCCAACCGACAAGTACAGAGACGTCTGGCAGTCTAATTTCAAGGTAGGTTTTATATCAGAATCTTTCATGGTTTTTAAAAGAAGTATTTTATGCTATTCTGATGGAAATCTCCAACAGCAGTAGCTTCTGTGTGGTAAATGCCCTAGAGAGTGAAACAATGAGTCTAAAGCAAAGGGAGGAGAGGGGCAAAATTATTTTGTTGCGATAGACAACACACAGTGAAAACAAGAGGCTACTGAAGTTTAAAAGGATAATCTATATTTATTCTGGTAAAGACTTTCCCCACGTCAGCACTTTAAATACCACTGTAAAATGCTGACAATAATTATGTGAATGTTGCTATAAAAAATTAAATCTCTCAACTAATGGGTTTCAAAGGCGCTTCTGCTTCTGCCTTAAACACACACACATATATACACACACACACATACACATATACGCATTTCAGCTTCTCTGTCAGGATCTCCCAAAATCAACTGTGCTACAGGGAGGGATCTATACTATGACTGAAGCTCCAAAAGAACAACTAAGAAAGACTGAGCCATGGTGCACTTAATCTGAGGCTTCAAGCTTTCACGTGCTGGGTTTCTAGTTGGGAGGTGTGGGGCAAGGCGCAGAGGAGTTACCAGCCTTCACTGATCAGGTCGTCCTTGGCTTCCTCACTGAGTGATAGGACCATCAGCTGAACCTCCCTGAACTCCAGTTTCCTCATCTGTGTCCTGGTGACAGTCATGTTTGTTACAGGGATTCAATGAGGAAATGTATATAAATCACTTAGTAGCGCCTGGCTCACAAGGAAGCACTCAGTATGTAAAGTGATTGCTGTTATTAATGATGGTCACAGAGCACGCTTCTTGGTTAAACAGATGCCAATCCCGGAAGCATAAGGTGACTCGGAGGAGAGCAAGCTTCAAAGAAAACACAACTAGGTCAAAACTGACTGCATATTGTTGGAATCGGAATGAATGTCTATTGTACAGATGACAGACCCAGTAGAGGATTTGGAATTTCAACAGAAAGGCGAATAAAACCTTCCTGGCTGTGGTAAGCAACTCATTAATCTTCAGATGGAGAGTCTTCCCTGCTTTGCTCTTTGCTACCCCCAATGTGGCCCACACACCAGAACAGCGGCATCACTTGGGAAATTCTTACAAATGGAGAATGCCAGGGCCCACCCTTGACCTGCTGAATTACAATTTTAACAAGATCCTTAGGATTTTAACAAGACTTGTAAGCACATTTTGAAAGTTTGAAAAGTGTCGCTGTACACCACAAAATTCATTGCATAGCTAATCCCATTTGGGGTGTGTTTCTATGATCTTTGCTGCATAATAAACCACTCCCCAACTTAGTGACTTAAAACATCAAGAACAACCATGTATTTGCCCTACCTCTTCAGTGTGGACAGGGCCCAGTGGGGTGGCTCATCTCTGTTCCAACACTCATGAGGCGGGAAGAGGGACTTACTTCATTTCTTTATGGGAGACGAGGCAGGCATACACAGGAACAGAAGGATTTGCTGGCAACAGTCTCGCAGACCACGTACCACAGGGTGTCTGTTACTTCTTCACTTTCTTCCTCTCCCTGTTCTCCCAATGGGTGAAACATCCACTTTGTTTCAATTACACAACTATATACAGGCCCCCATTGGGAGCATAAGGAATTTTAAGGCATGATATCTCTCCTGAAAGAACTTGTTGTAATAAAATGGGTGACACAAGGCACAGATATCTTGAAACTTTAATAACAATAAAATAGTGTAATAATAAAATATTTAAGTAGCAGTGCAAGATAATAATAGAAATGATGTCCTAAGACTATGAACCATTCATTTAATTAATTTTGCATACAATAACCACTCTTAATGTTCAGAGAAAAGAATGGAAGTGCAGGAGAAGGTCCACAGAAGGAGGGACTTGCAGCTTAAACAAGATTTGCACAGGAAGAATAAGATGGATTTCAAAAAGGAAGGCCCAGGGAAATATACTTTGAGGATAACATAAACAGGGAGCCAGGAGAACAGGGTCATGGGGATAAGAGGCCATGATGAGTGTCTCTGCATGTTCGTTGGTGATGATTATAAATTCAATGTTCCTGAAAGAATTTCCTGCCTCATAACCTCTGCCTTTACTTCTCCCCTTAGATATCTTCATAAGCCATTTGTGCAATCCCCACCAGCAATATAACCCTGTATTAATAATGAAGGGTTTTTACTAACCTTATAAACTTTACTATACCTTGGGGTGGGGGGTGAGGAGGAAAAACAAACAGAAATGTAGGCAACTTGTAAACTTCACTATTCATTGTATGGGAACTAGCACTTTTGGTATTGTTAAGCAGCAACTTGTAAATTTCACTCGCCCTTAGAAAATAAAAATGAAATGAAAGGTGCTGCTTAGAAGAAACATATAAATTTCAATCTCCACTGCAGGAAAATAAGCTCTGATTACACTACATAGTTCATACACCTCAATGTGCCAAACACTTGTTTTATTATGCATTCATGTATAATGAGTTGGTTTTCCAGCAACAGAGAATGAAATTTACAAGTTGTTATTTAACTTTTCTAGGAGTGTATTTTTCTTCCTTCTCTTTTTTCCTCCTCCTTCCCCCCCCCCCAAAAAAACATAACATGAGCAATAGGGTTGCTGAACAGTACCACCCATTCATTCCCTCTATAACAATGATTAAAACAACTTAACACATTGTTCTCAGGGTTTCGTGATACCACATATGAATGACACAATTTGGGGCCACACATTTCAAACAATTGCTCTTTAACTTGTTGGGGGGTAGAGAGGGCTTTTAAAAAGTTGATAGTAAGCATTATTACTAGTTTTTAACTTCTATTTGTTGTTGAAAAGGACCAGGCCTGGGACACCAGGGACTCCCTAGCATTTTCATAAATGGACCCAATAGAAAAATTCACAGCCCGTGGATTTGAACAGTTTTGCCATTTACTCAAACACGTTTCTGAATAGCTATCCTGGACAGGAAGGATGGGAATGCTGGAAGAAAGTGATTGTGCTGTGTTCTGTAGAGTCATGGCAAGAAATAAAGAAAGAAGGGGAGTCACCACCTCAATACTAAAAGTGTCAGTGCAATGATATCCTAATAAAAGGTGTTCTATTAGAAGTTATAAAAATCCCATACCAAGAAACACTCTCAAAACAGAAGTCAGGTGCAATAGGGCCCAGAATCAAGCAAAGATATCTTTATGTCAGGGAATAAAAAGATACCAATACACCATCTCTACAGTTTTCTTAATTTATAATTTTTGAATAGATTATATATACACGAAGCAAAAACTGAAACAATACCAAAAGTACAGTGAAAAATAAGTCTTTTCATCCATGCTGTTAAAAATCTTTTGTAGTCTTCAACACATACATATATACCAATATTTTTAAAAATTTCTATGACAACAAATAATAGCATAGTCTAACCCTTTTTCCACTTAATGAGATCATTGAGATGGTTCTATGTAGACACTTTCTTTGTAATGGCTTCACTGTATTACAAAGTATAGATATTCCATAATTTATTTACCTAATCCCCTATTGCTTGGACATTTGAGTTGTTTTTGAATCATGTTATTAAACAAAATGCCATGATGGATATTTTTGCACATAGATTTTTGTGCACCTGCATGACCATATTTCAAAGATAAAGTACTAGGAACAAAACTGCTAGGTCAAAGGGTTGTGTGCATTTTATTTTGATAGTTATGGCCAAATAGCATCCCAAAGACAATGCACCAATTTATACTTCCATCCCTGATACCAATATATCTTGCATTGAAGGAATTCCAAAATAACCAAAAGTTCACTATCACTTCTCTGTCAAATGATCCTTTCCCTCTAAAGTGGAGGGTGGGGATAAATACCATCTATTTTTAATTATAAGTGTAGGCAGGTTATAATTATTATTGTCTAAGACTCAAGGCCATTTCATTACCCACTGTACCATTCTGTCCTCACTGTGCTATAATTCTAACTGGTCAGATAGATCTTTAATTTGCAGACCTCCTCGGAATACAGATTATCTGCATTCTGCAGACATCTGCAAAAAGCCATCCGCAAGTGCATATTTCATGGCTGAATATTTTTACATAACATCAGCTGGAGCCCATCGTGCCACTATTCTCGCCAAGTGTCACAACCTGCTCTATTATATCAATAGGCAGCTTCAATTAGTCATTTTCTCCCCATGGTGACGACAGCTATAATAGCATGCCGTGGTCTGATGGAGTTTGTAACACAAAGTAGAGATGGGGGTATTAAAAGAGGATACAAAATTAGAATAGCATTAAAAAAAATTCCACCACCCAAGTAGTCATTTGGGGAAATGACAACATTTCTGAAACAGGATTCAAGAATGAATACAAAAATGCAATTACTTTTGAAAAAGATGGATAAATAAATTCACCATGGGAACACATTCGTGCCCCAGATAGGACTCGGGTTTTTATTGACTAATTAGTCATTAAGTGTCATCTCAAAAACAACTATAAATAAAAGAATATTTGGTAAACAGAAAAAAAACTTAAGCCTTAAATAAAATTGTAAGATGAAAATAAATGCCATCAGAGAATGTTCCTGTGAAAGCATGATACAGTAGTAAATAAATTAGAAGGCATGACAGGGTTGGCGCTACCCTCAGAATTTATTCCTAATCTTGCTGCTTTTCACCTCATCCACTAGGATCGTGGGGCTCCAAGCTATGCTCACCTCCCCTGACATACAGCCACAGCCCCCTAATTGCTGCATGCCTCTCCTCTTGTCTGCTGTAGCCTCTTATATCCATAGCAGCTGAAATGATTTTTTAAAAATATAAATCAGATCACGTCATTTCCTTCCTTTCAGCCCTCCAGTGGTTTCCTTCCCAAAAATCTAAAATCCTTACCATGGCTAAAAGGGCCCTACGCAAAATCCAGTCCTGCCACCCCTCCAAGGACATGACCCAATGCTACCTCCTTATCCCCACTGGCCTCCACCAAGCACAGTCCCAATGCAAATCCTCAGCAAGATCCAGCTTCTAGGAGGGATGCATGTTTCCCCAGATACTCACACACATCCCTCCTTCATTCACACTTGTCCTCAATGTCACCTCATCAGAGAGGGATTCTTTGACCACTCCATCTATAAAACAACCCAAAGCTCTATCAATGCATGCTGATTGACTTTCCTTATACCACTTACTCCACTTTACATTATATTATGTAGTTACATGTGTGTCAATTTATTATTTATATCCCCTTCTAGAATGAAATTTCTATGAAGGCAAGAAGAAGGAAAAATACAAATTGTGCATCCCAACCAGAAGCAAAATCATACTGTGATTATGAATTATACTTACACTGGAAGAAATATCCTCTAACTTACTTTGGATCAAATTCATTCAACTCACCAAACACTTAATGAACTTTTAGTTATATATGGATTATATATTATGTGTATAATATTTATTACATTGTGTGTATGTATGAATATATATGTAACATAACATATATATATATAACATAACATATAAAAAAACACTTAATTATATATGGGGTTCCAGAAACACAGGTCCCAGGATCTATTCCTGGAGATAGAAACTTACACATAGTTTGGGGGACAAGATGCAAAATATAAACTATTGAAACAATAAATGTCAAGAAGTTCGAGGAGAGATCTGTGTTGGCTAAGAGGGTGAAGGACAGTTTCAAAAAGAAAGATGGAGAGGGGGCACCTAGGTGGCTCAGTCATTAAGCATCTGCCTTCGGCTCAGGTCATGATCCCAGGGTCCTGGGATCGAGCCCCACATCGGGCTCCCTGCTCGGCGGGAAGCCTGCTCTCCCTCTCCCACTCCCGCTGCTTGTGTTCCTGCTCTCGCTATCTCTGTCTCTGTCAAATAAATAAATAAAATCTTTAAAAAAAAAAAAAAGAAAAGAAAGATGGAGAGGATATGGAAAACGAAACCAGAAGGGTGAGCACACAGGATGAGCAAAAACATAAATTATATCAGTGTTCCCCCAACTTCAGGGCAGGAAACCCTGGTGCTACATGGTCCACTGACAGGGCAGAACAAAAACTAATAAAGTTATATCTGCTTCAATCCTCTTTTAATTTTTCGAATTCTTTCAGTGAGAAAGTATTAATTAGTGCTAATATCAAAACACTGTTATAACACTTGCTAATCTGAATAACATTGTTTTATTTTTGTTGTATTTCTCTTTAAAGTTTTACTTCCCTATTTGTGGTGAGGTATTCTATTTTCTCTTTAGAGAATCATATGTGAGTTTCTTTATTTATAAGCTTATTTAAGTAAATGAAGTGAGTTGTTTTCAAGCGAGCCATTAAGTCAAGCACGGACCACGTGGCTGGGACACCACCTGCCCAGACCCAGTGGAGCCCATCTTTAAAGGAAGCAAAGGGGAAGAGAAGAATGGGAAGGAAGGTAAACTCTTCTCAAAATGCAAGATGCTTCATGGCAGGCTAAGGATTATGAAAAATGTTATGTAGGCCTGTAGTTTCCCAACTTGTTACAAAGCCAAATTCCTTTGAAACATCCTTTGTAGGTGAGTGTGGCATGTCCCTTATTTTCAAGACAGCATGAAATATAACAATCTTCGATTCCATTATACAAACTTCAGGACAAAGTAAAAAAAAAAAAAAAAAGAAATACAACTTCACAGTGTATGTGAATAAGGGAGGCCCCCATTTATACAGAGGAGAACCTACTAGGCACAGAGTTGAGTAGAAAGTGGATATGAAATGATAAATGGAAGATACCCAGCACACAAACAAAACTATTTTCAAATATCCGCTGGGTATTTATTTACCACTGTCTCATCACTAGCACTATGCTGGGCCTTGGGCTGCACAGGTTAAGAGTGTAGATGGGCTGGACTTAAACCTCAACTTGCCATTCACTAGCTGTGTGAGTTTCTTGTGTCACTGAACATAGTGTTCTCAATAAAATGGGGGATAATAGCAGTATTCACCATAAAGCAAATGAGTAAATGCATGTAAAGTTCTTAGCATCATGTTTGCTATGCAATTGTGCAGAGGGTTGGGAGTGGGGCATGGTGACCACCAAAACGTTCAAGAGAAACTTGTAGCTTAAAATTGCAGAAATTCTCAATTTTAAATTGCATTAACTTAATACTTCATATGAATTGGCCAAAAACAATCCCATGTTATTCTATTTTATTGATACAATATTTCAAAGGCATACAAAGAAGGAAAATTATCTGGACTAGTAGAGACAGATGGTGTTGGTGTTGGAGATGGTGGTGGTCGAGGTGGGTGTTGTGTTGGCGGGGGCAGGGAGTTGGCAGTAAAGGCCATCTCGAGAAGGTGATATGTAAAATAAGACCAACCTGAAGCCTCACAGGAATTAGCTAAGGGAAGAGGTGCGTGAAAGTGCTCCTCACCAAGGGAACCCCAACTGTCACAACTCTGGGGAAGAGAAAACATCACAGGTTCAATGAACTGTAGGATCAAGATGGGAAAGAGGAAAGGGGGCTTGGGGAGGACTGCAGCTAGAGAGGTAGAACTTTCAGTCATGTTTAAAGAGCTTGAATTATATTTTCCTGAGGGTAATGAGAAGACCCATGAACGACAGGGAAAAGACGATCCCATGATCAGACTGTCATTATTAGAAAACCACTGCTAAAGGGAATGGGGAACCACTGAAGAGTTTTGAGTTATCATAAAAATGATTTACAAAATGTCACACATAATTTTTTCTTGAGTTAACTGTATACGTGTAGAGTCATTCAATAGTTCATTAAGGTGTTTACTGAGTGCCTAATATCTACCAGAAACTGTGCTTACATAAGGACGGGAGAAGAAAATTCACAAATAAGCAAAATAATCAGGCTAAGACTTGAAAGGCAAAGAACATTTCTGAGAAGTGGGTAAAATTCCAAAGTTGGGAGCCAGCAGAGCACATGTGAGAAAACATATTCCAGGATAGTTAGAACATATAATCCCCAGACGACAGGAAACCATTCATGCGACAAGAATTTACTGAGCACCTACTACGTGCTAGCATCGTGCAGTCACTGGCGATACAGTGATGAAAGAAAAAACACTTAAAATAAGAAAAACAACAATAAATTTTATCAGTGCAAATGACACTGGGTTGATTATGAAGAGTGTGAGAAGCAGAAAAACAGAAGTAAAGAGCAGTGCCTTAATTTAAGGAGGTTTGAAGTGGCAATGAAATACTTTGAATTAAAACTTCTCTGCTGAGAATAGACAGTCTTTGAAAGCTTGTTGTAAACCATAAATGAGTTACATGCAAATCTATTAGTGATGTTATAGCTTTTAAAATGACATTATACCTTCTAAAATGTCAAATAATTTTGAATGTCACACGCCACGCCCCCCCCGCAAATTGCAATCATGAATTGTCCAGTTGATCCCAAATCAAATCAGACTACTTAAAAGTGAAATGCTCATTCCTTACAGTGTAGAAGAAATGCCTCAGTTGTGGTCAGATCTGCCCTTGTCTTCATAGAATTTTAGTGCTGATATTGACCGAGCAAGTCAGCTAAGGTCCATTTGGGGCAACTCAAGAAAGGGAGAAAACATGGTCCCCATCCAACACTAACCTTTCCAACTCAGCCCCTGATCATGCCAAGACATCACAGTGTAATAATGGTAATTTAATAATGTAGTCAGCCGGGCTCAGCCCACGTTAGAAAGCTCAGGAAAATAAATGAAGCTTGCAAGCCAAACAGAGAGAAACTTCTCTGGACAGCGCCTGCAGCAGAGGGATGATACCTGGTAATGAAGTACCTGCTGTCTCCCTTCATTATACAGGAGGTAAACCTTAAAAGAGAGTCTGGAAAGGTGAAGGTCTCAAAATGGAAATAAATAAATAAACTCACCTGCCATGGCGAGATCTCTTAAAATGACTCGGAAAGACTGCCCAGAGATTTTTCTGTGGGGATGTGGCAAAGTTTCATCAGATGTCAAGGGAGGTAATTATGTGCTTGGGCACATTTTCTGGATAAATTGGCCTCTTTACCTTCATCTGCCCATGTGGGCACCAGATACAGAAACTGTGTTTAAATTCCACTGTGTTCTCTCTGGCTTTTACTATAAAAAAAGAAATAAAAATGTGTCCTAGGTGCTTGGTAAATCAGTCCAGTGTTAGATGGGGACCCATTATCTTTGACCTTCACATTTTTGCCTCTTCTGACTCACAGAAAATCCTCAGAAACTCTTTCAGGTAAAGACACAATTTCTGGGTGGTGCTCACTTTCAGGAGGAAGCTCTTGTTTTTGTAATACAAAAATAATAGTTGAAGTAAGTGATTTCTTTATTTTTAATTTCAATTAGTCTGTTACTTGCTCAAATTTTAAAAATTTACCTAAAATGGAGTGCCTGGGTGGTGCAGTTGGTTAAGCATCTGACTCTTGGTTTCAGCTCAGGTCATGATCTCAGGGTTGTGAGATAGAGCCCCATGGCCAGCTCCATATGCCGCACTGAGTCTGCTTAAGATTCTCTTCTCCCTCTGCCCCTCCCCACTGCGTGTGTGTGTGTGTGTGCATGCTCTCTTGCTCTCTCTCTCTCAAATAAATAAATAAATCTTTAAAAAAAAATACCTAAAATGATGGAAGTTTTATTTACTACGTTAGTAACATGTGAAGCTAACAGCCATCCCCCTCCTTTCTGTGCCTTTCTTCTCCAATTACTAAGACACTCTAATATTTCTCCATCTTAGCTTCTGTATAGAAAAATTCTGACAGGTAGCTCTGGAATCTTCTATCACTTCTGAAACCAGTAATGAAATGTCAGAGGAGGAACAGTTAATTAAAATTGTGGAATCCACTATGCATTCTCTCAGAGTCAATAAAAGTACAATTAAAAATATCTTTCAACACATGATATAACTAGTGTGAGTCACATTTTTTAATAACATTTAGCTGTTAAAAATAAAAAATCATTAATATGAACCAAAAGCTCAGTAAACATCTTGCTTCATTGGCTATAAAACACCTTTAGCTCAACTAGTGCAGCAGATTTGATACTGAGATCCATTAAGAAGGTGTTGTCTAGTCATAAACCAAAGAACATGTCTATAATCTGCAGGTAATTTGTGGGAATAAAAACTGTACCTGAGTCCCCCACACAGGCTTACCTGAGCTATTATCTTGGGTGGCTCAGTCGGTTCAGCGTCTGACTCTTGGTTTCAGCTCAGGTCATGATCTCATGGGTCATGGGATTGAGCCCCACATCAGGCTCTGCACTCAGCGGGGAGTCTGCTTGAAGAGTCTCTCCCTCTGCCCCTCCCCCAACTCTCTCTGTGAAATAAATAAATTTAAAAAAAAATTATCTCACATTCTCAGGTAATTTCATAGGAGAGAAATGGCATAGAACAGCAGTTGAGAGTTCAACTCTGGACTCAAATGCTATGTTTCAACTCTGCCTGCAATCACTTGGCTTCATTGCTCCAAATCTCACTTTCCTTATCTGCAAAATGAAGAAAATGCTCTTCACTCACAGGGTTGTTGTGAGGATCAAATAAGATAATATGCATAAAGCATTTTAAATAGTGACGAGGACCTTGTAAAGGTTGCATACATACATAAGCTGTTCTTCTTATTTGATATCTTATTCATTTAAAAATTACATTCCCTAAAAGGGCCTGGTGACTTAAGAAATTCATACACTTGAAGTACATTCATTTATTTTGCACTACCTCACTATTCTTTTTTTTTTTTTTTACGTAAAAAATTAGGGAGATGCTATTTCAGGGTACCTTGGTTCCGAATGCTGCCACTCTTTTTTAGTACAGATCTCTGTTAAGAGGAATGAGGGGGCTCAAATCAGCTCAGGAGCTGCCAGCTTCCACCCTAGCTTGTAAACTTAACTCCGTATGAGTCAAACTACATTCCCCTGAGAGCACTTGTGAAAGCCCCGATTTATAGAAGTATTTACTTTGGGGTTTGGGGTTTGTTTTTTCAGGTTTATCTCTGGGAGAGCTTGCTAGAGCTAACAGTCCGGCAATTTTATTAAACTCTGTTCAATTTCAGCATTTTTTAAAGAGTTTATAGAAACCACATCGGCAGTGGCTATTTAAACTTCCCAGTGGATGCCAAGAATAATAAAAGGACACTTAAATGACCATTTTTGAGCAGAGCCAACAGCAGGTGGCCTAATTATCCAACTACATGAAAAATCCTACAGATTTTTAGCAGAGCGTAAGGGTTTGATATGCACAATTCAGCATGCAAACGGTCACCTCACTGGGGTGTGTAGAACTTTTCAAGTCTAAATAGAAGGTCCGGGTCTATCAGGGTAACTTTCTCTGTTTTCCCTTCTGATTAACTTATAAGAAATGCTAAAGGAACAGACAGTAAGAAGTTGATAGAGCTAAGCCACTGATGAATATAAGTAAAGAAATATCAGGTGCTAAGTGCTCTCCTTCATTTATTTCCATTACAAACTTCTGAGGTAGGGATTAGTATGCACAGAGGCAGAAACCAAAGCTCAGAAAGGGTAAATGCCCTACGCCAAAGAGTCGGTATCAGAGCTGGTGTCCTGGCTTTTCTCCATGTACCCCTTGGGATTTTTTGTCTGCTCTTTTGGTGGCCTCTCTCCTGCAGCCCTCTGCAGACTCAGCTCCCAAGCCCACTGGCTTCTGTTGGGTTAAGACAATGGCAGGCAGCCTTCCCTAACTGTTCCTGTCTTAGAATCATCTCCCTTTTATTTTGTTTTCCTCATGATGTGTGTAAACATTATTATACACTTATTTGTGAATTTATTCAACATTAGTTACTGGGAGTCTACCATGTGCCAGACACTCTGTTTAGGTGCTGGGAATATTGTGGTAAGTAAGACTCACATGGTCCATGCCCTATTTATTTTCTCTTCTTTTCTTTTCCAACTTAAATATTAAATATAAGGGATTTCCAGGGACACCTGGGTGGTGCAGCTGGTTAAGTATCCAACTCTTGGTTTCAGCTTAGGTGGTGATCTCAGGGTTGTGAGATCGAGCCCCACCTTGGGCTCTGTGCACAGTCTGTTTGAGATTCTCTCCCTTTCCCTCTGGCCCTTCTGCTCGTTTTTTCTCTCTCTCTCACATAAATAAATAAAAATTTAAAAAATATAAAAGGTATTTCCAGAAATCAGATATCATGGCTTCTACAAATCTTTGGGCAGTGCTGGACATACTATGGATGCTCAATAGTTGATGGATAAAAGAATAATTGATGGATAAAAGAAAGTCATCTGAAGTACCACAGGACCAGTATAGAAGCTAGCAAGCCTAAGACTCATTAATTTGCTGAGCAAACCCATAACAATGCTGCCCATTAAAATAAGAATTAAGAACAATGATAATATGATTTCACGTACATATGGAACCTAACAAACAAACAAACCGAAAGAGACCCAAAAATAGAGAACAAATCAGTGATTGCCAGATTACAGGGGTTGGGGGGATGGGCAAAATGGGTGAAGGGGAGCGGGAGATACAGGCTTCCAGTTATGGAATGAAGAAGTCACAGGGATGAAAGGTACGGCACAGAGAATATAGTCAATGGCATTGTATGGTGCCGGCTGGTGGTTACACTTGTGGTGAGCAGAGCATGACCTTGTTGAATCACTATGCTGTACAGCTAAAACTAATCTAACATTGTATGTCGACTATACTTTAACAAAAAAACCCTTAAGAATTAAAAATAAAAATTTTTAAGAATTAAAAATTTTTTTAAGAATTAAAAAAAAGAACGATGATATCTGGTGTTTAATAAAGGTGAAGTAAAATGAGCGTTCTCATAAACCGCCCAAATAAGTATGAATCAGTGCTACCTGTCTATATGGCAATTTGCTTAAATAACACAAGCAAGCCTATGACTCAATTAATTGGCTTCCAGAAACAAATCCTAGGAGCATACTTAAGGATAAAGCCAAATATATAGCCAGAAGCACGTTCATGAATAATTTGAAAAAAATGTTAATGGTAATAACCTAAGTGTTCAACCATAGGGGATTAGATTAATCAATTAAGGCACATCATATAATGAAATATTACAAATTACTAAAAATCACGCCATATCATATAGTTTAAGACATGAACATATTCACAATCTATTATGAACTGAGAAAGGAAGTTACAAAGTAATATGTAGAATACCTGCTTTTTCTTTTAATTTTATATATGCAAAGTAAAAGCTCTAAAATAGCACTGTCCAATAGAAATATAATACAAGGCACATTTTTAATTTTCAAGTGTGTAGTAGTCACATTTAAAAAAGTAAAGAGAGGGGCGCCTAAGTGGCTCAGTCAGTTAAGCATCTGCCTTCGGCTCAGGTCATGGTCCCAGGGTCCTGGGATCCAGCCCTGCATCTGGCTCCCTGCTAGGCGGGAAGCCTGCTTCTCCCTCTCCCACTCCCCCTACTCGTGTTCCCTCTCTCACTGTGTCTCTCTCTGTCAAATAAATAAATAAAATCTTAAAAAAAAAAAAAGCATGCATGAAGAAAAAGAATTTGGATGAATTTATTTTCTCCCTCCCTTTTTTTACAATTATCATTTATAATTTTACTATTGGCATATATTATTTCTGTAATATGAAAAACAAAGTTTTCTTAATATTAGGAACCAAGAGTTTTTTTTTCTGTCTCTGGAATGCTTGTTGGCTCACCCTCTCTGCCGTTCACAGACCACATGCTTCCCAGAACCACAAGACCACCCTCCCTTCTTCCCCTCCCTTTACACACACTTGACAAAGCAGCCTCGCTTCAGTCCTCAGGCACCTGAGTAGGGATCAGATAGTGTTGCTCTTCAGAGTGGCTGCTAAGCTGGGCCCTGCTTTCCATGGGTGCCACCCGGAATCTGGTAGGACTCTAGGCACCGTGTTAGCTGCTCTCTCGGGTGTGTGGAAGGGCACGCAACGGGACCAGAAACTGCTTAATTTGAGGTTAAATAGTGATGACAAGCCTTAATCTCCAACTCTGTCGTCAGATTGTAAACACTGATTGCAGCTGCAGCAATCTGCAATAAACCTATTGAGAGAAATCTTGACCAGAATGAAATGAGTACGTTGGTTGCCCAGATGAAGCGAAGAGAGGCAAGATCGAAGAAAGCCAGACCCTTGTAACACCAGGAGAAACAGAGACCCAGAATGAGAGAAATGAAAGGCAGAATGTGTTGAATCTGATTCCTGCACAGCCCAATCAAAAAAAAAAAAAAAAAATCTCTGGATCCCAGGAGCCCAGAGCCTGAAAGAAACAAAGATGGACCCGCCAACCCATCAGCTGTGTGTGTGGAAGAAATTGAAATAGCGCCACCTCTACTGACCCCTGATGGGGTGTCTGTGGGGCCTCTGGACAGGTGGCTATCCCACTGGAAGTGAGCTCTAACAGGTCACCAGAGGGGAGGGGAGCAAGCGTGAGAGTCACAGTGTGTTAGGAACTTACTATGGGTCAGGTGCTTCACGTGTAATTTATTGGTAATTCTCACAATGATTTTATAAAGTGAGTATTCTTATTTTC
This sequence comes from Neomonachus schauinslandi, assembly GCF_002201575.2. Lineage (NCBI taxonomy): Eukaryota > Metazoa > Chordata > Mammalia > Carnivora > Phocidae > Neomonachus > Neomonachus schauinslandi. The sequence continues at coordinate 186,275,229 of NC_058403.1, read as the reverse complement.
TGCATTTTAAAGAAAACACTAAATCTCAAAGAAGTACCCTACCTTGCCTCAGGCTGTGAAAAACATGGGCAGAACCCAGATTTGAACACAGACTAACTCCCTAACATCAGCTCTAAATCTCAGGCCGCCCTGAAAGGTGGGGCAATATCAAGGAAATGATCAAGGTGAACAGATAGTGAGGTTCATGAGGAAGATGGACAAAAGAGAGCAACAATTGCCCTAAGATGATCCAAGTAGGAAGTTGGAGGGCCTGGTAAAAAAAACCTGCAAGCTGAGTGGACGTTTTTATACCGTTGCTCTACGTTCACCCCTGAAAGTGCCCTTCCTTCCTTGCTAGCCTGGAGAACACTTCCCCCCACATCAAGGCCCAGAATCAACGTGCAGCTCTTCTGTGACGCCTTCCCCCAAAAGCTCCTGGTGTGAGACTTAGTTTTTCTATTAACAAATCAGGGTGCATTGGAAGTGAAGGACCAGACACCACATCCTGTGGAAAGAAAGTTAAAGGAAATGAGTCTTGGCTTGAAGATGAGAAAAACTGGAGAAGGCAAAGAACCATGACTGTTGTCGTCAAATAGTTAAGGGATTAAAGAGGTAAAGAAACTTTACCTAATGCATTCCTCCCTAAAACTTCTGGGACAAAACATTCATTTATTCACGTGTTCATTCCCTAGTGCTGAGATAGTGCTAGAGAAATAACAGTGAGCAACAACAGACACAATCTTGTTGTCGGAATACATACATCTAACAGGGGTCACATACTCATAATAAAACAAATCACACAAATACATGAAAAACTGTGATAAGTGTTCCAAACAATAGGTAAATGAGATAGTTTTATCCAAAATAGAAAACCGGAACCAATAAAAAGAATTTGTAGGGAAATAAGCTTTATTTCATTATTTGGAAGAACTTTCAAACAATCCACACAGTCCAGAAGTGGCACCATGAATGAACATACTTCTCTCTGGGTATTGGACCTGCCCAGGCTGAGGGCAGGGGAACGCAAGGGGGCAGCCTGTGGATGACTTTTCAGGTCTCCTCTAGCTCTAAGAAACTAGGACTCCAGCATTCTAAACAAAATATTTTCTCAGAAGGCAATCAGAATTTCTAGGAGACTCAGGAAATTTGTGCAGAGAAGAATCACTTTCTGAGTATGGAGAGGAGTCACGCGAAACAGTCTCCCAAACTGCTTGAGTAGCCCTCTGTACTTCCCTTCACAACACTGATGCATTTCTGTTCTGCTCACTGCCTGAAAGCTTCATGAGGACAGGGGCAACAGGCTTGTTCATTACTGAATCCTTAATGCATGGCTCATAGCACATAAAGTATAGTGTATATATATATATATAATATAAAGTATAAAGTAAAATGTATACAGTATTAAAATGTACTAGTGCAAACCCACTTATAAAAACTTTGTTCTAGTGTTACAGACTTCATAAATGAACTTTCTTGAATAACTAAGGAACATGAAACCCATTTAATCACTTGCCTCCTGATTAATAGCTAGGGTCCCTTGTCCAAGCGGCCACTTAGTTCCATTAAAAATTAATAATTTTCCATGGAATAAATATACACTATACATAGAACATCAAGAGTTCCAGTGTTAATAAGCAATTAAGTAATGCAGAAAGACTAAGAATCTATTAAATAAGAGAGAACTCCATGAACTTGCCCTCTAAGTCATTGTTCATTTACTACCCACTTCTCTTCTAAATTTTAAAATTATTTAGCCAGGAAAAAAAGTAGTTCTGCAAACAGAATAAATAAGGTTAATAAGGTGACATATTTTGGTTAACATTTGCAGGCCAACAAAACATATTTTTGTTAAAGATTTGAGATATGTTATTCCTTCTAAACACATTAGGAAAGATCAATACAAAACTGAAGGACTATACGTAAAATATTAAGGGTCTATCACTGAAAAATTATGAACCGTGCTATAGAACTTAGCCAGGTCAGAGCTAAATTAAATTATTGATCTACATTCATTTTTTTCCCTTTCTGTGTGACTATCTCTTGATTTTTTATAACATACATTACTGCCTATACAGCAAATGAATCATCTTATTCTAGCCCCAGCATGTCTGCTGACTGACAATTTTCTAAAATTAATTGTTGTGTTGATAGCGTTCAGACTTATAAATTGAGCTACGCTCACATAAACATCTAAGTATTCAATGTAAATTTTATAAGCGTTTGTAGCATGAACTCAAAAAGAGGGCAATTTTCATTTTTTTTCAGTACAAAGAATGCAAAGAAAAAATGAAATGTTATTTTTCTTGACATCATTTCACTACTTGCTGGTACTTGATACATTTCATTGATGAGGCTAAAATGTATTCACTCGACTTTTAAACAATGACTTCACTGTATTGCTAAGCAAAGTGAGGCAATCAACACTTCACAAATTAAAGTCTTTAACTTTTCAGACCTAAATCTTCCTCGAGATATATAACCTCAAATTCTATAAGCAGTTTTACTGATCACTTTGGGGATTTCTTTAAATCAAAGAACTCTCATCCCCAATCAGCCTCCAAAGTGACAAAAGAATGTGTTTTGAATTAGGATTTTCTCTCACCTGCTGAAAAGGGAAAATGGGTAAGTATTTTGTAAGAAATGTAAATTCCACAGATCCATGTTAATTCATGAAAAAGGAAGCTGACATAAGAGTTCTTGGTAGAAATGATCTTGAATTTGGGGCTGTATTTAGCCAGCAGCTTTTGCCTACTGGGAAAATATTTTCTCTTTAATGAAGTAGTGTCAGACACAGAGGCCTCTTCATTTTCTCTAATGGAGATACGATCATTCTGACTTGTCCCCCAGATGAGGTAGAAATTATCCCTAATATGTAGTTTGAACATTTGTATCAAAATACAGTGAAATGCTGTTTCAGAGTCTGATGAGAAAAATCATGGGAGCTCACAAAATGTCTGCCTCCCTCAGGTGGAGAAACGGTCCACTGACTTTCCTCCCCACCAGAAGCTCCTGGCATTAGGGGCATGTCCCACAGTCTCACACAAATGCCAGTCCCTGTCGCTGGGACAAGGGGATTCTGGCCTCACAGCAGGCCCGAGGGACTCTGCTTCTCCACAGGCCTGCTCCAAAGCCGAGTGCTCTCTGCACTCGAAATCGATGTCATCCCACAAAAACTCCAGGAGAAAGTAAAATACCAGCAGCAGAAATGTCTCCTGTGCACCAGTCTCTCCCCACTGTGCTTCTGTCAGTTGACAAGAAGCAATAAGGAAAACCGAGCAAGCCAGGGCTGAAGAGAGAAAAACCAAAGAAGCGCAGAACTTGTGAGTGGGAAGGGGCAAAATTTCAAATAGGAAAAGGCTCGAGCATTCTACTGTATGGAAATACAGAATGCCACCTGCAGGAGGGCCCGACTGAAGGTCATCAATCATACCTGAGGAAGGTCCTTCACCGGGTTTTGGCACCCTGAGCCTTACTGTTCTTGGCACACGGTACAGAGTCCATCTCTCAGGAGGTGGACTTCAGTAAACAAGATCACTAGACCAATGCATAAACCCAGAATGTCAAAGGAGGAGTCTACAACTTGCAGTCTATTTGCCACACAGATGTCAGAATGACCAGTACATTCCCTTCCTGAAGAAGTCCTCCATGCAATGCCAAATCCCAATCAGACAGCAATCTGATGTGTAAGGAATCTCGACAAGAGGAGTTCATTTGATAAACTGAATGTTAAACTGCACCAGGGAGGATGGAGTCACCAATGGGAGAAAAACACAGCTTGTGCTGGTTGCAGCTCTCTGCATCTGTTGCCATAACAGGGACAGCCTTGCCAATAGAACAACAATGTTCCAAGTTCCTCAGAGGAAATCCGTCTCCTTCTTCTTCTGCATTTCTATGGTCCAACCCAACATACAGGCCTACGTTACATCAAAGTAGGAGCACACCTGAAGTTCTGCCTTATTGCTTTCCTTTTAATTAACCAGGGCTCATAAATAGCTTTCCATGCCATGAAGCAATACCATGATAGAGATTCTTGTACACACTTCTCTGCCAAAGCCTCTGATTATTTCCCAGGGAACATTCCCAGATACAGAATTGTTGGGTCAATTGTTGGGTAGACACACACCCATTCATTTATATATTGCTTAAGGCTGGTTTCACCCAATAATAGCAGAGTTGAATGACTGGAACAGAGACCAAGAAAGTCCACAATATTTAGTCTCTGGTCCTTTTCAGAAAAAGTTTGCCAACCACTGACCAAGAGTCTACGATTCACTAGAGACAGAACATTCACAATAGGACACCATCCATAATAGGACACAGACCCCCCACACCATGACTATAAGCAGATCTCTTCCATTTCAATTATTTTCTACCCTTCAGTATTCTTTAACCAGTCCAAAGATTCTATGGGATATAATTTCACTTATCATTACAAAAGTACTAAAGAATACTATCAGAGAAATGTAGCTCCATTATTTTTAACTACAGAAATTATTATAACTTAAGATATAAATGGAAACTAAATCAAACAAAATGAGATAAGTTATAAAAATTCTTTTCTTGCATAATAATCTATAGTAAGCATAAGTATACATGTTCTTAAACTTTGATATAAAAATTAATTATTAAATTAAATAAAAACTAAAAGAGAGTTCATTTCTTGGGCCTTTGATTTGCAATAGCTGAAAATTTCAGTCTAGATTCTCTTTACTCATGAGCGAGACTCAGAAACTTGGCTAAGGAAAAAAGACACTTAACTTTTTATTGAAAAAGAATCACACAAACAATGTCTGAAATTTATAAATTGCTCGTTAATTAGATTTTAATCTACATAACTATACCATATGCTAGAAAACCATCCAAATACAAACTCTCTGAGACGGTTTTACTGCCATTACTTTAAGAGCCATTTAAAAGATTTTCTATGGGATAAAGATTGGGTGATTTATCATGGTTTTATGCTCCTTTAATCTGCTCCATCTTCCCATTGTAAAATAAATATTGGTTTTAAAATAAATGGTTCTGCCCAGGTTTTGATGAGAAAAACTGCCCTGTAAATCACATGCTCACGTGTGCCAAACTCGAAGTCCAATGTTAACTAGTCCATTCCGACGAAAATAAGTCAATTTTATAGAACAAAACCTAAGGAACACAATTACTTAAGTATATTATCAATGCTGCAAAGTAACTAATTTGAGATATGAGCTTCCCCACCCTCTGTTTTTCAATTCTTAAAATAACCACTGGTTGATGCCAAACAGATCCTTCAATTGGACTTTTAAAAAGTGTATCCTTTACAATAGTTTTTGTTATATGTCTCTCTAATTCCAATATACAAGGTACTAACTGAAAATTAATATGAGCAAATCTGAGGATTATTTGAGAACATCATTATCAATCACTTTTTTCATACTCAGGGGGCCAAATCAATTTAACAGTCACTTCTTTAGAATATTTCACAGAGCTCTAGGAAACTGACAATAAATTCATTTTCCTACAGTAAGCACAGCTGCAGCTAAAGCACTCTGGAAGATACGAATGGTATAAAGCAGAGCTTTGCAAACTATCTGTGATGTAATACCAGTGGACTATATCTTTCATTCCCAATACACTGTGGGCTGATGACACATTTGTAAAATACAACTAAAAGATGCACTTGGATACTGTGGCAAAGCCAAATCACTACAAAAATTTCCAAACCAGCACGGTCCAATAGGTATGTGATGTTGGCCACTTATATAATTTTAAACTTTCCAGGAGCCACATTAAAAAATGTAAAAAGAAACAGGTAGGTTAATTTTAATAATATTTCATAGAACCCAATATATCCACAATCATATCATTTTAACATTATATTGTGTAATTACTGTATTATAATATTAATATGTTTATAACTAATTTGTTAATATAATATGTTACATTAATATTATAAAAATATTATTGAGGTATTTTGCATTTTTTAAAATATTGTCTTCGGAATCTGGTGTATATTTTACACCTAGAGCATGTCTCAGTTCACACTGGCCACATTTCAAGTACTCAACAGGCATGTGAGGCTAGTGGCTACCATGTTGGACAGTGCAGTTCTAAACCCTTACTCTCGATTTCGGCACCTCCCTCTTCCCATTTTGAGTAGTACTGTCTAAACCACTGCTCCCTTCAGAATGGCATCTCTAAGTTTCACTTCCTGCCTGATGTTTTATAATTAAGGGCTCCATTGCAGATTAAGGCCAACACTTACATAAAGAAATTAGCAAACACATGACTGTGGCTAACTTCATACTTCCTTTCAGGAAGGCAACTGCCAATAACAAGGGATGGATGTAGAAGGCCCTCTGCTCTCCCTTCTCTGGAAGCAATCACTGTTCTGAATGAAGTTGGTTTATTTCCTTCCCATCCTTGTTTTTATACTTTCTCTACAGATTATATTCTTAAGCATTTACATAAATCTATTAACAAGTGAAAATGTGTTTGTGTTTTACAGAGATGTGTGAATTTGATGCATTTGGCTCATACAAACACTTACCATATTCCAAGGGCAATTGCCAAAATGGAATCTCACACCTTTCCACCCTCCCACTCTATGATCTATGTCTTCGGACTCTGTACCACTTTCTCGCCTGGATAATTCCTGCTCATAATTTAGGTCACAGCTTCACTGTCACTTTTCCAGGAAACCTTTGTTAATCTGCCCTTTACCCTAATAAGATTTGGTTCCTCAGTTAAACGCTCTTACCTTTCCTATTTCACTTACCACAATTGTAAATATCTATTTTTGTATTGATTTGCTTAATGTCTACCTCCCTCATGAAAATATAAGCTAGCAGCAGCACAAGTCCAAGTAGACAATAAGTGTTCATAAATATTTGTACAAATGAATGATTTTTTATTCCAGGAAGCCAGACTCAAACCCAACTCAGCTAGACCTCAGGTAGCTGTGTCAGGACGGTCGAGTGGTCTACGGTGCAGACTCAAGTTAGACATCATGTTTCTCACGTCTCTTGTTGGGACCTAAGCTTAGAATGTATATTATCATCTGTGTACTGGGCTCTCTTATATATTAGAACATATGTTTTCAAATATAGTACCATCGAGTTATTCACAGTATATTCTTTTGACCTTGTAATGTCTACTGTGTCTATACTTAGGATTCCCTTTTCATTTCTAATATTATTTGTGTCCTCCCCTCCCTCTTTGTTTCTATAATTGATCACGTTTGCCAGATGTGTATGTGTTTGGAGCATCTTTCAAAGAATCATCTTTTGCTTTGTTGATCTTTTCTACTAACTATTCCTTTTATATTTGATCTCATTTGTTTTTGTCATATTTTGCATTATCCCTCACCTGTATCTGGGTTTACTCTGCTATTTATGCCTTTTTGGTTGAATACTTAACTCACTAATAACTGGCATTCCTTTATTTCTAATACATGAATTTGTGAATCTGTAAGTATCCCTCTGCGTATCCCTTTAACTATACCCCACAAGATTTAAAATAAAGTATCTACTAATTTCTCTCATCACTTTTCTTTGACTCAAAAATCATTTGGAAGTATGATCTTGAGTTTCCAAATGTATGAAATTTTTGATGTCTATTGGTTTTTCACCTCTGAATTTTTTCTTCTCTGGGATAAAAAAAATGTAGTCAATAGAATTTGTATTCACCGGTGTTTAGACTTTCTACTGATAAATATTCTCTGCTAATGGAGTTCTAAGTCCTATATACGTCCATTTGATCAAGCTAATCGGTTCTATTATTTTAAATCTTCTTTATCCTTTCTAATTTTTTAAGTTATTTTATTTATCAGTATCTGAGAGAATATGTTTGGAACTGCCTGATTATGATTACTTATATTCTCAATATCTCATGATGATTCTGTTGATTTTTATTTTATATATTTTTGAAATGATGCTGCTCGGTAGTGTAGGTTCAAGATTAATATATCTTCCTAGTAAATTGTTCTTTTATCATTAAATAATAACTCTCTCTAACCATAATAATGCTTTTTGTTTTAAAGCACATTTTGTTATGCTGAGCGAAATAAGTCAATCAGAGAAAGACATGTATCATATGATCTCACTGATATGAGGAATTCTTAATCTCAGGAAACAAACTGAGGGTTGCTGGAGTTGGGGGGGGGTGGGAGGGATGGGGTGGCTGGGTGATAGACATAGGGGAGGGTATGTGCTATGGTGGGTGCTGTGAATTGTGCAAGACTGTTGAATCACAGATCTGTACCTCTGAAACAAATAATGTAATATATGTTAAGAAAAAAAAAAAAAGAAGATAGCAGGAGGGGAAGAATGAAGGGGGGGAAATCGGAGGGGGAGATGAACCATGAGAGACTATGGACTCTGAAAAACAAACTGAGGGTTCTAGAGGGGAGGTGGGTGGGGGGATGGGTTAACCTGGTGATGGGTATTAAAGAGGGCATGTTCTGCATGGAGCACTGGGTGTTATATGCAAACAATGAAGCATGGAACACTACATCAAAAACTAATGATGTAAGGTATAGTGATTAACGTAACATAATAATAATTTAAAAAAGCACATTTTGTCTAATATTAATACAGCATCCACCAGCTTTCTTTTGAAAGGTATTTGCATGGAATATTATTATATCAATTTCCATCTATTTTCTTTCAATCTTCCTATCCCTAATAGGGATATACCTTGTAAATAGTTTATAAAGAGTAAAGAGACCTGTTTTCCCTTCCCCATCCAACTTAAAAATCTTCGTCTACTGACAGCTAAAATTAATCATTTTCGTATTATGATTACTGATATGTTGGGCCTTATTTCAACCATCAAATTGATCTACAATTTCCCCAGAATTAGGGATTATCTAAATGTATCAAGTACTGCATACCACAGCAAGCACTGCTGTATCTAGCTTATGCTCATAATTTCGCTATTCTTGATAAGTCATTTAGACACATCAGCAAACTAAATTCTCTTAAAGCTGGAAGGTAATAAATCCTTATAAAATAACACCTACACATAAAATCCCAAATCAAGATGTCCAGTCCACTATTGTATTTCCTTACCTATAACATGAATATAAAAGAATCTATCTGTCATCTACCTCTGATGCTCTGTTCTTCCCTCTTCCCCATTACCCCACTATGTTTTCCATTTCTATCTGATACCGCTCTTATTCTGTCTCTCCCTTTCCTGCACCGCTTCCCCACTCCAGCTCTCTTCATCTCTTCCCACGACAACCACATTAATAACTTCTCTCTCACTGCCTTCATCTTACTCCCGCTCCACTCAAATTCACCCTCCAGTTAAATGAGGGCCTTGTATTTTCAGGTAAGAAATTTGAACTTTATCCTGCAGGTCAGTGCCTCTCAAACTGAAATCCAATGACACAGTCTCATAGCTCCAAACATCCTGGGAGAATTTGTATTTTAATTTGTGGTTCAATCTAATGAACAATCTAAAGAATCTAAATGACAACCTGATAATTGAGCTGTGCTTTCCAATGGCAGTGCCTGAGTGTGTCCTTTTCTCCCCCCCTCATCCACTCTTTTCTGCTCTCAGTGTCATTGGCACCAAACAATCACCTAAAGTGACAGCTTTTAACTTTCAATGTGTCAGTAAGCACATCTGGCTGTTAGGCTGGTATGTCCTAATGCTAAAATTGTCCCAAGTCTGCCATTGTGCTCTTTAGTGGAGACAATTTGCAACTGAAAGATATTGTCACCAAATAAGGCTTTAATTTATGAAGTTATTTAATTAATGGAGACTTCGATATGACATCATAAAAACTCATAGTGTGGCAGAGTAATGGTCTATTTTAATTGTTATGGACTAATGAGAAAAGAACAAAGGCAGAATTAATATGTAAATGATGTGTTTATATCAAATGAAAGCCAAATGATATTATGGGACACTGTACAAAAGAAGGTTTCCCAATCTTTCAAATAGAGAAAAGCAGTGAGAGACTTGAATCATCATATGGCTCAGAGTATGAAAGGAATGCAAATGAAAAAACCTTTACCAGGATTTGCAAACAGGTAGGAATGCAAATTTGCTGGAAGAGCGGAGGTGGTTTGCTCTGATTGTTTCTATTTCACCAATGAAATATGAAGTGAGGGCATCAGCTGAGTGGGAGAATTGGGGATGGGAGTTGGAGGTTTGAGGCATAGGTGAAGGTGTAAAAGAGCTGTCTCAGAGAGTAGGAGTACTAAATAAATACGGTAGAATTGCCAAGTGGAGCAGAGGATCTACTTGAAATTAGAGAACATAAATTTAAGGTAAGTCCATAAAACTTAGCGTTCTTCTCTGCACTCAGACCCAAAGCAAACAGAAAGCTCGGTGAGAGTCAAGAGTTATGCCAGATGAGGATGATAGAGAAGACAGCACCTAAACTTGGTGAGGAGGGAAGTGAGGGCATGAGAGGAATAATGATTAGCGCAGAGTAACAGTGGGTCCGTAGACTGGAGGCCCCAAGGAGTCAAAGAACTCCTATTGGAGTAGGAATGTTGGTGTCACATGAGATGACGTCCTTGGAAAGACAGGAGGTGGTGGTCAGGGAGATGCTTTGAAATGCATTTTGAAGGTCAGCACAATGTTTCTTTCTTTCTCTCTTTTTTAAAGATATTATTTACTTATTTATTGGACAGGGAGAGAAAGAGACAGAGAATAAGCAGGGGTGAGTGGCAGACAGAGAGAGAAGCAGACTCCCTGCTTGGCAGGGAACCCGATGTGGGACTCCATCCCAGGACCCTGGGATCATGACCTGAGCTGAAGGCAGACACTTAACCGATTGAGCCACCCAGGCGCCCCAGCAAAATGTTTCTTAACAAGGACTCTATGACATTTGGGATGCAACAATTCTTTATTTTGTAGAACTCTCTTGGGTACTGAATGACAGGGAGCATCCTTAATTCCTACCTTCTGAAGGCCTGTAGCGTTCCTTACATTTGCAAATTCCCTCTAGGAGAGGGGAGCTTCCTAAGTTGAGAACCATCGGTCTGGAGTATGACCAATAGGTAGAGGAGACATTTGCCAGTGAGAAACTCAAGGAAACGAGAGGTCAGAGATGAGTCTTCCATGTGGATATTTTTTACCAACAATGATGGTAGGATGGGGATGGGCATAAAGACAGTGAGTGAGCTGGGGGTAAAATTTTCAATACATTCAGAAGAGTAGGCAGTAGGGTATAGTCCAACAGTACCTGCTTTCAAAGTGCTTCTGTGCATGAAGAGAAAAGAAGCTGTCTAGAAGTGGTGATGAGGATGAAGAATGACACCAACTCTACTCCAGACACTGAGAATAAACAGTGACCACCTGAGAGGGTGACAGGGAGGCAATATCCTTAGGAGGATGTCCAAGAGGATCCGAGCAGGGCTGTCCCAACAGAATTGCTTGTGATGATGGAAATGTTCTAGAGCCATGCTCTTCAATAAGATAGCCAATAGCCACAGGTGCCTATCAAGCCCTTGAAAAGAGGCTAGTGGGACTAAGGAAATAATTTTTTTAAATTTTGTTTAATTTAAATTAATTTGAATGTAAATAGCCACACGTGGCCAGTGGTTACCATATTGGATAGTGGAAAAGAGTAAAAGGTGAAGGGAACATTCACAGATGAGTTTAAAGATGCAGGAAATTCTTCTTGGTCTCTGAGTCTTAAGGAAAAGGGGCAAGGGTAGATGTGAGTCTAGTGAAGTCTGTGGGTTTGGAGCAGGATGGTGAGATAAGTCACACTTGACAGCATCAGCATTTTCAATAAGCAAGATTCCAAAAATTCATTTTAATTCATTTGCCTCCTCCCAGACTAACTTCTGGGCCATACTGTTATGGAAAACACTACAGAAAATCTCCTTTTAAAGCCTAAAATGTCACCACCATGTAAAAATTATTCCTTCTCATAAGAACGATCTGGTATTAATAGACTATCACTATTGCCCGTTTCTCTGGGACCTAAGTGTCCTTTCCCCAAAGGCTGGCTTTCTATCTCTAACAAAAGGAGAAAAAAAATGTAACTTCTGAGATTTCCCTGTTAAAAGGAACTGCTTTTTAGAAATCATGTTTCTTGCTTTTTTGTGTTTTTACAAGAGAATAGAAAGAAGTATGTTCTTTGTTATCCAAAAAAAGGTAAAAGTATTATGATTGGCTGCAGCCATAAAACTGTAATTAGTGTTTTAACAAAATAATAAAAAAGGGTCATGCACCCCCACATCTACCCCACCACACACACAGACTTCCAGAAAGGTGTTATGGTCATGCCCTTAAAGACTCAGCAGCAAACGTACCAGCAAAAACTCTGTCAAACTGCCCTCAGCAACCAAATGGGTAATGCCAATCTGGGCCCAGGACCACTCACCCAGTGGAAGAATCTCAGGTTCAAGCAGGAGACAGGAAGAGTGCGGGTAGTATCTGGATATTTCTCAACACTGCCTTTGATTGGGAATAAAGGAACAGTGAAACACGTCTGATTAGTTTCTGTCTCTCAGTGTTTCCAATTTCCATTTAATTGCAATCAAAATATCAAAATACTAGCAGTCCCTAGAGATGGGACACAATCCCTGATTCAAAAACCTTAAAATACATAATTAAGAAACAATTTCTGTGGGGTTAATCAGCATAGCACTATAAATGGTTGGACTCCCTAGTAGACAAAGGCCAATTTCTTTCAGTCCTAAGGCAGAATCTTTTCCCTAAGTGTTCTTACCTAGATCAGATGCCAAGCATGTCCATGTTGTCCTTCATATCTTGTAGGCTAATTCAGACTTAAAGGGTCTTCTGTAATTTTTTTCCTAGATTGATTGATTGATTTGACAGAGAGAGAGAGCACAAGCAGGGGGAGTGGCAGGCAGAGGGAGAAGCAGACTCCTCACTGAGCAGTGAGCCCCATGTGGGGCTTGATCCCAGGACCCCAGGATCATGACCTGAGCCGAAAGCAGACCCTCAATCGAGAGCCACCCTGGCACCCCAAAGGGTCTTCTGTATTAACCACACTGCTGAACTCTAGGGATTGGCCAGAATCAAGCAGAAGTATCAAGAAATGAAGAACCACAGAGGCCCAAAACATTGGTGAAGTTGATTTTATGAGATGCCCAGCCTTGGATCCACTTTGGGTCCAGGATACAGATTTATGTTTTCACCATAATAAATTCCATAGTTTCTAGTATTTGACCAGGGTTAAACTAAGAGACTATTCTTGCTCTCACTTTTGGTTTCCCCAATGGGACTTTGATCAACATAGAAGCCAAAAATTATACCTGTGCTAAACCATTAACACCAGTTAGTTCACTCTTCTATTCTGTGGTCACTGTCAAAGACAGTTGTTTTGTAACTCAGTTTCATTGGGAACAAGAAAACTCAAAGGAGAGTAAGTGAATGGAATGCTTAAAGCACATCTCAGCTTCTGAGGAGAAACCTTAAGAGTCACAGAGAAGAGAGACAAAAAGAGACTGAATTATTAATTCCCAGTGTTTCTCTACCCACAAGCCCCCTCTGGTGGAGGAACTAATAGGTAATGAAATAGCTATAATACTAATAACCAAAGTTTAAAAAAAAGGGAGGGGGGTTAGACGGGGTGGGGGAAGAAAAGGTAATCCACAAGACAACCAGCCCCTGTAGAACTGAGAGTCAAACGCAGTGATTAGCAAATATGAGGTGCAACTGGAAAACCACTTACAGATGAAGCAGTCTGATGAATGATTTACCAAAAGGTCAACACTGCTCTTTTATCTTCACCACCCATCAGTTTGCATTGCCTTCAATTTGTCTGGCACATAACAGAAAGCGGGCCATAAAATATTCACCATAAAAATTAACCTTATTTTGCAGCATTAAAAAAAGAAACAGAGTTGGATATAGTCTAAGCATATGGGCCAGTTTCTCAATTAGGATTCCTCACATACATTAGAAAAAGCATTGACATTTAAAACCCCGTTCTAAGAGGTAATGTACTCAGCAAGAACCAGAACTCTCTGCCCTATGCTTGCTTTTGCTGATCCCTTTTTAGTTCTCAAACAAGGAAAAGCACCATTAATCCCCTCCCAAAGACCACAGCAATGACGGGGTTGGGGGTGGTGGTGGATAGTGTCAGCATTTCCAATTTTACTCTTCTGGAAGCCAAATTTCTCTACAGTGTCTGCTTTTAGCTGGTGTGGATGCCAGGCTTTCAACCTCAACATGCCTACAATACATTCTGGCAGGTGAGTTGTGAGATGAGCTACCATCACATTCTCATTTGACAACCTTTGTACAAAAAGAAACACAATGTCAGATGAAAATATATTTTCAGGCAGAAGGGATTCTGAAAATTAATCCACTGCCAGATGCCCTTAATTAGACCTGTAAAACTCATTAAAGCCATTTTAACTGAACCAACTCAGTTGATTCCATAAGAAAATTGGTCACTTCCCTCCTCCCTTTCCTCTCTCTGTATTTACCAATTGCTTCTCTGATTTTGCCAAATCAATAAGATATTTTGCATCCTGTAGAATAATCTAAGTTATCTGAGTTATTAAAGAATTCCTCGGGGTGCCTGGGTAGCTCAGTCAGTTGAGCATCAGACTCTTGGTTTCCAGCTCAGGTCATGATCTCAGGGTCGTGAGATCAGGCTCCACACTGGGTGAGGAGCCTGCTTGAAATTCTCTCTCTCCCTTTCACTCTCCCCCTCCCCTACTGCTCATGTGCATGTGTGCATGCTCTCTCACTCTCTCTCAAAAAAAAATTACTCTCCCCAGACTCTGTGTAAAGAGAGTAACTAAATATTTACTTACATCATTGTAATTTGCTGATTTTTTTAAAGAGAGAATCAAAATGAAAGAAAAAAGGTCAAAAGAGTTCTGAAAAAGATGTAACTACAAGGATGTTTACCACTGTACTATTTATAATAGCAAAAACTGGCAATTCTAAATTTCAAACAAAAGAAGATTGTTCAAATTAATTATGGTATAGCCATAAAGAGGAATATTATGCAGACATTAAAACTTATGTGGTAGAATATTTAATAACATGAAAAAAAGATTCATGGTATTATTAAGAAGGAAAACATTGCAAACACAGTAGGTAGAGTATTGACAATGATTATTTTTGGATAATAAAGTTTGGCAGTCATCGGTTGGTCCACCCAGTCTCTGTTAATAACCCCCTCTCTCCAGGACCCCTTACAACTAGGAGTGATTTTATAAAATGAGATATAAGCAGAAGTCTGCCAGGTGGTCAAATAGGCCCCTTTTTGTGTGACTGATTTATACCACCCTGAACTAGCTGATCAATCTGTGACCACAGATTACAATCTCAAAGATAATAGTGGGGGAAGAAGATAAAACCTTGCAAATCAGCTGTTAGTTACCACAAGAAACAACTGCAACTTGAACTTTATATTCATCTTTTCCCCATTTGTTTTGGTGACCATGTAGATGTGATCAAAAATAGTCCCTAGGAATCTGTGGAGTTTTACTAGAAGTTAAGGCTTTGGGTTGTATACAGAACAGTAAGTACCATTCCAAGAGAAGGAAGCCACATTACCTCTGGATAACCAAAACACAGGGTAGCCATCTTGAAAACTGCAAGTTCACTTTCAAAGTACCCTGATAATAAGAATAAGTATAGGCATGTTTCTCAGCCATTTAGGGTCCAAATAAGTAAGTAAAGGATAATATAATATAAATAAGTGACAGAAATATCAGTCCTGCCTGGATTTACACATATATCTTATTAGAGCTATTATTTTATACTGTGGTAATGTGTTTGCATGTCTGTCTTCCCCCTAGACTATAAGCTCCCTAAAGACAAGGACCATTTCCTTTCATCATTCCTAAAGATGCCCAAGCCTTCTTCCTTCTAAGATCTCAGAACCAAACTTAGATTCCAACTATAAATGCCTATAAAACATGACATGAATTTTGACTCTAAGTCCTTCTTATGTAAGTCATCCTATTTTAAACAACAACAACAACAACTTTTTAACATTTTCAAAATATCCTGAAGGGAGGAAAAAATCACACATTAAATTCTGTCAAGTAACATTTACCTCCTTAGGCCCTGACTAATCAGAAATGACTGGACTTGGCAGCTACTTTTATCACTTGGTCTATAAGCTAAATTCAGTTCCTGTTGTGCCAACTGGAAAATGCCAACATCCCTTCCATCTCATACAACATCCCAACCTGCCAGTCACTCTAGAGTCTGGCAATCTGGTGAGACCACTCCCCATCAGATCAAATATAAATTATAAACCAAATTTACAGGGTCCAACTAGCACCATTCCAGAAGAGCAATGGTGAAGTTTAAAGAGATTAGAAGGGTACCAGATTTATTACTATTGATTCCCTGCTGGCAATTTCATGGAAAGATATCCACTGCAGTTATATAAAGAGCATCTGGCTCATTTCCAACTCTTTTGTCTTCAAGTCCTTAAAAAAAAAAAAAAAAAAAAAACCAAGGATAAAAAACTAGAAATTGGTGGATAGGGCCCAAAGGCTTTCTCTAGATTAAGAAGCCTTCATCACTACACCCCAATTATGCAAATATGCTCCTGCAAAGTCCAATACACTTATTTATTGAGCCTTACCACTGCCATCCTGGTAACCCAGGGAAGAAGCCAATCTATAATGACTCAAGCCACATTTCACAATAACTCCAAAGGACACATGATGTCATTTGCTAAAATGACTCAATCCAGATGGAAAGCATTCTGACCTATACATAATTGATTGACCTTTGCTATGCTTTCCTGGTTATTTATATACTATCATATGCATGAATGTATATCAGTGGTATTTACACTTGGCAGCTACTTTTGAGAATGCATTATTCAATTGGGATTTGAAGATTTTTATGACCATTTCCTGATCAAACATTCATAAACGAAGGACAAGAAAAGATGTTATCTTAAAAATAACATTTAATAGGATCTGGAAACTCTAAAGAAGCTTCGTAGCTCTAATTGTTTTAAATTACAGTGGACAAGATCTATCTATGTAAAGCTAAGTGCAAAACTCTGAAACTAAGAATACTAAAGGACATTTTATCTATTTTTCAGCTTGGGGCTCAATAATGATGATAAAATACACTTTACTAAAGGAGTGGAATATCTTGCATACTTGTGAGAAAAGTATCCTACGATGCAGGTAATTAGAGACCATAATAAATGACCAGAGAAAAGGGCACAACTATGTGATGTGATGCTTTTTAACTTTTTAATTATGACTTTGGTTTTCCAAGAGGGGTAAGCTACATATTAAATCATATTCACATGATCAAGATGGGTTCAAGATAATCATAGGAGAAGCAAACAGGAAGATTAGGGAATGCAAATACCTAGCACATATGTCCTCAGTCCCATTATGCAAACCTAGGGCAGACATCAATAATTGAATTCTTAGCCAAAGACCCTGAAATGGATTGAAAACATTTTTCCCATAGTACTCCAGGTGAACACTACCAACTAAAATGATTTAGAACATGAAGTGAAATATATTTGCCCTTGCTGAACTAAATAATCATACCGTTATTTCAGATCCAAATATATAACAACTATTAAAAACATTAATGTCATTATGAAATCTTCATAATTCAGAACTCCCTAGTTTGCTTGCCTAAAGTCAATTTCTACTGATCTGAAGGTGGATTCACTAGTACATGTTGCTGTTTTGTCATAACAACGTGATTAAATAGAAAAGGCTGTATTTATATATAATGATCCAATTAATTCTATCTCTTGCTGCCTTATACTCAAGACCCAATCTAAAACAAAACATATTTTTAAAACCAACATTTAAAAGTACCTCTCTGAATCCTAGAAAAACATGAAACCAAATTCAGCAGTTTTCCATAAGTCACAGTATGCTAGTGTTATCGGTAGTATAAGTGAAAAGTAAAGAGGGGGTCTAAACAGAATAAGATGGAAATTCTTGGGTGTTGACACAGGATTATTATAGAGCAGTGAAAAGCAATGTGCATAAATCTAAAGAAAGAAAAAATCTAAGATAGATCTAAGAAAAAAATCAAGTGGAGAGAACACTACATACAGCAGTGCTTTCCAAGTAGTGTGCCTCAGTGACTAGGTTACAGAGGTCCTAATATCCTGACCCCCTCTGTTCTGGGGATTAATAGTAGCTGGAGTCTTGTGATGAGACATAGATAGCATTTATCCCAAGGCACTGTACAATATTTTCAAGTTCAGCGTGTGCCATGATGTGAAGAAGCTGGGAAGCAGAGACATATGGTATAAAGCCATTTTTATAATGCTCAAAAACTAAAATACATCTTGTTTAGGGATATATACAAATGTGACAAAATTATTTTTTATGAGAAAAGGAAGGAAGTGTATGTGGAAAATGTATGAAGTACATTCATTCCTGCAGTACAGTGGTTACTGTTGGAATGGAAAGGCAGGAGAGGAGATAGGGAAGGAACACATAAGTAAATGGTAACGTTGCAGTTCTTAAATTGGATGGTGGGTTCATGGGGGTTTGGTTTATTGTGCTCCAAACACATTGTTTTATAAGTATAAAATATTATATAATATGCTTTAAAAAACCATCACGATTAAGAAGCCAGGCAACTTTCTAGCTTATTCAGAATCACTTCACAGTACAATCTCAATATGTCAACTCAAGAATATATACAACTTCTTAAGGAAAGCTTGAATCCAAGGTTTCTAAAGGTCAAAACGCTATGCAGTGATGACAAGATTTTGTTCTGCTAATTCAACATAGTCCATGGGTTTCTAATAATCAATTAGAATACCCAACCTGATGATTACAAGACTTTGTTCTAATCCAACTAGAGTATTCATGACAAATTACTGGAAACCCAAAGTTCCATTTTCCCATTCAAACAAGATATCATAAAAACCATGTTGCTTCTGAATTAAAATTTATTTAGTTACAAAAAACAAGGATCCATTTGAGGAGCTCGAGTAAAATGGGATTCTGGATGAGGAATTCCAGGTATCCCATAGCACACAGGACAGGAGGTATACCCAGGCCTCAGGGAACCAGAGCTGGGAAGTAAGGCGTCATTCAGATTCAACATCACCACACTCACTCGGGCTACAAGGCTCGTGTCTCTACTTTCTGGAAGATCTGCCCCACCGCCTCTACTTTTAGATGTGCTTTCTCTGCTTTGACACTGACATGACCAAATATCTGTATCTCTTTGAAGCTTCAGTGGAAACTAAGTAGTGTCCTGGGCACCACCCAAAATGACCAGAGGAAAAAAATCTGCTTAGCCCAACCATGGTCAAGATCAGTCCGCAGCTGGTCTCATCATTCACAACTATACATCAGGAGTTACCAATTCAAACACCGATGGGGGCCAAGCAGGTAATTAAAGGCGGGAAGTTGACTAGCTGTGAAACAAGAACCTGAAAGGAAAGGTTCTATGACAAACAGAGATCATGGTGCTTCTGCTGTTTAGCTATGTTAATGACAGAAATCAGATTTTTCTGAAATTTCCTGATTTTAAAAACATATCTGTAGGCCAGATTAGGCCACTGGCCTCTGCTGTTAGTGTCCCACAAAGAATGAACTGTGGGTATTCCAGATTCAGAGGATCACACCAGGCAATCATGGCTGTAGGTGCCAGCCCCTCGGGTGGAAAGACAGTTCCGGCAGAAGGGTCAGAGGTCAGGCATTGACCCCAACAGAGCTCGGATGACACACTACTCCCACATACACCTTCTCACACGCAAAACACACTTCAGCTGAACTTCTAAAAATGTCTTGCTCAAGCTCAGGTGCTACACTGGGTGGAGAGAATTCTCAGGCGGCTCTATATGGCCCAGGTGGTTCATAGAAAAAGGCAGTAAAGTACAAGGAAATCAGACAAAGCAAATGAAAGCCAGGAAAAGACAGCAGCATCTTCTTCTTTTCTAACCATAGCCAAAAATGCTTCCATAAAAAGACTACTCACTAGCAAGCAATTGCAGATTCTTTTTTCCAATTAACTAAGGGTGACACAGGGGCTCC
This sequence comes from Neomonachus schauinslandi, assembly GCF_002201575.2. Classification (NCBI taxonomy): domain Eukaryota; kingdom Metazoa; phylum Chordata; class Mammalia; order Carnivora; family Phocidae; genus Neomonachus; species Neomonachus schauinslandi. The sequence continues at coordinate 186,255,310 of NC_058403.1, read as the reverse complement.
TGTCTCAATTTCTTCAGCATTCCGGAACAGTTAGACACAGAATCAACTCTAAATTCAACTCCTTAGCTTAGACATCACTTCCTCTGGGAGGTGTGGTTTGACTCCCTGATCTTGGGTGAGACCAGTGTCCCCTCAGGTGTTCCCACAGCAACATTCTCACCACCTCCTTCCTATAGCCCCTAATCCGAGAGCTGTATGTGCGTAGCTATTTGTCTCTGATGTGGAGCTGACATGAGTTCTTTGAAAGCAGGGATAATGTCTAGTCCTCCTTTATGCCCCAGTGCCTGTTTGTTGACTAAATACACGTAATCAGACTCATTGAAAATTTTGCTTCTATTTTTTAGCAGTTAATTCAGAAAAAAATTTGAATTTAGACTCAATTCCTCCCTATTCTTTTGTATGAACTTTAAGATTTTCACTAAAAATACTACAAACCTTTTACTCAAACAAGAAGTGCATATATCATGTTGAATTATTACAAACTCAAAATCACATAGTTGTAGGACTTTGGGGATTATGTAGTCATATTTAGGCTAAAAATCCTTAAAGGTACCTTCTGTCAGCATATAGATATGCATAGACTTGTCCCAATATACCTATATTACTATAGATCTAAATATACCTGGTATAGAGGAATAGGGCATGGTAAAATTTTCTACCTAAGAACATAAAATCCATATATTTAAACTTATGAGAAATTTGGAGAAGTACAGTATATGCATGTCCATTCTAAAGAAATGAGTCTTGGCAAATTTCCCTAGTACTGAGAACTGTTTAGCAGGAATTAATCTTTAAATGAAATAGCCTAAAAATGAAATAGATGTAGTATTATTTATAGTTAAGTCTTGTTCTTCAGTAATTATTGAAGGTGACACTGGTATGTTTTATCATTGGCAATTGGACTGAATTTGACTAAATGTCTCCCTTTGCTCATGAAAAATAGATGTAATGTTCCAATTTTTACTCCTATCCCAGCTCTGGTGATGCTTCATTATGTGCAGTTTGGTAGCCCAAATAATGTGGGGCAAACAGAGCATTATTTCAAAGCTATAAGTGTATCTGTGGCAGAAAGAATGTTAAGTGAGGTCCACGTCTCCAGACACTTGACCCTAAGTTAGGACAAATTAACTTCAAAAGACTTAATGTTTTATCTTGAACAGGGGAAGTCTTGTCTTCTCATTCTAGCTAGATGGAAGTATTTGGCACATGTCTTCTTTGGAAAGAATGATTTAGCAGTGGGATTATAATCAGTGTCATATGGATAGATCAAGCAAACTGAAGGACAAATGGGTGTATGAAGGAATGAACAGCATTTGCCAAGGAGAATTCCGTTCATGGGTATTACCAAATGAAAGGGATATTGGGTTATATTAAATTAAACATATCTCCTTACTCCAAGAATTGTCAGTCTTTAATATTCATAATGGTCCTTGTGGATTTTCAGGAGGGGGATGGAGTACTCAATATTTGCCATGCTTATTGTCTACATAAAGTCTCTATACATGTAACCGATCTTAGGAAGAACAGTGCTATTGGACAAATATCAGTTGAAATTCTAGCTCTGTCACTTAGTAGTGGTGTTCCCATGCGCAAATTTCTTAACCCCTCTGAGTATCAGTTCCCTCATTTGAGAAATCATCAGAAGTTCTGCCCTTATGAACCATGAGAGACTATGGACTCTGAGAAACAAACTGAGGGTTCTAGAGGGGAGGGCAGTGGGGGGATGGGTTGGCCCAGTGATGGGTATTAAGGAGGGCATGTATTGCATGGAGCACTGGGTGTTATATGCAAACAATGAATCATGGAACACTACATCAAAAACTAAGATTAACATAACATAATAAAATTAAAAAAAAAAAGTTCTGCCCTTGAGGGGCACCTGGGTAGCTCAGATGCTTAAGCATCTGCCTTCGGCTCAGGTCATGATCCCAGGGTCCTGGGATTGAACCCTGCATCAGGCTCCTGGCTCAGCAGGGAGCCTTCTTCTCCCTCTCCCTCTGCCTCTCCCCCTGCTCATGCTCTCTCTCTCTCTGTATCTCTATGTCTCAAATGAATAAATAAAATCTTTAAAAAAAAAAGAACTTCTGCCTTTGACTTCCCTTTGAAGTTATTTCACATAATTAGTAACAGATAATAATATCCTCAGCTGCCATAATTCATCTCTTATTCAATTTACAAATTTATATACATTCTTCTATGCATTCAACAAACAACTGGCTGAGCTGGTAACTGGCCATAAACAAAGATGGTTTCTGAACTCACAGACCTGATGGTCTTGTTGGGGAGACAGTGAGGAACTACAGCAACACAGATTAGTAGCAGATGCCAAAAAGACTATAACAAGAGTCCTAAAATACTCTGTAGAAGGGAAAACACTGAAGATGAAATCTGAGGAGAGAGAACTAACTCAATGGAGATGAAGGAAACAAAATCTAACAGGCCACGAGAACAAGATGTGCAAAGGCCCTGTGGCAGGAGGGAGGACAGTGATTTTGAGGAAGAGAAAGAAAGGGCAGTGTAGTTGGAGTTCAGAGGGCTAAGGAGGCATGATGTGGAAAAACTCAAGAGAGGAAGACAGGGGGCATGTTAGCTTTTTGAGTGGTGGAAATGGTTCCCACCGGCACAGTGGCATGATCAAACTACCATTTTGAAAATCTCCCTCAAGCTACATTTGGAAAATAGATTGCAGGGGGACATGCATGGATACAAGAACGTAATTTGGGATTGCTGTAGTCCCCCAGCCCAGAGGCAAACTTAATCCTCTCTGAATTTAGCTATAAGCAACAATTTTACATTTTTTACCAAAGAAACATTTTAAATATATTTATGTTTTAGGTATGTAGTATCTTTTTGTAAAACTACATTATTGTTACTCTTAGCCTAATAGGTTGTAAATTGTGTTGCTCACTCCTCCTCACCCACTTTCCATCAGTATCCGTATGTGCATTTCTTGTTCCTGCCAATGACTCAAGAGAAGAACAAATTTATTTGTAGGAATATGTATGAATGTTCCTCCGGGAACAAAATGAACAGTACTGTTACATTATATTAGTTGTTATCATTCCTTACTCTAAGTGCTCTTAATCTCTTAGACAAACAAATAGAACATGGTAAAAAAAAAAAAAAGTAAGCATTAAAAATATCTAAGAGTTTAGCATATTGATCACTCATCAAATCTGACAGAAAAGATAAACTTGGTCTCAATACATATGCTTTCATTTTAAAAGATTTAGGTAGCAAGTAGATAACTCTTTAGGGGCACCTGGGTGGCTCAGTTAAGTGTCTGCCTTCGGCTCAGGTCATGATCCCAGGGTCCTGGGATGGAGCCCCACATCGAGATCCCTGCTCAGCGGGAAGCCTGCTTCTCCTACTCCCACTCCCCCTGCTTGTGTTCCTGCTCTCACTCTCTCTCTCTCTGTCAAATAAATAAATAAAATGTTAAAAAAAAAAAGGTAACTCTTTAAAAACAGTATAGCAAAGTATAGATATGTACATAAATGAAAAGTATAGGATAAAATATTTACAGTGGTTAATTCTGAGGAATGGGTTTGGGTTGCAAGTATAGGGCACTTTGTCTATTACTTTATAATGCTTATGTACTGTTTGAATATTAGAAGCAGGAATTTTTTGGTAACAAAAATAGAAGAAAAAAGGGCAAATATGAAAAACAAGATCAATAAAATAATGTCACTGGTAATGCCAGGGAAGCATTTATCATAGAAACTAAATGCATTACACTAGACTTTCATTATGTGCATTTTTCCAGGCCCATGATCTGACTGGTCCATGGTATACATCTACACACTAACCATGGTTAGTTAACAAAGGGGTCGTTCGTATTTGAGTCCCATCTATGCAAAAAAGAACTCAACATATTAAACTCACATTGACATTAAAAAATTTATTTATTTATTTTTTTAAATAGACTCTGCCTAACCTGGGGCTTGAACTCACAACCCTGTGATCAAGAGTTGCTTGCTCCACCCACCAAGTGAGCCAGGCGTCCCTCACATTAACATTTTAAATCAAATTATAGGTAAATAAAAGTAAGATGCAGAGGGGCGGAGCAAGATGGCAGAGGAGTAGGAGACCTAGATTTTGTCTCCTCTCAGGAATTCAGCTGGATAGGGATCAAACCATTCTGAACACCTACGAACTCAACAGGAGATCGAAGAAAAGAAGAGCAACAACTCTCTCATCAGAAAAGCGACCACTTTCTGGAAGGTAGGACGTGCGGAGAAATGAATCCGAGGCGATATTCGGGAGGACAGACGGTGGAGGAAGGGCCTCCGGCGGCTGCTTCTGGCAAGTGATAGAGCCGCGGAGCACAAAATCGGAACTTTTAAAAGTCTGCTCCGCTGAGGGACGTCACTCTGGTGGCTAAGCGGGGGGTAGAACCCTCCGGGACAGTGCGGTCTCAGGACCCTCGGGGTCACAGAAAGACCGGGGGTGCCTGAGTGTGGCAGAGCTCCCAGGTATCGGAGCAGGGAAGCCGGCTGCAGAGGCGGAGCCCAGGCGCGGGCTCTCAGCTCGGGGTTGCCATAAACCGTGATCCGCAGCACAGTCAGGCCACTGCTCCTCCAGCAGGGACCCAACAAGTGGCAGATCCAGGGAGACTCACCTTCTTCCCCCGGGAGGAGCTGCACGGGAGTGCACCGCAGGGATCTGCTGGGTTTGGAGACTCCACCCGGGGTCGGGTGCCAGAGATAGAAATGCGCGGTCACAGGCCGGGTGAGCACGGAGTGCGGCCGGTGACTGGGGAGACAGGAGTGACTGACTACTTTTCTCTGGGGGCTCACTGAGAAGCGGGGCCCCGAGTTCTCGGCTCCTCCGGGCAGAGATTGGGAGGCCGCCATTTTCACTCTCCGCCTCCAAAGCTGTACGGAAAGCTCGCAGGGAACAAAAGCCCCGGAGAGCAAACCCGAGCAGATTACTTAGCCGGGAGGGGGCAAGGGCGGGGCAATTCCGCCTCCAGCAAAGACATTTGGAAACCACGGCAACAGGCCCCTCCCCAGAAGATCAGCGAGAACAGCCAGCCAAGATCAAGTTTACCGATCAATGAGAACGGCAGAACTCCAGCGCTAGGGGAATACTGCACATAGAATTCATGGCTTTTTTACCATGATTCTTTAGTCTTTCAAAGTTAATTTTTTTTTTAACTGTCTTTTTTTTTTCTTTTTGAATTTTTCTTTTTCCCTTTTTCAACCATCTTATCAATCCCTTTTTTTAAAAAAAACATTTTTATTTTTCATTTTTAGAGTCATATTCTATCCCTTCATAGTAGTTACCCATATTTTTGGCTTATATATATAAGTTGTTCTCTCTTTAAAATTTTGAGATAGTTTCTTCTAACAGATTAAAATATACCCTAAATCTCTAGTATATGGTGTATTCTATTCCCCTGCCTGATCACATTCTCTCCCTTTTTTTTTTCTTTTTTTAAATCCTCTTCTTTCTTTTTTCAAACAACTTCTTATCAATTCCTTTTATAAAATTTTTTATACTTTCCATCTTTACAGTCATATTCCATCCCTTCATCATATCAACCCTTATTTTTGTACATATGTAAGTTTTTCTTTCTTTAAAAGTTTGGGAGGCACTTTCTTCTAAAAGACCAAAATACACCCCAAATCTAGTGTGTGGCACTGATCTATATACCAGCCTCAACATATTTGACCACATTCTGGTTTTTTTTATTGTTGTTGTTGTTTTGTTTTCTTTGTTTTTGTTTTTATCTTTATCTTTTTCTTTTACTTTTTTTTCTTTTTCTTTTTTCTCTCTTTCCCTTTCTTTTCCCACTGCTTCAGGTCTTTTCTGATTTGTTTAGAGTATATTATCTGGGGACGTTGTTACTCTGCTAGCATTTTGTTCTCTCATTAATCTATTCTCCTCTGCACAAAATGACAAGACGGAAAAAATCACCTCAACAAAAAGAACAAGAGGTAGTACCGACTGCCAGGGACCTACTCAATACGGACATTAGTAGAGATGTCAGATCTAGAGTTCAGAATCATCACTTTAAAGATACTAGCTGGGCTTGAAAAAAATATGGAAGTTATTAGAGAAACCCTTTTTGGAGAAGTAAAAGAACTAAAATCCAACCAAGTAGAAATCAAAAAGGCTATTAATGAGGTGCAATAAAAAATGGGGGCGCTAACTGCTAGAATAAATGAGGCAGAAGAGAGAATCAGTAATATAGAAGATGAAATGATGGAAAATAAAGAAGCTGAGAAAAAGAGAGATAAACAACTACTGGATCACGAGGGCAGAATTCAAGAGATAAGCGATACCATAAGACGAAACAACATTAGAATAATTGGGATCCCAGAAGAAGAGGAAAGAGAGAGAGGGGCAGAAGGTATAATGGAGCAAATTACAGCACAGAACTTCCCTAATTTGGGGAAGGAAACAGGCATGAAAATCCAGGAAGCACAGAGAACCCCTCTCAAAATCAATAAAAATAGGTCAACACCCCGACATCTAATAGTAAAACTTACGAGTCTCACAGACAAAGAGAAAATCCTGAAAGCAGCTCGGGAGAAGAGATATGTAACCTACAAGGGTAGAAACATTAAATTGGCAACAGACCTATCCACAGAGACCTGGCAGGCCAGAAAGGAATGGCAGGATATATTCAGAGCACTAAATGAGAAAAATATGCAGCCAAGAATACTATATCCAGCTAGGCTGTCATTGAAAATTGAAGGAGAGATAAAAAGCTTCCAGGAAAAACTAAAGGAATTTGCAAACACAAAACCAGCCCTAGAGGAAATCTTGAAAGGGGTCCTCTAAGCAAAGAGAGACCCTAAAAGCAACATAGACCAGAAAGGAACACAGACAATATACGGTAACAGTCACCTTACAGGCAATACAATGGCACTAAATTCCTATCTTTCAATAGTTACCCTGAACGTAAATGGGCTAAATGCCCCAATCAAAAGACACAGGGTATCAGACAGGATTAAAAAACAAGACCCATCGATATGCTGTCTGCAAGAGACTCATTTTAGAACCAGACACCCCCAGATTGAAAGTGAGGGGGTGGAAAACCATTTACCATGCTAATGGACACCAAAAGAAAGCTGGGGTGGCAATCCTTCTATCAGACAAATTAGATTTTAAACCAAAGACTGTAATAAGAGATGAGGAAGGACATTATATCCTACTTAAAGGATCTATCCAACAAGAAGATCTAACAACTGTAAATATCTATGCCCCTAACATGGGAGCAGCCAATTATATAAGGCAATTAATAACAAAAGCAAAGAAACACATCGACAACAATACAATAATAGTGGGGGACTTTAACATCCCCCTCACTGAAATGGACAGATCGTCTAAGCAAAAGATCAACAGGGAAATAAAGACTTTAAATGACACACTGGACCAAATGGACTTCACAGACATATTCAGAACATTCCACCCCACAGCAACGGAATACACATTCTTCTCTAGTGCCCATGGAACATTCTCCAGAATAGGTCACATGTTAGGTCATAAATCAGGTCTCAACCGGTACTGAAAGATTGGGATCATTCCCTGCCTATTTTCAGACCATAATGCTTTGAAACTAGAACTCAATCACAAGAGGAAAGTCGGAAAGAACTCAAATACATGGAGGCTAAAGAGCATCCTACTGAAGAACGAATGGGTCAATCAGGAAATTAAAGAAGAATTAAAAAAATATATGGAAACCAATGAAAATGAAAACACAACTGTTCAAAATCTTTGGGATGCAGCAAAGGCAGTCCTAAGAGGAAAGTATATAGCAATACAAGCCTTTCTCAAGAAACAAGAAAGGTCTCAAGTACACAACCTAACCCTACACCTAAAGGAGCTGGAGAAAGAACAGCAAAGAAAGCCTAAACCCAGCAGGAGAAGAGAAATAATAAAGATCAGAGCAGAAATCAATGAAATAGAAACTAAAAGAACAGTAGAACAGATCAACGAAACTAGGAGCTGATTCTTTGAAAGAATTAACAAGATTGATAAGCCCCTGGCCAGACTTATCAAAAAGAGAAGAGAAATGACCCAAATCAACAAAATCATGAATGAAAGAGGAGAGATCACAACCAACACCAAAGAAATACAAACAATTATAAGAACATATTATGAGCAACTCTATGCCAGCAAATTAGATAACCTGGAAGAAATGGATGAATTCCTAGAGATGTATCAACTACCAAAACTGAACCAGGAAGAAATAGAAAACCTGAACAGACCTATAACCACTAAGGAAATTGAAGCAGGCATCAAAAATCTCCCAAAAAACAAAAGCCCAGGGCCAGATGGCTTCCCAGGGGAATTCTACCAAACATTTCAAGAAGAATTAATACGTATTCTTCTGAAACTGTTCCAAAAAATAGAAATGGAAGGAAAACTTCCAAACTCATTTTATGAGGCCAGCATTACCTTGATCCCAAAACCAGACAAAGACCCCATCAAAAAGGAGAATTACAGACCAATATCCCTGATGAACATGGATGCAAAAATTCTCACCAAAATACTAGCCAATAGGATACAACAGTACATTAAAAGGATTATTCACCACGACCAAGTGGGATTTATCCCTGGGCTGCAAGGTTGGTTCAACATCCGCAAATCAATCAATGTAATACAATACATTAACAAAAGAAAGAACAAGAATCATATGATCCTCTCAATAGATGCAGAAAAAGCTTTTGACAAGGTACAGCATCCTTTCTTGATCAAAACTCTTCAGAGTATAGACATAGAGGGTACATACCTCAATATCATAAAAGCCATCTATGAAAAACCTACAGCAAATATCATTCTCAATGGGGAAAAACTGAGAGCTTTCCCCCTAAGGTCAGGAATGCGGCAGGGATGTCCACTATCACCACTGCTATTCAACATAGTATTGGAAGTCCTAGCCACAGCAATCAGACAGCAAAAAGAAATCAAAGGCATCCAAATTGGCAAAGAAGTCAAACTCTCACTCTTTGCAGATGATATGATACTTTATGTGGAAAACCCAAAAGACTCCACCCCAAAACTGCTAGAACTCATACAGGAATTCAGTCAAGTGGCAGGATATAAAATCAATGCACAGAAGTCAGTGGCATTCCTATACACCAACAACAAGACAGAAGAAAAAGAAATTAAGGAGTCGATCCCATTTACAATTGCACCCAAAACCATAAGATACCTAGGAATAAATCTAACCAAAGAGACAAAGGATCTATACTCAGAAAACTATAAAATACTCATGAAAGAAATTGAGGAAGACACAAAGAAATGGAAAAACGTTCCATGCTCATGGATTGGAAGAACAAATATTGTGAAGATGTCAATGCTACCTAGAGCAATCTACACATTCAATGCAATCCCCATCAAAATACCATCCACTTTTTTCAAAGAAATGGAACAAATAATCCTAAACTTTGTATGGAACCAGAAAAGACCCCGCATAGCCAGAGGAATGTTGAAAAAGAAAAGCAAAGCCGGCGGCATCACAATTCCGGACTTCCAGCTCTATTACAAAGCTGTCATCATCAAGACAGCATGGTACTGGCACAAAAACAGACACATAAATCAATGGAACAGAATAGAGAGCCCAGAAATGGACCCTCAACTCTATGGTCAACTCATCTTTGACAAAGCAGGAAAGAATGTCCAACGGCAAAAAGACAGTCTCTTCAACAAATGGTGTTGGGAAAATTGGATAGCCACATGCAGAAGAATGAAACTGGACCATTTCCTTACACCACACACAAAAATAGACTCCAAATGGTTGAAAGACCTCAATGTGAGACAGGAGTCCATCAAAATCCTAAAGGAGAACAGAAGCAGCAACCTCTTTGACCTCAGCCGAAGCAACTTCTTCCTAGAAACATCGCCAAAGGCAAGGGAAGCAAGGGCACAAATGAACTATTGGGACTTCATCAAGATAAAAAGCTTTTGCAAAGCAAAGGAAACAGTCAACAAAACCAAAAGACAATCGACAGAATGGGAGAAGGTATTTGCAAATGACATATCAGATAAAGGGCTAATATCCAAAATCTATAAAGAACTCATCAAACTCAACACCCAAAGAACAAAGAATCCAATCAAGAAATGGGCAGAAGACATGAACAGACATTTTTCCAAAGAAGACATCCAAATGGCCAACAGACACATGAAAAAGTGCTCAATATCGCTCGGCATCAGGGAAATCCAAATCAAAACCTCAAGAGATACCACCTCACACCAGCCAGAATGGCTAAAATTAACAAGTCAGGAAACGACAGATGTTGGCGGGGAAGCGGAGAAAGGGGAACCCTCCTACACTGTTGGTGGGAATGCAAGCTGGTGCAGCCACTCTGGAAAACTGTATGGAGGTTCCTCAAAAAGTTGAAAATAGAGCTACCATATGATCCAGCAATTGCACTACTGGGTATTTACCCCAAAGATACAAAAGTAGGGATCCGAAGGGGTACGTGCACCCCGATGTTTATAGCAGCAATGTCCACAATAGCCAAACTGTGGAAAGAGCCAAGATGTCCATCGACAGATGAATGGATAAAGAAGATGTGGTATATATATACAATGGAATATTATGCAGCCATCAAAAGGAATGAGATCTTGCCATTTGCAACAACGTCAATGGAACTGGAGGGTATTATGTTGAGTGAAATAAGTCAAACAGAGAAAGACATGTATCATATGATCTCACTGATATGAGGAATTCTTAATTGCAGGAAACAAACTGAGGGTTGCTGGAGTGGGGGGTGGGGTGGTTGGGATGGGGTGACTGGGTGATAGACACTGGGGAGGGTATGTGCTCTGGTAAGCGCTGTGAATTGTGCAAGACTGTTGAATCTCAGATCTGTACCTCTGAAACAAATAATGCAATATATGTTAAGAAAAAAAAAAGAAGAAGAAGGTAGCGGGAGGGGAAGAATGAAGCGGGGGAAATCGGAGGGGTAGACGAACCATGAGAGACGATGGACTCTGAAAAACAAACAGGGTTCTAGAGGGGAGGGGGGTGGGAGGATGGGTTAGCCTGGTGGTGGGTATTGAGGAGGGCACATTCTGCATGGAGCACTGGGTGTTATGCACAAACAATGAATCATGGAACACTTCATCTAAAACTAATGATGTAATGTATGGGGATTAACATAAGAATTAAAAAAAATAAATTGAAAAAAAAAAGTAAGATGCTACAATGTACATGGGGGATTATTCGTTTCGACTGACTGAAAATATTAAGAGGGACGCCTGGGTGGCTCAGTTGTTAAAGCGTCTGCCTTCGGCTCAGGTCATGGTCCCAGGGCCCTGGGATCGAGCCCCGCATCGGGCTCCCTGCTCCGCAGGAAGCCTGCTTCTCCCTCTCCCACTCCCCCTGCTTGTGTTCCCTCTCTTGCTATCTCTCTCTCTCTCTGTCAAAATAAATAAAATCTTTAAAAAAAAAAATATTAAGAGAGCTGGTGAATGCCGTATTTGTAAACAGAAACAATTTTTAAAGGGAAGTGGCAAAATCCACATCCAATTGGATCGATTTGATGTGTCAACAATGGCAGTCCTGTTAGAGAGCAGAAATGAGATTCTCTTCACACCTTTCCTACTTTTAGGCTGTGGCCACCTCAAGATAAGAAGCAAATCCCATTTTAGACAAACCAGTTATGAGGTTTCCCAAAATAAGCATTCATAAGAATCACCTCTGTGGCTTATTAAAAATGCAGATTCTTGCCTATCCCATGATTATGTTAATATTCTATTTTTCTTATATTATTGAACTTGCAAAACTATCCAATATAATAATGAATAAAAGTGGAAATAACCAATATCCTTATCTTATTCACAATATCAACAAAAAAGCTGTCAATATTTCAAAATTAAGTATGAGGTTTGCTGTAGCTTTTTTGCAGATATCATTTATCTAATTAAGGAAGTTCTGCTCCATTCACATTTTGTTAAGAGTTTTATCATGAATGAGTGTTAAATTTTATCAAAGGCATTTTTTTCCCTTCATCTATTGAGATGATGATATGGTTTTTCACTTTTACTCTATTAATGTGGTAAATTGTTTTGATTGATTTTCAAATAATCAACTTGCATTCCTGGAATGAACCCAACTATATTAACTTTTATATATATATCACCGACTTTGATTTACTAATGTTTTGGCTAGGATTTTAGCATCTATCTCCATGAGAAAAATTAGACTGTGAACTTCCTTTCTTTGAATACCCCTCTCAACATTGGGGTCAAGGTTATGCTGGCCTAATAATGTTAGTTTATATATGATTAGTATTGTTTCTTCCTTAAATATTAGAAAAATTTGCTGGTGAATTGAACTAGTTTGTTCTTTGTGGGACAATCTATAATTAATAAGCTAATTTATTTAATAGATGTAAGATAACTCAGATTTTCTAAATGTATTATATCAATTTCAATTTTTTTCCTGGTTTTATTGAGAAGTAATTGACATTCATCACTATATAAGTTTAAAGTATACAGCATGAAGGTTTAATTTATAAATACTGTGAAATGATTACAACATAGGTTCAAATAACATTTATTTTCTCATATAGAAATAATTTTTAAAAAGAAAGAAAAATAAGAAAAAAAGGAAATAAATTTTTCTTGTGGCAAGTACTCTTAGGATTTACTTCCTTGACAACCTGCCTGTATATCATATAGCAGTGCTAACTATAGTTATCATATTGTACATTACATCTCTAATACTTATTTATCTTATAACAGGAAATTTGTACATTTTTGACCACCTCCCTCCAATTCCTCCTCTCCCACACTTCACCTCTAGTAACCACAAGTTTGTTTTCTTTTTGTTTTTGTTGTTAGATTGCACATATAAGTGATATCATACAGCAATTGTCTTTCTCTGACTTATTTCATTTAGCATAATGCTCTCAACGTCCATCCATGTTTTTGAAAATAGGATTTCCTCTTTTTTGTTTATGACTGAATAATATTTGTATGTGTGTGTGTGTGTGTGTGTGTGTAATGGAATTTTGGTGTGTTTTTAAGAAATTTAACCGTTTCCTTTAAATTTTCAAATTTATTGGCATAAAATTTTGGTAATATCTTTTTACTATCTTTTTAATATCTGCAGTTTAGTGTTATCCTTTTTGCAGTTGTGATTTTAGCAATCAACCCTACCTTTTTCTTCAATTATTTGTACCAGACTTTTATCAATTTCACTAGCCTTTTCCAAGAACCAACTTTTTTATTGTTCCTTTTTTCTATTTCAGTTATTCTGATCTTATATTTATTTTCTTCTTATTTCTTTGGTTTTGTTTTTTTAGATCCTTGAAACTGATCCTTGAGATTACTAAGTTTTAGCCTTTCTTTTTTTCTAATATAAGAATCTAAGGCTATCAATGTCCCTGTACCTACTGCTTTAACTGAAACCCACAATGTGTGATAGGTTGCATTTTCATTATCAGTTAAAAAATATTTCTAATTTTCCTTGTGATTATTTTCTTTGACACACAGGGGAAAGGGTATTACTTAATGTCCAAATACTGGAATTTTTCATTAATATTTTGTTACTAATTTAATACTACTATGACCAGAAAATAAACTCTTGAGGAGAGAATTAAGATGGCAGGAGTAGGAGACCCTAATTTCATCTGGTCCCTGGTATTCAGCTAGATTTATCAAATCACTCAGACCACCTGCAAAATCAACTGGAGAACTGAGAAAAGAATTGCTATAATTCTAAGAGTACAAAAGTGATGACTTTTTCTAAGGTAGGAGGTGTGGAGATGTGAATGGGAGGTGATAAATCAGAAGATAAACCACGGGATGAGGGAGCCTCCGTAAGCTGGGTACCAGAAAGAGTTATAAGCATCGGAGTGCAAAATCGGATTAGAAGTCTGCCTGAAAGATGCTCAGGGAGTGAAGTGGGGCTTAATCCCAGGTGTGACAGCATGGTCTCAGGATCCCCAGGGTCACAAAAAGAATGGGCGTGCCTAAGTGTGGCAGAGTTCCCAAGCACTGGAGCGGGGAAACCAGGTGCAAACAGTGAATCCAGTGCCTGGCTTTCTGCTCGGTGTTGCCATAAACCTGGAACCACCATAAGGTCAGGCCAATGCTCTCCGAGCAGGGGCCCAGCAAAAGGCAGAACTGAGGGAAGACCCCCCAATCCCTCCCCAGGGGAGAAGAGTCATAGGTGTGTACCCCAAGAGTCCATAAAGTTTGGAGACTCCAGATGGGCTCTTGTGACTGAGATAAAAATGTTCTGTCATAGGCTAGGTGAACAGAGTTCCAATGGAAACCAGGGAGACAAGAGGGATAGACTGCTTTTCTGTGATGGCTCATTGAAGAGTAGTGGGTGCAAACTTTCAGCTCCAGGGCTAGACATCGGGGCTCCACCATTTTCATCCCTCACACTGGCTCCTGGAGCTGCTTACACTGAGCCCGGCCTCCTGGCAAGGGGGGTACAACTCCGCCCAGGCAAAGACACCCAAGGATCAGTGCAAAAGGCCCCTTTCCCAGAACACCAGCAGGAACTTCCCACTAATACCAAATTTACCAATCATACAGAAGTGTAAAACTCCAGTCTTGGGGAAAGAAGTATATAGCATTCATGGTTTTCTTATTACTCTTTAGTCCATGAGTTTTAAATTTTATTTTCCTTTTCAGCTATTTTCTAATTTTATCAATCATTTTATTAAGTCTTTTTTAATTTTCATTTTTCTACTTACATTACATATATATACATATTTCATTTTCAGCTTCCTTCCATTGTTTTCAACTTCATTCCTGTAAATATATATAAGTTTTTCATTCTCTCCTATATTGGGATCTAGTTTCTTCTAACAAACAGACCAAAATACACCCAGGATCTAGTTTATTGTTCTGTTCAAATTCTTATTTGACTTAATATTCTCATTTTTTTTTTTCTTTTCTTTTCTTTTTGGTTTCTGTTCTCTTCTGATTTGTGTAGTGTATATTTTTCTGATGTCGTTGTTGCTATTTTTGTATTTTCCCTCTCTTTCATCTATTCTTTTCTGGACATAATGACAAAATAGAAGAACTCACCCCCAAAAAGAGAACAAGAGGCAGTACTCACTGCCAGGGATTTAATAAATATGGATATAAGTAAGATGTTAGAGCTAGAATTCAAAACAATGATTATAAAGATACTAGCTGGGCTTGAAAAAAGCATAGAAGACACTACAGAATCCCTTACTGGAGAAATAAAAGAACTAAAATCTAATCAGGTTGAAATAAAAAAGGCTATTACTGACATTCAATGAAAAATGGAGGCTCTAACTGGTAGGATAAATGAGGCAAAAGAGAGAGCTAGGGATATCGAAGACAAATGATGCAGAATAAGGAACCTGAGAAAAAGAGAGATAAACAACTACTGGATCATGAGGGGAGGATTCGAGAGATCAGTGATACCATAAAGCAAAATAATAACAGAATAATTGGGGTCCCAGAGGAAGAGGAAAGAGAAAGAAAGGGGCAGAAGGTTTATTTGAACAAATTATAGTGGAGAACGTCCCTAATCTGGGGAAGGAAACAGGCATTCAAGTCCAGAAAGCACAGAGAAACCTGCTTAAAATCAATAAAAAATAGGTCAACACCTCAACGTATAATAGTGAAGCTTGCAAATTTCAGAGATAAAGAGAAAATCCTGAAAGCAGCTCGGGGATAAAAGGGCCTGAACCTACAAGGGTAGAAACATAAGGCTGGGAGAGACCTATCCATAGAGACCTGACAGGCCAGAAAGGACTGGCATGATATACTCAGGTTGCTAAATGAGAAAAATATGCAGCCAAGAATACTTTACCCAGCAAGGCTGTCATTCAGAATAGGAGAGAAAAAGAGCTTCCACTACAAATAGAAACTAAAAGAATTTGTGATCACTAAACCAGCCCTGCAAGAAATATTAAAGGAAATCCTTTAAGTGAAGAGAGAGCCCAAAAGTTAACTAAGACCAGAAAGTAACAGAGACAATCCACAGAAACAGTGACTTTATAGGTAATACAATGGCACTGAATTCATGTCTTTCAGTAATTACTCTGAATGTAAATGGGCTAAATGCTCCAATCAAAAATCATAGAGTATAAGATTGGATTAAAAAAAAATAAGACCCATTGATATGCTGTCTGCAAGAGACTCATTTTAGACACAAAGACACCTCTAGATTGAAAGTGGTGGGGGGGGCCTGGGTGGCTCAGTCGTTGAGTGTCTGCCTTCGGCTCGGGTCGTGATCCCAGGGTCCTGGGATCGAGTCCCACATCGGGCTCCCTGCTCGGCGGGAAGCCTGCTTCTCCCTCTCCCACTCCCCCTGCTTGTGTTCCTGCTCTCGCTATCTCTCTCTCTGTCAAATAAATAAATAAAAAATCTTTAAAAAAAAAAAAAAAGAAAGTGAGGGGTTGGACAACAATTTCTCATGCCAATGGACATCAAAAGAAAGCTGGGGTACCAATCCTTATATCAGACTAATTAGATTTTAAAACAAAGACTGTACTAAGAGATGAAGAGGGACACTATATCATAATTAAATGGTCTATCCAACAAGAAGATCTAACAGTTGTAAATATTTATGCTCCTAATGTGGGAGCAGCCAATAATATAAGCCAATTAATAACAAAATTAAAGAAACACATCAATAATAATATAATAATAGTAGGGGAATTTAACACCCCACTCACTGCAATGGACAGATCATCTAAGCAGAAGATCAACAAGGAAACAACAGCTTTGAATTACACACTGGACCAGATGGACCTTAAAGATATGTTCAGAGCATTTCATCCTAAAGCAATAGAATACACATTCTTTTCAAGTGGACATGGAACATTCTTCAGAATGATCACATACTGGGTCACAAATCAGGTCTCAACTGGTACCAAAAGACTGGGATTATTCCCTGTATATTCTCAGACCACAATGCTTTAAAACTTGAACTCAATCACAAGAGAAAATTTGGAAGGAACACAAACACATGGAGGTTAAAGAGCATCCTACTAAAGAATGAATGGGTCAACCAGGAAATTAAAGAACAATTTTAAAAATTTATGGAAGCAAATGAAAATGAAAACACAACAGTTCAGAACCTTTGGAATGCAGCAAAGGGAGTCCTAAGATGTTAGTATATAGCAATACAAGCCTTTCTCAAAAAACAAGAAAAGTCTCAAGTACACAACCTAACCCTACAACTAAAGAAGCTGGAGAAAGAACAGCAAATAAAGCCTAAACCCAGCAGGAGAAGAGAAATAATAAAGATCAGAGCAGAAGTCAATGAAATAGAAACCAAAAGAACAGTAGAACAGATCAACGAAACTAGGAGCTGATTCTTTGAAAGAATTAATAAGATTGATAAACCCCTAGCCAGACTTATCAAAAGAAAAGAGAAAGGACCCAAATTAATAAAATCACATGAAAGAGGACTGATCACAACCAACACCAAAGAAATACAATTATAAGAACATATTATGAACAACTATACACCAACAAATTAGGCAATCTGGAAGAAACTGATGCAATCCCAGAAACATACAAACTACCAAAACTGAAACAGGAAGAAATAGAAAACCTGAACAGACCCATAACCAGCAAAGAAATTGAAGCAGTAATCAAAAATCTCCCAACAAACAAGAGTCCAGGGCTGGATGGCTTCCCAGGGAAATTCTACCAAACATTTAAAGAAGAATTAATACCTACTCTTCTGAAGCTGTTTCAAAAAACAGAAATGGAAGGAAAACTTCCAAACTTGTTCTATGAGACCAGTATTACCTTGATCCCCAAACCAGACAAAGACCTCACCAAAAAGGAGATTACAGAACAATAACCCTGATGAACATGGATGTGAAAATTCTCACCAAGATACTAGCCAATAGGATCCAACAGTACATCAAAAGGATTATTCACCATGAACAAGTGAGATTTATTCCTGGGATGTAAGGGTGGTTCAACATTTGCAAATCAATGAATGCGATACACCACATTTATAAATGTCCTTATAAAAAGGACAAGAACCATATGATCCTCTCAATTTATGTAGAAAAAGCATTTGACAAAATATAGCATACTTTCTTGATTAAAACTCTTCACAGTATAGAGATAGAGGGAACATACCTCAATATCATAAAAGCCATATACAGAAAGCCCAGAGCAAAATCTCAGTTTTTTCTCTAAGTTCAGGAACACGACAGGGATATCCACTCTCACCACTGTTGCTCAACATATACTAGAAGTCCTAGCCTCAGCAATCAGACAACAAAAAGAAATCAAAGGCATCCAAATCGGCAAAGAAGAAGTCAAACTATCACTCTTTGCAGATGACATGATACTCCATCTGGAAAACCTAAAAGACTGTACCCCCAAATTGTTAGATCTCATACAGGAATTCAGCAAAGTGGTAGGATATAAAATCAATGTACAGAAATCAGTTGCATTTCTATACACTAACAATGAGACAAGAGAAAGAGAAATTAAGGAATCGATCCAATTTACACCCAAAACAATAAGATACCTAGGAATAAACCTAACCAAAGATGTAAATGATCTATGCTCTGAAAACTAAGAACGCTTATGAAAGAAATTGAAGAAGACACAAAGAAATGGAAAAACAGTCCCATGTTCAGGGATTAGAAGAACAAATACTGTTCATATGTCTATGCTACCCAGACCAATGTACACATTCAATGTAATCCCTATCAAAATACCATCAGCATTTTTCACAGAGCTGGAACAAATAATCCTAAAATTTGTATAGGACCAGAAAAGACCCTGAATAGCCAGAGGATGTTAAAAAAGAAAACAAGAGCTGGTGGCATCACAATTCTGGACTTCAAGCTGTACTACAAAGCTGTAATCATTAAGACAGTATGGTACTGGCACAAAAACAGACACATAGATCAATGGAACAGAATAGAGAACCCAGAAATGGACGCTCAACTCTATGGTCAACTACTCTTTGACAGAGCAGGAAAGAATATCCAGTGGAAAAAAGTCTCTTCAACAAATGGTGTTGGGAAAATTGGACAGCCACATGTAGAAGACTGAAACTGGACCATTGTCTTACACCATACACAAAGATAAACTCAAAATGGATGAAAGACCTAAATGAGACAGGAGTCCATAAAAATCCTAGAGGAGAATACAGGCAGCAACCTCTTTGACCTCAGCTTTGAACTTCTTGCTAGACACGTCTCCAAAGGCAAGGGAAACAAAAGCAAAAATGAACTATTGGGACTTCATCAAGATAAAAAGCTTTTGGGGCGCCTGGGTGGCTCAGTCGTTCAGCGTCTGCCTTTGGCTCAGGTCATGATCCCAGGGCCCTGGGATTGAGCCCCGCATTGGGCTCCCTGCTCAGCGGGAAGCCTGCTTTTCCCTTTCCCACTCCCCCAGCTTGTGTTCCCTCTCTCACTGTGTCTCTCTCTGTCAAATAAATAAATAAAATCTTTAAAAAAAAAAAAGATAAAAAGCTTCTGCATGGCAAAGGAAGCAGGGACAAAATTAAAACTCCCAACCTACAGAATGGGAGAAGATATTTGCAAATGACATATTAGATAAAGGGCTAATATCCATGATCTATAAAGAGCTTACCAACTCAACACCCAAAAAACAAAAAATCCAGTCAAGAAATGGGCAGAAGGGGCGCCTGGGTGGCTCAGTTGTTGAGCATCTGCCTTCGGCTCAGGTCATGATCCCAGGGTCCAGGGATCGAGCCCCGCATCGGGCTCCCTGCTCAGCGGGAAGCCTGCTTCTCCCTCTCCCACTCCCCTTGCTTGTGTTCCCTCTCTCTCTGTGTCTCTCTCTCAAATAAAGAAATAAAATCTTAAAAAAAAAAAAAAAGAAGAAGAAATGGGCAGAAGACATGAACAGACATTTCTCCAAAGAAGACATACAAATGGCCAATAGACACATGAGAAAATGCTCAACACCACTGGATATGAGGGAAATACAAATCAAAACCTCAATGAGATTACCACCACACACGAGTCAGAATGGGTAAGATTAACAAGTCAGGAAACAATAAATTTTGGCGAGGATGTGGAGAAAGGGGAACCCTCTTACACTGTTGTGTCGGAATGGAAGCTGGTACAGCTACTCTGGAGAACAGTATTGAGGTTCCTCAGAAAGTTAAAAATAGAGCTACCCTATGACCCAGCAATTGCACTACCAGGGATTTACACAAAGGATACAAACATAGTGATTTGAAGGGGACCTGCACGCCAATGTTTATAGCAGCAATATCCACAATAGCCAAACTATGGAAAGAGTGCAGATGTCCATCGACAGATGAATAGATAAAAAAGATATGGTATATGTATGTGTATATATATGTGTGTATATATATATATGTGTGTGTATGTGTGTATACGCACACATACACACACACACAATATGGAATATTACACAGCAAAAAAAAAAAATCTTACCATTTGCAAAGACGTGGATAGAACTAGAGGGTATTATGCTAAGCAAAATAAGCCAATCAGAGAAAGATAATTATCACATGATCTCATCATATGTGGAATTTATGAAACAAAACAGGATCATAGGGGAAGAGAGGGAAAATAAAATAAGACAAAATCAGAGAGGGAGACAAACCATAAGAGACTCTTTACTATAGGAAACAAACTGAGGGTTGCTGGATGGGAGGTGTGTGGGGGGATGGGATAACTGGGTGATGGGCATTAAGGAGGACACGTGAGGTAATGAGCACTGGGTGTTATATGCAACTGGTGAATCACTGAACTCTACCTCTGAAATCAATAATACACTATATGTTAATTAACTGAATTTAAATAAAATTTTTTAAAAAGAAAAAAGAAAAGAAACTCCATGGTTTCAATCCTTGGAGATTGGTTGAGAAAAGCCTTTGTCTAGACATATGAACTATTTTCTAAGTGTTTCTGTGCACTTAAAACTTAAAAATTATATATTCCTAAAAAATAATATTTAAAAATTTTTTTAATTATATATTCTTCATTGGTGGGTGCAGTGTTCTGTATATTGCAATTAGGTCATGTTTTTTCAATGTGGTATTTAAATCTTCTATGTATTTACTAACTTATTTTTCTGCATGTTCTATTAATTAATGACAAAGGCTTGACAAAATTCCAACTAAGATTGAAGATTTCTGTATTTCTTCTTTTACTAGTATAGTTACTTACTTTTTAATATTTTGAGGTCATGCTATTTGTTTGCATACATATAGCTACAGTGGATCTTTTGGTTAGTGTTTGCATGGTATTTGTGGGTTGTGGTTTTTTTTTTAAGATTTTATTTATTTATTTGAGAGAGAGAGATCACAAGCAGGAGGGAGGGGCAGAGGGGAAGGGAGAAGCAGACTCCTTGCCAAGCAGGGAGCCCGATGTGAGGCTTGATCCTGGGACCCCGAGATCATGACTTGATCCCGAAGGCAGATGCTTAACTGACTGAGCCACCTAGGCACCCCTATTTTTTATATGCTTTTATTCTTTATATGGCTTTATATTTAGAGTATACCTCATGTAGTCAGCATACAGTTGTCTTGTTTTTATAACATACTCTAATAATCTTTGTTTTTAAATTGAAGTATTTCGTCCTTTCACATTAATGTAATTACTCTTACATTTGTGTTTAAATCACTTCTTAATATGTCCTTTATTTGTTCTAGAGTTCTTTGTTCCTTAATTCTCCTTTTGTCTTCAATTAAACAAATTTTTTTAATTATTCCATTTTCCCCTTCCATCGGCTTGTTAGTTATACATTCTTTTAGTGGTTACCACAAAAATAAAATGTGTTCCCTCTACTTATTAGAATCTACTGTAATTGACATTTTCACCACTCCCTGGATAAGAACTTTACATGATTTTAACTTCATTTACCCCTCATCAAATTGCCACCTTATGTGTTATTACTGCTTTTTATGGCAAAAATTACATTTTTATAATTTTATGAAATTAAATTTTATTAAAATTTTATTTTTAATTCTACATATATTTTAAGCTTTTTGTTGTAGAGAGTTCTAACATAGATAAAAATAGACTTCATAATGACATGAAACCCCCATATTCATCACTTTGCTTAATGATCATTAGCTCATGGCCAATGCTGTTCCTTCTTTATCTCCATCCACTTTTCCCTCAACCATATTATTTTAGAGCAAATCCCAAACTTCATATCATATTTCATATAACTATCTCTTGTAACACACTCTTTAGTGTGTATCTCTAAAAAATGAGTAAGTTTTTGGAAACATATAAACATAATATCAGTATCAAACATATAGAAAAATTAACAATGCCAGAATACCATCAAATATTCTGTTAATGTTCAAATTTCCAAGTGTCCCAAATAACATAACTATTTTTAAAGGTATTTTTGAATCAAGATCCAAATAAGTTCTGCACACTGTAATTGGCTGATATGTCTTTTAAGGTATATTTAACCTGTCAATCCCCTTACATCTTTTTTCCCTTGCTACTTATTCATTGGAGAAACTGTCTTGTTTGAATTGAGATTTTCTACTATCTGATTTTTTCCCATGGTATTGTATTAAATAAAATGCTCCCTATCTGTAAATTCTGTTTGTTGGTAGTGAGGTCTAGAGGCTTAATCAAATTTAGGTTCATTTTCTTGTTTTGTTTTTGGCAAGACTACCTCATGGCTTGTGTGTGTGCTTCTTTTTTTTTTTTAATTTCTTTATTGTTATGTTAATCACCATACATTACATCATTAGTTTTTGATGTAGTGTTCCATGATTCATTGTTTGTGTATAACACCCAGTGCTCCATGCAGAACGTTCCCTTTAATAACCCCATCACCAGGCTAACCCATCCTCCCACCCTCCTCCCCTCTAGAACCCTCAGTTTGTTTTTCAGAGTCCATCATCTCTCATGGTTCGTCTCCCCCTCCGATTCCCCCCCTTCATCCTTCCCCTCCTGCTATCTTCTTTTTTTTTTTTTAACATATATTATTTTTCAGAGGTACAGATCTGTGATTCAACAGTCTTGCACAATTCATAGTGCTCACCATAGCACATATCCTCCCCAATGTCTATCACCCAGCCACCCCATCCCTCCCACCGCCCCCCCACTCCAGCAACCCTCAGTTTGTTTCCTGAGATTAAGAATTCCTCATATCAGTGAGGTCATATGATACATGTGTATGTGCTTCTCTTAATAGACACACCATGCCTGCTTGTATTTTTGTAATATTCATAACCATTAATGTCCAATGCCTGAATCCTTACTATTTTTCAAAATAATACTGTGGTTTGCTAACGTCCTCCCATTCATTATCATTATTAACTAGTGTTCATAACTCATGGATTTAATATATTTCTTATATTTCATTCCATTGCAGTCCTATTCTGATGGATGCTTAAATTGTTCCATCTTGGGTTACAGGGAGTTAAATTTCATTAGACATTATTTTGATTGTTTTAAACAGTCTATCTTCACTTATATTTACTTATATATTTATCCTTTTTGGTGCTTTTCATGCCTTCCTGCATTTCCACAATTCCAACTTGGACCATTTCTCTTCTGGCTGAAGAGCTCCCTTTAATAATTTCAATGTAGATATATGCTGGTAATTAATTCTCATAGTTTTAATTTTTCTAAAACTATCTTTCTTGAAGGATACCTTCTCTGGGTATAGAATTATAGATTGGCAATTATTTTCTTTGGCACTTTAAATATGCCATCCCATTGTTTTCTAGTTTCCATTGTTTCTGTTTAAAAGCTAGCTATAAATCTAACTGGTATTGCTTTGAAACTATGTCTTTTTTCCTCTGGGTGCTTTAAGATTTTTTATTTCTTTTTGGTTTTTCAATAGTTTTACTATACTACACCTGCATATTTTATTTCATTTTCTTTGCTAATAGAATTTCTTGAACGTATGGCTGGATGTTATTCATCAGTTTTGGAAAATTCTTGACCAGTGTCTATTCAAATATTTATTCTGCCCCTATTTTCTCTCTAAACTCCAATGACAAGGCCCAAATGTTCACACATCCAATATGTCTCTTAAGGAGTTTTCTTTATTTTTACATTCTTTTTTCCATTCTGTACTTTAATCTGGATATCTTCTACTGACCTATCTTTCAAGTCACTAATCTTCTCTTCTAATGTGTTTAATATGTTCTTAAATCCATCTCCTGCATTCTTAATCTCAGTTACCATAATTTTAAGTTTGAAGTTATCCATTTGATTCCTATTATAGATTCCAGATTTCTGGTGAAATTTTCTGTGTTCATCAATTATTTGGAAATCCATGAATGATAACCCCAATATCTGAATCACTTCTGGATCTACTGCTTTTGGCTATATTTCTCTCTGATTTTTAGTCATTTGTTCATGTTTTCCTGCATGCCTCTAATTGTTTTATGACATATACATTGT
This sequence comes from Neomonachus schauinslandi, assembly GCF_002201575.2. Classification (NCBI taxonomy): domain Eukaryota; kingdom Metazoa; phylum Chordata; class Mammalia; order Carnivora; family Phocidae; genus Neomonachus; species Neomonachus schauinslandi. The sequence goes on along the minus strand of NC_058403.1, from coordinate 186,230,984 downwards.
TTATGGAAAGTGTTACAAGTTGAACAGTTTTCTTCCTCCAGAAATGATTTGATTTTCCTCTGTCAGAGAGAGTAGAAGTAAATCATCTTGACTCAGTTAAGGCTGATCTATTTCCAGTTCAGTCTTATCCTAGGATGTAGCTAATTAGGGGCCTCAATTAAAAGCTGTGAGTGTTTACCAGGATCCTATCTCCTCAGAAGCTCTGAACTCTATAAGACTTTATGAGACTGCCAAAATCTCTGCTCTGCCTTTTACTCTCTTATCAGATGTTTTCAACTTTATTTTTTGCTCTCTCATAGTAGAAGTATGCAACAAGGTCTCTAAGGAAAATTCCATATAGCATTTTTAACTCACTTTCTCTGATGCCTTTACTGTGGAATCTTGGTTCCTCAGACTTTACCAATCAGGGGGAAAAATTAAGCTTTTTCCATTTTAGAAAAAAAAAAGTTATGTTCCTTATTTATGTGTTCATGCCTTTATTTTTCCCTATTTTTAATATTTTTAAAAGCCTATCATTTTCTCATTATTCCCCAAAATGAACACAAAGAAACACATAGTAATAGAAAGCAAAAAAGTCTTGACCTTCACTAAGCATTCAACCCTCAAATAATGTCAGGAAATCTGGAGCTTTCTCAAGTAGGAATATGGAAGAGAAAGAAGGGAGATGTGTTATTTATCACAGACAATACTCAGCACAATTTTATTGCTCCTTGGGGAATCCAAAGCTTTTAAAGATGCTATTATTATTTGGAAGCTCTCCAGAGAGCACTAAGTATTAAAAATAGCACCTGTACTCCGCTAAGTCAAATCACCTGTTTATTACCTGGAGTGATGAAAATCATTTAATAAAATATTACAGACACTTGTTCAAAATCATGCTCACAATTCATATGCTCAGAGAAGTTAAAGGGAACATCTATGCCCAGCTCAGTACATATTTTTTAAATGGATAACTCATTTAATGGGGAGATAGAGATAATTTCACTGGTTTTTAAAATTAAAGACATCAAAGGTTTTTTTAAAAAAAAAGAGTCAAAATAAGACCTCTATATTAGCATCTTCTGTTTTTTCTTACTCAGCATTTACATAAAATAGCAGCCCATTTTTTTTCCCTTTGTAGAACCTATTCCTCTTCCTATGCTTGTAATACAGATAAAGGAACATGACCCAGGGCTGGCCAATCACTGCTCTGACTCATTGGCCACAGTTATTGGTTCAGCAATGAGCATGTAATCCATGTTAGTCTGATGAGACTCAGTACTTGGATTTTATAAAAATTACTAGAAAGAGAAAGTCTGCTGGGATTGCTAAACTAGTAGAATGGAAGGCCCAGTGTGGTGATCACCACATAAAGAAGTCCTGTCTTAGAGTGAAGCCAAAACTACCTAGACCTTTCCAGTAACATGAGTCAACAAATTGCCCTGAATTGCTTAAGCCAGCTTAATCAGACTCTGGGTTTCAGCCTACAAATAAGAGTTCTTACTAACATAGCTACATCAAAAAACTACATGGTAGCAACTGAGTCTGTCAATAAGAGTAATTAACCCTCAAGCTTAAGACAAAACTCTAGCTGCTAATTAAAATGATGCAGTGGCATTAGAAATACTTATCATGTATATGGTAAAATTTATTCCATTCCACTGATAATGTTTTCATTTCCTACTTCCATTTACATTATGCCCAAGACATGAGACATGAACATTTACCAATAATATTAAATAACATCATTCCATTCTTGAAGTTCCAAGGATAGATTATTATTGGCATTTTAACCTATTCCTCACAGATGCTCAGTTATTGGGGGATCGGGGCAAGTTATAAAAGGTTCCAAGAAACGGAGGAATCTTCTTCATGTGTTTTACATTTTTAAAATTCTGCCTTTAGCTTTGGCTTACCACAATGGTTGTTTTTGGTAGCCATCAGCAATATTCCTAGGATAAAGTCTTCAAATAAAATAAGAATTCCTCAGCATCTTTTTGTCCTTTAAGTGGGCATAGATTCAAACATGTGTACATACTGGGGATCACACATTTCTACCCATGGCATTTAATTATGAGTAAAGTAAAATGTGCAATACCACAATTTTAAATATTAGTTCAATAACTTTTATGCACCTAATTTCTGAATGATTTTCTTCCTTTCTGGAGAGTCATCTAATGCCAAACAATGGTATGCAGGTGAAATCAAGGTGAGGCAGGAACTGAAAAGGCATAAAGAAGGTATATGTCAGATTTACTAATTTAAAAAAAGATGAAATAATCCTTTCCCTAAAATTATGCTCTGCCAATATATGCTAAACTTTGAAGTATGGCTTTATTTCCCTCATTCATAAGTAATCACTATTTTCAGAAGGAAGAGACTAAAGAGAGAAAGATTTGGGGAGATTTATAGCAATTTCAAAATCCCAAAATAAATGAGAAGTCAAAAGAAAAATGACAAGTTTGTTGGTTATTTAAAGTAGAATTTTCAGTGGGCCAAAAATCACCAAGACAGTGGTTTTTAAACTTTACTGTGGGTTCTATTTAAAAAAAGTTTGAAAATCACTGCCTTAATGTGTGTGTGTGTGTGTTTGTGTACACATGTGTGTGTGTGTATAAAATGATCACATATACTTGTAAATTAAAAAAAAATCTTATGGGGCACCTGGGTGGCTCAGTCGGTTAAGTGTCCGACTCCTGATTTTGGCTCCGGTCATGATCTCAGGGTCGTGAGATCGAGCCCCGCATCGGGCTCTGTGCTGGGTGTGGAGCCTGCTTAGGATTCTCTCTCTCCCTCTCCCTCTTCCCCTCCCCCAACTCTCTGTCTCAAAAATAAATTTTTACATTTTAAATGAACTCTAATATTTTCTATTATATCCTATTCTATTCTATTACATTCCATTCTATTGAAATGCTGATCACAAATCACTAAATTGTTTTCACAACCCACCAATAACTTACAACTAGATACAAAACATATGATTTGGCATCACTAAAACATATAACACAGCTTAGGCTAAGAGAATTAGACACATTTAAATCATCACCACAGTAATTTCAATTAAGACTTTTCTGAAAAGAAATCAAATCAACTCCACACACAGTGGAGTTTCTTATAACGTTCATTAACTTCACCAAATATTTTCATAAAGTGCTTGAAGTGAAATGTATCATTTAGAATGATACCCCTTTGAACATACTTTGAAATAACCCAATGCAAGCTCATCCTCTCAAATATGATCCAAAGACACTAACATTTTCCTTTTATTTTCTTTTTAACTGTATGTCTCTATAAAAGTCAATGAAACACAATGCCACAGAGTAATATTCTAATGCAATGAAGAGGTAATCTTATTTTCTATTTTGTTTTACCTTATGGTATCAACTACTGTTGATTCTTGTTTCTGTGAAGAAAATGCTTTAATGAACCTAGAGGAAGACAATGATTTGATGAATGACAAATGTGGCATGTAACAAAAAAATACTCCTCATTCCACACCAGTATATATATCATTTGGTTCCACCAGATTTTCTTAGAGCTTGAACCTCATGATAACTGCCCTCCCTGATATATATATATATATTTTTTAAACCTTGGAGGCAGGTGCTGAGAAGGAACATTTCCTTTCCAGATCCTCTATTAACCAAAATTCCAATGCCCTGGATGTCTTTTTCCCCCATTTTAAAAAATGACTTGCATTTCTATTAAAAGGCTTCCTGTACTAACTCCTGCCTAAGAATTTATATGTTGGTATGTTTGAAAGTACTCCCTGCAGAAATCAGACATGGTGATCACTGTCAATATGACAGACTGATGATGGGTTGGTGAGTTACCTGTTGACTCCCGTATCACATTTGCTAAACTTCTGTCGAGACTACAGGGTAGACCCAGCTTATGAGATGATTTTTTTTTTGGTCTTCTTTCTACTTCAAAGATCATTTATAATCACACACACAAAAAAAGAGAGAGAGGTAAAATCTTGTAAGTCCCTTCTCACTGAATCTCAAGCTGAAGCAAATGGCACAATCCTCAGGGCTAGGCGTGAACCTGTGTGGTAAAAGGCACCAATGTTACAGCACAGCTGGTTCCTCATTATGACCAAAACAGTCTGCTCTAAACTCTGAGGTGCAGTCATTGGTGGTTTTCTCAAATTTGTCCTCAAAGGTTGAAATTTATCATAGTTATGCGCAGCCACCCTTAAGATGCTTGAGTGCATGGCTATGTGTGAAAGAGAAATAAAACCTACAGAGCTGCAGATTGAAAGAGGGACTAAATACGCACAGCCTCCACGTAATTGTAGGTGCTACAATAATTCCAAAACGGTATGCAGGACAGTCGGGATGCTGGCATCCTCGATTAAGGAAGACATTGTTAGCCATGTTGCTTAGCACGGTTTTGGAAGAAGGCATGAGGCCAGCAGAGAAAAACTTCATCAGAAATCCTTATTCCTTAACCCCGTCTCTTTCTTTCATTTTCTCCTTGCTTCATTTCCATTTGGGCAAGTGAAAAAGACTGGAAAGAAAAGAGGAGTGTTGAGGCCGAGAAAACACAAGTTGTGTGTTGTATGTGGATATGTCCGGTCAGTTGATACCGAGTCAATAACCAGCCATATGCCTTCCTTGAGTCAGGTCCTTAGAGGATCCAAAATAAAGCCAGTAGAGAGAAGCAGCTTATTGGTGGTTAGTGTATGACTTCATTTTTAATGTGCCTATAAATTGCCCTGGGATCTTATTAAAATGCCAACTCTGACTTTGGGGTAGGGTCTCAGCTTCTGCATTTCTGCTCTTAGTTCGGGAAACCCAAGCTGGCATCCCATGGTATGCTCCACTACCACTCTTTTTCTTTACAGGGATTTCACCCACCTTCCTTTCCTTCACCTCTACCTCCAGTGGGGAGAACAAAAAAGAATGGCATAGGAGAAAAAGCACTGGCTCTGGGATTGAAGTTGTGTTGGAACCCCATCTCTGCAACTGACTTGCAGTCTGCAATTACAGGTGAGGTTTTTTTAATCCCACTGAAGTTCATTTTCTCCATTCAAACTGGGCATGCCAACTTCCTAATTCTCACGGCTGTCACAAGGGACAGAATGTGCACATCCTGCTAGGTTCATTTATGGGATGAATGAATAAAGAGTCTACAGCACAATAATTCTATCCACAGGTAAAAACAAGAGGGGGGGGGTGCTACATTGTTGGAATATACCTTAATTTTTCTTAATACTGTGGCTTTGGCTCTTTCTTAGATTCAAAACTGTATATTTCATAGAGCCCTACAGACAATAAGTCAAGTATTTCTCCCCATTTCCAATACTTCTCTGACTCCAGAAAGCCACTCTCTGGTCATGCTTTTAGTCATGACAGAATCCAGGGCAGACCAGTTTTAAAAAATTTTTCTTGCTGTATCTAATGGTAAAAATGTGCTTGATAATTTTCTTGCTTCCAATTATTTCAGTTCCTAGACTTGTTCTGGACTTCTTCGGCTCCCATTTTCAATGACAGATCATCCTTGTCCTCAAGCTGCCTCTTCCAGTCTCTGTTCTCCCATCTGAAGTGAGGCTCCCCTTTGCTCTCAGGGTAAATAAGACAAAGGCACCCTCTCCTTCCCACATTGTCCATCTGGCGAATCTGAGTTCCTCTGGGGGAATCCAGAAGACACCTCTGAATTAACCAGACGAATGAAGGAAAAAACAGCTAATGCAAACCTTCTCTAACCCTCCCACATTCACGGATTGAACCCAGCACTCCAAACCCAGGTTTAATAAAGAGGTGACAAGAAGTGGGTCAATTGTATTGAAAATAAAGGAAATTAGGAAGGAAATCGAAGAAAACCATGGAATTGTAACTACAGCTGCCACATCCTGTCTCCCCTGACTGCCACTGGCGGCCGCCAAGATAGATGGGGCTGGAAGTGGACAGGCCCTGGGGAGCAAGCCTTGACCCTTCTCAGCCCTATGATGATTCCTGTTGAGGTTACCAAAGGGTCTTGGGCACCATCAGAGCAAAAAGGACATATCAACCACAGAGGTCCCACCTCATGACAAGAATCACTCACCGCTCAGGGATGCCGGCCCTGCCCCCACTCCCTCAGCCTCACTGGCCTCTCTGCCATAAGCTGCTACAGAACAAGTGGGGCCTGCTTCCCCTTAGCTCGCTTCCATCTCAGACTGAATCAGGGGAATGAACTATTATCGGCCGATCCGTCTTACTAGATTGATCCATGTGATATTGGCAACTTCATATGATTCAACCTCATATCTTGTTCAGCGAACAAAGTTCACTGTCACACACACACACAATAACAACAACAACAACAACAACAACAACATCACTAAACCATTTCTGTGGCTGAGCTACGCTGGCCTGAACAAAATGATCTCAAATCCATTTACCAAAAGGCTGCATATTTTATTTGTTGTTGTTGTTGTTTTTTAAAAAGATTTTATTTATTTATTTCTCAGAGAGATGGAGAGAGAGAGAGAGAACAAGCAGGCTGAGGGAGAAGCAGGCTCCCCACTGAGCGAGGAGCCCGATGCGGGACTCGATCCCTGGACTCTGGGATCATGACTGGAGCGGAAAGCAGACGATAAACCGACTGAGCCACCCAGGCATCCCAAGGCTGCATATTTTAAACTAAAACATATTTACAGTGGCCCTTACACTTACACTTAGTTTCTACTTTTCTAAGGCAAGATAATTTCAGGAAACTTCTTTCGGAAAAACATCCCATCTGAAGCAGCAACAATGTGTCAAACACGGCACCATCGCTGTGCATTTCCTTGGTGTAAGGCACGAAAGGCACAGAACAGTAAACAGAACGCTGTGTCTGCCTCCGAGGGGGTAACATCTAGCTGGAGAAAGCAGAGAGAATAAGCAAAAAGGTAAAGAATGAAACAACACTATTAGAAATGCCACAAGACAGACCATAATCATTTGCTAAATGAGAGCAACGCAAAATAAGTGCAGTGAGTCGAGAGCCAGGAGCAATCACCTAGAATCTGATTTGAGCACTTTCCACCTAATTCAGCCCATCAATCACCACACCCTCCCACCTACTTCCTCTGGGAGGTTATCACGGAAAATGAAAATCACCTCTCTGCCTACTCATAACTCCCGGATGACAGTCCCAGAGATATAGACCCAGTAGGTCTCAGACCACTCCCTCTCAATTACTGGGTCCATCTCAGGAAGAGATGGAAGAACGGCATCACTTATGCTGGCCACTGTTCTCTCCCAGATGAGGTCGGCGTGCCACGGGAAGGGTGATCTAAACGCTAATGGTACGTGCTTCAACATAAACTGCAGCCACCTGGCAGTTAAGCAAACTTTTCTAAACCTCTTAATTCCGAATTTCAATCCTTCTGAGCAGTGGCCAAGAGTCAAATTCGGCTCTAAGTATATTATAAATGCCAATTTAGGTACAAATGAGGCCACGTTCACACCACACCCACTGGCTATTTCAGCTCATGTCTGCATGCTCTCACGCAGACCCTCGCGGGGTACTCAGCTGTGCCTCTCTACTGACATCCCCACTGAGGACGGTACCCAGCCATAAACCGTGTCTCCAGTGTCCCCCAGAATTAGGCTGCGCCCTTGCCCAAGGAACCAAGGCCAAGTGCTCTGCGAGTGGCAAACTCTCAAGGTAGCAGCTGCCCTAGCTGCCTCCATGCTCCCCGCCCTAAAGCAACATTGGAATGTTCCATGCAAAATGCAGAAAATGCCCTTTGGTAGAAGAGCACCACTGCTACCCTTTGTCACCAGGGCCCTTAAACATCTCTAATTAGGCCCTTTCTCTCACCTCCCACATCTAATCCATGAGAAAGATCTGTCAATCTCACCTACAAAATATCCCTCGACCCCTCCCCTTTTCTTCATCTCTGCAGGCATCCTGTCAGTTGAATATTAATTACTATTACCATTGCCACTTAGGCCTCGACTCAAGCCTTCTAATAGCCTGTTTCCACTCTTGCTCTTCCAATCCATCTGATCATAGCAGCAAGAGGGACCTTCTAAATACATTAAATGGATCCTATCTTTCTGGGCTTAAAACCCTTCTGCATCTTCCTGTTACACTCAGAATAAAATCCTCATCTACAAGCCTTCTGGGACCTGGTCCAAGCTTCTCTTGACAGGAGCCCATCCAGTGGGGATAGTAGGAGAGGCCAGGTTCCAGCTTCCAACCACCCGGCTGGAATCCAAGGTCCACTGCTCCCCAGGAGAAGCCTGGGTCAGAACCTCAGGTCCTCTGCTCACCATATGTGCTGTGCAGTTTGGGCCAGTGACTTACCTTCCCTGTGCTTCGGTTCCCTCACATGCAAAGCTGTACATCTCATTGGACTGTTAGAGAAGTAAAGTGAGATACTACATGTAAAATGCTAAGAACAGCCTCAGTCCACAAGAAGTGTTTCATAATCAGCCTGCTGTAATTCCCTTCCTCAAATACATCTTACCTGCCCCTTCCATCCACTGTTTCCTCTGCTTGGATTGCTCTCGAGCCTCCCCTCCAAATCTACACGGTCACCTCACCCCTCTTTCATATCACCTCTGCAGAAGGGCTTTCTCTGACTAACATGGCTCAGTGGCAACTCTCCCCATCCCCTCCATTATTCTCTGTTGCAGCTCTTTATTTTCTTCATAGCACTTCTTAGCATGTTCAGCCTTTCTTTGGCTTATTCACTTATTTACTATCTTCCTCTTCCACGAGACTTTAATCTTTATAGAGAGTTGGACTATATTTATATTGTTTACCACTGAATCCCCAGCAGCTAGAACATCATCTTGACTCAGGGATCTTCCATTCAGTTACTATTTATTCTTTTTACGGTTCTTATGAGGCTTAAATATATTTTGATACTACTAATTGGTATGTAAATCTGTTTGGGATGACTCTGTTTATCAATTAAAAATGGCCCTATGTCTTAAGAAAAAGTTACTATCTAAATTGTTAATACTGAGCAAGAGGATGAGTCTTGCTACATCCCTCATCTTCGAGCCCCCTTGCTCCCTGGAGCCCAGACCAACGCTCCAGGTCTGGGAATGGAGGACAGACACTATGCCTGGCCTCTTCATGGCCCAGCCTCCCCCACGCCCCTGAAAGTACATATAAACCTTTCTTCCAGGCCTCCCTTCCCTTCAGGCAGATGCTTAGCAAACCAAACTCTAAATGCTCTTTTGGTTCAACCCAATCACCTTCTCTCGCCCTCTTTCTGTATGGATAGATGCATGTGCGGATGGATGTATATATAGCACGCGTACTTTTGTGTATATTTAGATGTTGCGTTAGCCCAGATTGCACGGAAAGCACAGCCTCCGGCAAAGCACATGTGCTCCTAACCTATCAGAGCATGCCATCTCAGGGAAGCAAGAGGGGACAGAAGAGGGAAATGAATCAGGAAAGGAAGAAAAGCAGATACAGGATACATTTCAGAGCTGGCTGCCACTGTTCTCAAGCACATCTGATCGTCAGATATCTCTGGCCCAACATCTGAGAGGGGCCATGCAAATGAGAGCTTCTCAGGAGCGCTGGTCAGGGGAATAAGGGGGCCACGTGATATCCACCCAATGCATGAAGGATTGGGGGCGGTCGCTGTTACCGTCTCCGGCCACTAGAGGCAGCAGTAGTGACGTGGCTCAATAACCTTGAGAGCAGCCCTCATCAGCAAACACACAGGTCTGCAGTGGGGCCGAACCCGAGTCCCACACAGCTGGATAAAAAGGAGATGGCCACCCAAATGTATTGCTCGAGAATGGTAAGCATGTGACATATAAGCTCATCATTCCCAAAGCTTGCCCTCATGGCAGACATGTCCAAATTGTTAACAGTACTTTTGTCTAACAGCCCAGGTTCAGCCTCTGAACCCACCTCAGCACAGGGCTATCAACAGCAACTACATCCAATAAAACATGATACGTCCCCAGGAGAAAACACTGCAGTGAAAAAGCTCTTCCCTATACACTAACTAATTTGATCTCTGCAAAGTTGCAACATTCAGTGGAGAAGTTACAATTCATCTCTATTGAACAGACTGGCAACTGGGACACAGGGAGAGTATGGCGTGGAGGCAGGGACACACTGTCAGAGCAGGGCTGAAAACCAAGATTTGTGACTTCTAGGTTATGTGGAAAAAACTAATATACCTGTACTATAACCCAATGACTGAGAATCATCTATTTTGCTAAGTTAATTATCAGAGGATAAAGAATATGTTTCTTAAGCCCTGTTCTCTTTTTGTTTTTTCAAACATACACTGGAAGACAGAAATGAGACCCTAAAAAGAACAAGAGTCACAACAGTAAAGCAAATAAGGATAATATCAGACATTTAAAAACAAATTCAGACCCAGGGGGGTGCCTGGCTGGAACAGTAGGAAGAGCATGTTACTCTTGATCTCGGGGTCGTGGGTTCGAGCCCTACATTGGCTGTAGAGATTACTTAAATAAGTAGAACCAAAAAAAAAAAATCAGACTGGAAATGACAATGACAAAAACATAGCATCAAGCTAAGGAAAATGATCAGTTTTGGAAAGTGGAAAATGCTACACAAGGGAAGCCCTTCCACAGCCTCTTCATGTCCCTCAGCTCCACAGCTCAGGAACCAGTGCCCATGGTGCTCCTTGGTATTTTGGGAGAGGAGAATACCACTTAAATGCTACCCTTTCTAGAATCAAACTCTCCGTACACCCTAACATCATAGCTCTCATCCTTCTGCATTTGACACCAGTCTCAGATTTAGCATCTCACGGTGATACATACCTAATGTACGGGGCAACGTTTATTTCATATAAAGCAGTTCTGACCTTCAATGCAGTGTGATTAGAAGTCAATCTGCCCATGTTCTTCTTAAGCATTGACATTTATTACAGGAAAGATGTGTCATTATTTCTACTGACCCTTCACTCCTCCCCCATCCACCAAATATACCCACCCAAATGTTCAGAGCTTTGTGTTTGCATCTTAGTAATCTGTCATCCAGTACTTGGCAGGGAAAATGTACTATCATATGGCAACAAGCAAATCTGGAGGTCTGGCTAAAATTTCATGGATCTGATATTTAAGCCTTATTGGGGGTCTGCTATATGCAGAGAACCATGCTAAGAACTGACAGTCCCCCCAGATGCATTCCTGGCCCCATTTCTCCCTCCTAACCTCACTTTCATCCAAGCCCTTTAGAACTTTTTCCCCCCATTTTTCTTCAGTAAAGTTCATCTCCCCACTCACATTATCCTTCCGATAAGGATAGGAACACCAACCAGACTGTCTTTCCCTTCAGTAGTTGCTTCTGCTTTGAGGAGCCCAGCTAGACCCAGCCCTGAATTCCCCAGCACTCAACTCAGCCCTGCTCCCCCAGCACAGTCCCTGCCCATCCCTACCTGATTACCAGCAAAGAAAGCCTTAATCATAGATAGATAGATAGATAGATAGATAGATAGATAGATAGATAGATAGATAGATAGAGACAGATAGATGATAAAGATGTAGAAATGAATAAGATACTGTTCCTTTCCTTTATTTTAAGATTTTATTTATTTATTTGACACACACAGTGAGAGAGAGAGAGCACAAGCAGGGGAAGCAGCAGGTAGAGGGAGAGGGAGAAGTGGGCTTCCCACTGAGCAGGGAGCCGGATTCAGGGCTTGACCCCAGGACACTGAGATCATGACCTGAGCTGAAGGCAGACGCTTAACCAACTGAGCCACCAGCCACCCCATTCCTTTCCTTTAATGTTCCAAGCTGTATCATATAACCCAATAGTGGATCAAGAAATCAATTTAGGGAATTATAACCCGATTTTTCCCAAAAACTAAAATAGAATTGATTATAAAAGAGAATATGTCTCACCTAGTAAGGGTGGGTTTGTTTCATGAATGTGTGTGTGTGTGTGTGTGTGTAAATGTATTCCTTACTGTGGGTGATCTAACAGTTTGACAGCTAAAGTTTCCAACAGGGAGAAAACCATCATTTAAACATATAATGATACAAAATCTATGCATGCAGAATCCCTAGAGTGACACATAATCAGCACTCAATATGCATATATGATGGCAGAGATCAGTACTAATGAGAAGTAGACCTGAGGCTCCAGCAATGGTGAGAACCCAAACTTTCTAAAGCCCGTGTTCATCATATTCCTTTCTGCTCAAAGCCACTGTATGCACCCCCCATCCCTCCAGAGCATAATGCAAACTCATGAGTATGGCACTTGAGGACCTCCAAGTTTATCTCCCACTACTTGTCACCCCCACCCTATCTTCTGTACCATACTGTTGTTAAAATGCCTTTTTTTTTTTTTTGCCATATTCCAAATATATTCTGTATTTTTTGACCACTGGGCCCTGGCACAAACTCTTCCTTTGCACAACAGTGCTCTTCCTTGTCTCTCTGACCGCTAAAGTCATAAGCTTATTGTGAACAGCTCTTGTTTTGTCTCTCCAGCTAACTGTGCCATCCTCCTTCTGGTCACATTATTCTCTTCCCTTTGAGGAACTCCCCAAAGTTTCACGTGTTCCTGGTTGTGTTATCAGTCATAATGCCCCACTGCCTTTTGCCACAGAGGAAGCCATGTGACAAATATATGGTGATTGGTTGGGAAAACAGGCATGCAATCAGGGCAGACAATTGTACTCCATTGCTGGTGCATAAGACCTGCTTTGTGTTATAAAAGCAGCCCCCAAAGACTAGTAGTCCTTTCCTGTGCATCAGAACCAGCTGGGGGGCTCATTAAACCATAGAGTACTTGGCCTGCCCCCGCCCAAGTTTCTGATTGGATAAATCTGAGGTATGACCAGAGATGTGTATTTCTAATAAATTCCTAAGTGTGCTAGCTTCCTATTGCTGTGTAACAAATTACCACAAACTTAGTGGCTTGAAACAACACAAATTTATTCTCTTACAGTTCAGAAGGTCGGAAATCCAAAATAGGTCTTAAAGAGCCAACATCAACGTGCCACCGGCAGGGCTGGTTCTTCCGGGATCCTCCAAAGGAGAATTTGTTCCTTGCTTCTTCCAGCTTCTGGAGGCCTCCTGCATCCCTTGGCCCATGGCCCCTTTCTTGTAGCTCCAACCTCTTCTTTATGGCATCACAACTCTTACTATTAACTCTGGTCTCCCTCTTTATAAGGGTTCGTGTAATTATACTGGGCCCATCCAGGTCATCTAGGATAATCTCTCCATCTCAATAATCCTTAATTTAATCACATCTGAAAAGGCCCTTCTGCCATATAAGGTGACATTCTGGGAATAAGGATGTGGACATGTTTGAGGGGCCCTTATGCATCCTACTATCCCAGATGATGCTGTTCCTGATAATACAGGGCCCACACCTCAAAAACCACTGAATGACCATCACTGTCAAAACCAGTCTTGTATTTCAATTATTCTTTAGTCAGCCTGCCTCTGCTCTATCCTACCAGATTCAGAGTGTCCTGAGGACTGGATTAAATCTTGGCCCTTTTTAAAAACTCCTTTAATTCCATGTACGTCCTCATTTGTGAACACTGGTGTGTACATCTTTCAGTGAAATTTGGGGAACAGGCAAACAGAAAACAACTTGGGAAGCTAATACCCCAAAGTAGGAGTGGTTAATAAGATTGACTGAATGCCTTACCATCCAGCAATAGATCTTACCACCTAATTAGGGTCCTGAATCTCAAATTTCACTATTACTGACTACTAGATATTGCCATTTTGATGGCCAGAGATATTTCAAGTTTTTCTCAAACCAAATTCAGGTATCCAGGCCCATCCCAAGCTCCACCTCACAGGTTCATCTCAGAAATGGCTTCACTACACATTAGAGCCAGAAATCTCACCAAGATCACAGCAAGAGTTGCTGACATATATTACACCACTGGTATGTACCTGGAAATGTTTAAGTTCTCCACAGGTACTTACTCATTAGCTCTTAGAGGGCTTGTTCATTTTTGTATCTCCCCAAATCCTAAACAAGGACATAAAGCTAAAATTATTTTATAGGTCCATATTAGTAAGTTCACAGAGCAGCTTAGACACAATCAGACAACAAACAGAAAACAAAGGTTTTCCAGGAGGTCTGATTCTTCAAAAACAGCAGGGGATCGAAACTGGGTCCTTCAGATTCTCTTCCAGCCTCCTAATACTGGGTATTGAGGTATCTGTCCTTTGTTCTTGGTGATTTACTATTTCTGATTGTAACTCTTAGAATTCAAACATAACGCTCTGCCTCCTTTTCCATCAGGATTTTAAAATCAATATCTTTACCATTTATGAAATTGTGTGATGTGCTTTGAAGACTTAAGGCATCTTAAAGAGAGGGACAATGTCACCTTGTACTATCATACCAATGTATTAAATAATGACTTCTTTAAAAATCAAAAGCTTGTTGGTTGAAATGCTATTAAATCATAACCTTTATATAAAAGCAGCCCATGATCATTTCAATGGTACAAAAGGCAAACTTTAACTAGAGTAGGTGAGAACTGTTACAACATAAGAGAAGAATGCAATCTAATTTTGTAACCATTTAGTTACCTGTAACATGGAAGAAACAATTTTCAAAAAAAATAAGTTTTTATCAATATATTTACCAGAACACCTAACATGTACCAAGGATTGTGTAACAGTGTTAAACAGGAATCCCTACCCTGATGGGGCTAATAATCTAGTGGGAAGGACAGACATTAAACAAATAATTATGAATAATTAAGTATGAGAGAACAAAATAAAATGAAGGCATTCTAGGAGCAATGGGAGCATTAAACCAAGCATGGAACAGATCTGGGGGACCAAGAGGCTCTCCGGGGGAGATAACGTTCCACCTGAGATACTAAGGGCATGTGAGTGCTGACCAGCAACAAAGAAGGGGAAAGAATCTTCCAGCGAGTAATGAACACAGATGAAGGGGGAGGGACAGAGGACGGACTGGAAACATGGAGGCCTGCTCAAGAACGTTCAACCTTGGCAAGGCAGATGGGAAAGAGCTGATACATTTGTTTGAGTTCAGTCATTCAGCATTTTGCATTTTAAGTCTCCTGGTTCAAGACCACTTTCTAGAAAGGAAGCTGTCTATAAAACTGAGTACACTGAAGAGAATCTCAAGAAAGTTCAGTGCATCGTTGAGAATATAATCATGATTCTAAGTGATACCTGATAAAAGTGTTTGTAAATGCATGTGACTTTAAGGAATTTAAGATAATTCGGCGACTACATAGAGAGAAAACACAGGTTTTTCTACTGAAATCTTTAGTTTATATATCTATGAGCAGGGGCGGAAGGAACTATCTGCATTTTAAGGTGTCTTCACTGGGTTTGTGACATTGTGCGTGGACAGCATGCCACATGCAGATAACAACACTTCCTACTAAGAGACCTTATTACAAAAACCCTTCATCAGGCTCTTACTACATATGAGCCACTCTGCTGAGGGCTCTACGTACATCCCTCCTTTAACCTCTGCAACAACTCTGGCAGGTACGTACAATTATTATTCTCCGGTTACAGATGTGTCCCCTGAAGTTCAGAGATGTGAAGTAACTCTTCCAAGATCACAGTGCAAGTCAGCTGTGGAGGCTCTTAACCCCTCCCACTGTTAACCAGGAAAGCTCTGCTTTTGTTGAATTCTGACCATTTTTGCTGGGGGGACTAGGGGTGCTTTTCTACCCTGTTTTGTTTCTCTTTGAGTTACCATCTAATGGTTATCGCCAGTGTTTAATAAGTGATGCATTGTCCCTGGGCATTGGAATTAATATCATTACTCAGAGATAGTAAACAGAAGTTTGCATTTGTGCACAGCCTAGAGGTGAAAACATCAATGAAGAGCCTGAGGTGGGAGGAAAAGATAAATGTCCAGACTTGACTCAGAGGCAAGGGATGCAATTCAATGCGGGGTAATAAGAAATTCTGCCTAGGCTAGCAGAGACACACAATCCTTCACCACTCCTTGCCCAAACTGCCTGGTTGCATTTCTCCTCACGCGGCTTTTCTATCCTCCACAGGGCACAAGAGTCCCAGCCCTGCCCATCTCACACACACACACACACACACACACACACACACACACACACATACACATCTTGCGTATGCCCTGGGGTGCCCAGCATGCAATATTCTAAGAGCAATGAGCTGTGAGTCCCTTTGACGAAGTTTGCTTGGGGCCCAGGAATTTTAATCTACATCCATGAACTGAAGACATTTAAATTAAAAACTTCCTACCGATTTAGCAACAGCTAGGAGAACGGTGCCCGAAGTTACTGAATTGGCCTGCAGCCTCACAAATGGCAAAGTGGCAGCCGCAGATAAGGAGCCACTCATTACTGAAGGTATCTATGTTAACCCCATGCCTTGAGCAGAACAAAGGATCATTAATGATTCCAAGGCTTGTCACAGCAGAATGGAGTGGTGGTGATTAGACAGCATCTAGACATGCTTTTCTTGTGACATTTCTTATTCTTAAACCCCGGTATAAGAGCATGTGTTAACTTTTATGATTTGTGTCACATGCTATGCTCCAGGCTGGATACATGAGACAGCTTCCCCATTCCGGTATTTCACAAGGAGCAATAAACAAACCATAAGCAATGACAACAAGAGAAGAACCGCTTTCCAGGATCTTATGGTTAGTTCTGACATTTAGAAATTACTTGAGTGTCAGAAGTCAATTTCTGCGACTGTGATCATGTTTCCGCACAGAAAATTAATAATGTTCCCACCTCCTTTTTATCCTTCATTTTATTGCATGCAAATTGGACCCCTCAACCTGGAGGGTCATATTTTTGATATAAGATTTTCTTTCTTTATAAAATATAGAAGGAAATTGCCTGTAGAGCACCAGAAATCTTGGAAACACACATTTACCCATTCCTTTGTTCATTCAATCAATACCTGTCGAGTACCTACTAAGAGCCAGGCACTTTTCCAGAAGCTGAGGACCCCTCAGTGAACACGACCGCTGAGGAACACAGATAATAAATAAGTGATCCATTAGAAGAACAAATTAAGTTTGGAGCAGTGAGTGTTAGGAAGGAAATAAAGCAAGGCAATGTGATAGGTCCTTCCTAATGGGTGGTCAGAGAAGGACTCTTTGGGAAGGTGACATTTTGAGCTGAGAGCCAAATGACAAGGAGGAGCCAGACATGCAAAGATGTGAAGAGTGTTCTGGGTAGAAGAAATGGCAAAGCTCAAAGGCCCAATGACAGGAACAAGCCTGGCTTGTTCACAAACAGATGAAGTTCAATGTAACTTGAGGAAGGTCCAGTAGATGAGAGATAAGGTCAGGGAGGGAGACAGGAACAGATCAGGTGGGGGCCTTACAGGCCATAGTGATTTTGTATTAGGATTTTATATTCATGACAAGCAGAGCCACTGAAGTTTGTTTAAAGCCAGAGAATGATGGGTTCTGACATTTTAAGAATTACAGCTGATTTTTAGTCATGGACAAAACTGTGTCTCATCTGAAGGATGTCAGTTCCTCACAGATCCTTTGAACAATTCCTAAGAACAATTCCAAAGGAACAGATCCTTTGAACAGTTCCTCACAGATCCACAATTCCTAAGAACCCAGCCTTTGTCAGGATGTGTAGTGATTAAGAACATGGTGTGCACCAGAAAATCTACATTTGAATCCTTGGTCTGCCATTAATATGCTGTGTGATTTTAGGGACTCCATTTAAGTTACTAAAGTCTTAGTTGCTCCATGTAAAACCTGTAGTAATAATTCTCCTAGGGCTTTGGACAGAAACAAATTGGACATTACCATAATGGAGTAGCCCTAGTGCCTGGTCCATGGTACCTGTTCAGAAAACAGCAGCTTTTAGTATTAGTATCATTAATACCAGAGAAAAAGAGGAAAGGGTGAGGTGAAGGACTAAGCAGGTGCACAGATCATTTAGGGTAGAAGATAAACCTACAGGAGACAGATGGAGGTCTCCATCAGCAGAGAGCATCTCTGTGCTCCGGGTCCCTGGATAAATGCCACCTCTTTAATGTTCTGCACATGGTAGAATCTGAACCAAAATGGAATTTTAGAAACACTGGAAACAATCCAAGTGCTCATGAACAGGAGCATGGATCAGTAACATGTGGTATATTCATGCAACGAAATGCTCCATGGAAGTGAAAAGGAATGAACCGTGGGCACTCCCAAAACTATGGATGAATTTTACAAATATATTCATTGAAAGAAGCTGGAAAGGAGAGACTACAGGCTGTGTGCGTCCATTTAGATGAAGCTCAAGAATAGGTGAAACTAACTGATGTTGACATCAACATAGTAGTTACCTGTTGAGGGAGTATATTTGGAAAACTTTTGGAAGGTGCAAAAGGAACCTGCTAGCTCGCTCGAAAGTCTTGTGTACCTTGATCTAGATGGTGGTTCCATAGAGATATATATATATATATATATACATATATATATATATATATATATAAACATAACATCAATCTGTATACTTAAGTTTTTTATAAAGGTTTTATTTATTTATTTATTTATTTATTTAAGAGAGAGAGAACACGAGCAGGGGGAACAGCAGAGGGGGAGGGAGAAGCAGACTTCCTGCTGAGCAGGGAGCCCGAGGAGGGGCTGGATCCCAGGACCGTGGGATCATGATCCGAGCCGAAGGCAGACACTTAACCGACTGAGACACCTAGGTGCCCCTATACTTAAGATTACCATACTTTATACACATTTATTATATGTATGTTATACCTTAATTTTTTAAATTCATACCCATTTATTTATTTATTTTGAGAGAGAGAGCGCACGCAGGGGTTGGGGGGAGGGGCAGAGGGAGAGAGAAAATCTGAAGCAGGCTCTCTGCCCAGCATGGAGCCTGACACCCAGCTCGATCTCACGACCCTGAGATCATGACCTGAGCTGAAACAAAGACTCAGACACTTAACCGACTGCGCCACCCTTAATTTTTAAAAACAGTATCATTTCAGGGGATCAGAATTAGCTGCATAAATAAACAAATGGTGACTGCTGTCTTCAGGAGAATGTCAACCTCGGAACCATTTGGGAGTGCATTCATTTCTAAGGCTGCTTCCCCCTTTCTGTATTAAACAGCTCTACCCGTACTGTCAGCCACAAGGAAGGCACCAAACCACAGGGAAGAGATGCAAAAAAAAGCTTGGCGTCGTAGCAGGACAACTGGGAAGCGTGTCAAACTGTGGCCATGACTAACTTCTCAAAATCCACTCCTGCAACTAACAGCGTCTGCTTAGTGCCGTACCTCCCATTTGTGCGGAATTTGTCTACATTAAATGAAAGCTCAAGGGGGCACGGTTGCTTCTCTTCTATCTTAGAAATATATCTCAGGTACTTGGGTGCTCTATAAAGAATAAAAATAATAACAGGAGGCTGTAGAACAACTTAGGTTCGCAGCATATGTTTAGACGGCACTTTTTGGCAATTTAATGAGGGAAACTCAAAGGGCTTCCAGCATCGGAAAAAAAAAAAATCAAAATGGAATTATTTCATTTCCCTGATAAAGCACCCAACCCACAATGCAAAAGCCATTAAATCTCATCATGTGGTGTTAAAAAATGTTTTTTGGCTAAGATCAGCCAAAGATGTGCCCAGGGCAAATTTTTATGACTATATCATCATGACCTGAAATTCAAATCAGTAGACTAGCTAGAAATACACGCTCCCTAAAACAGTTGTTTTTCTGCATCTATCTCAGTGAAAAATGGTAGCAGAAGAAACCTTCCTTTGCTGGAAAAACACTATCAAATAATAAAACAATTCAGGACCAGTTTTCACAAAGTAATAACAGGCCATACATAATTGATTGCCTTTAGTCTGTGTCTCCAGGCATCACAAATCACAGTTACTAGTGCTTCAACCAAACAAACCTTCATTCTGGAATGAGGCTGTCCATTTTGGCACTACCTGAAACTCCTTTGGCACCTTTAATGCACACTTTGCTGCACTGCTCTTCAGAGAGGCTCTCGTATTCCCAACAATGCTACATGTCCTTCTTTCTGGGTGTTTACCCACCATCCCTGATGGGAGGCAAAAGGTAAATTCTTCCAGAGGTGAATTGATTTGGACTTATGGTCTCACCTCGGGCTGGCAAGGGAATATGAACTACCCTGGGAGATAAAACACTTTCCTGTGAAGTCATATCCTAACTCCCTCCATTAAAACCCTAGGATCGCACTAAAAGCAGGAGAGAAACACTAAAATTATACCAATTCTTTGGTCTACCAAATATCGAGCAGCTGTATCCATAAAAGAAGAATAAATAATTCATTCCAAAACTCTCTTTCTCTGCACATCCCAAGGCTCACAGCATCAGTTGCAAAGGAGATCTGAACCAGGGCTTAAGAATTCTGAGTGATGCCTCGACCACCACAGGAACCACATCCCTCTGCCTTACCCTCCTTCTGTATGTAAGGCTTATGGCGTAGACCTGGGTTGTCTACCACATAGCCAGGAGCCACTTGCGTTTATTTATGAACTGAAATGTTACTAGTCCGAATTAATATGGTATTAAATATACACAGAACTTCAAAGACTGACTACCTCCCCAAAAGAATGTAAAATATATCTCAGTAATTTAAATTTAAAAATATTGATTACATGTTGAAATGATAATATTTTGGACATATTGGGTTAAACAAAATATATTATTAAAATTAATTCCACCTCTTTCTTCTTACTTTTTTAATGTAGCTTTTAATTTTTTTTTCCATTATATCTGTGACTCACATTGTCTTTCATTTGGACAGCACTGATCTAGACCATTCTGAATTGTTACTGGGCCTAGGATTCTGTCCTTGTGGAAATAGGGAATTATAATCCTAACAGTGCATATAGACACTTTGTATGTCTTAAAAGATAGCGAATATAGGGGAAGAAGCAACAGTATAATCACTAAGTATATTACAGGTTTCATTATGCTGACACTTTTCTAAGCACATTACAAAAAAAAAAAAAAAATAGAAAAGAAAGAGAAAAAGCATGACATAGTCCCTTATGCTCCTGAAACAATGAGACAATACTAATTTTTAAATCAAACCATCTTAAATTTACTTTCTCCTTCTAGCCTCAGTTTCCCCATTTGTAAGAGAAATACATATACTCACTTTTTAGAAAACTACATGAGATAATATAGATCAATGCTTAAAATACCACTGAGTTCTAAGAGAATGGAAAAGATTTTGACATCGGACATGTTGAGCCAGGAGCTAGAGGAACACTGAGATGGAAATGTCCATTAAACAGTTGGGAATCTAAGGCTGAAGACCAAGAGAGAAAGGAATTGATAAAATCATTCTAACAAGCTTACACAATAGGCGTTGCAAACTCAGAAAGTACTCCGGAGCCAGACAGGGGAGAAAATGAGTGACACCAGGTAGGTGGGGTATGTGTGTATGTTCATTGCCAAGCGGGGAGCAAATACCCCATCTACACCACACACCTCTGGCTCAGCTCCAGAACTATCATGAGGGGATAATAATAGTACAGTGTGGCCAGGTTTTCCAACTTTTAAAGAGAATCTAGAAATTCATATTTTTAAATGTTTAGAGAATTTTTTTTCAAAAGGCACTCATTCCAGATAGAGCCCATGGGAAAAGAGTTTAACACATCTGCTGTCCAGAAGGTCAACAAGATGACTTGTTAGACTCCTACCATATGAAAGCTAACAGAAATCTCAAATAACATTCCCACCAGCCCCAAAACATTTGAGCTGCTAAAGCTGGGGAGGGAGCTTCCCCACTCCCTCCTCTTAGCTTCTCATGCAGCATAACTCAGTTGCCTGGGCTACATCTTGTCCCAGCGGTCTGTCTCTCTCCCAGACCCTGACCTGGATGTGTGGAGAATGTTTCAGAGAGAGCTGCAAAAGCTCTTGGACTCTGCAGGGGACACGTGACATCATCCAAGGTGCTCCTCTGGCTATTATTCACTGCCTACTTTAGGTCTCTCTGGAATATTCTCTGTTTTCATTTCAGGCACTCTCTGCTACCCAACTGGGTAAATATATTACCATATTGTGTAAATGGGTACAATCTGTAAACCTGAAAGAACTGCCTTGCAGAATAATTTTTTATTCTATCATGCTCTAAAAATATCATACTTAAGAAAGAAAGAAATACCAGTGGCCTCTCTATATCTACTGTAGGGAGTAAAGGGATTTATAGGTGAAAAATTAAAATTACAGTAGCTACTCCTTCCTCCAGTAAGTGATTCTTAGGAAATGCATTTTAAAGAGGATGACTTTCCAGCGAAGATTTTAATTTTAATTTAACCTTCCCAGAAAATGAAGTGCTTTGTGTAGATTCTTTTGGTTTTATTTAAGGCATAAAAATTAGTTCTGAGCTGTGATAATTGTGGGCTTAGGAATGTAATCATTCTAAGCACCACTTCTGACTTGCTTATAAACCCTACAGATCTTGAGTTGCTGTTTATTGCTAATTCAAAGTTGGCAAGTTATTTAATTGTGAAGCAGAACTTGAAGTCAGAGTGTCGTGGAAAGGTTGGAGGTGAATTGCTCTGTTTTGCTTTCAACAGGCTACCCAAAGACTGGATGCATGGTGTGGTACAAGGCAGGTTTCTGGGAATGTGCTTCTCTAGCTGTTAATCTTCTTAATTAAAATGGGAATGGTGACATGTTCCAAGGGTGGAATAAAATATTAGATTTAATATTAAACCAGAATTCTACCTTTTTTTAAAGACTTTATTTATTTTTCAGAGAGAGAGAGAGCATGAGCAGGGGGAGCTGCAGGCTAAGGGAGAAGCAGGCTCCCAGTTAAACAAGGAGCCCAATGCGGGACTTGATCCCAGGACCCTGGGATCATGACCTGGGCTGAAGGCAGACGCTTACCGACTGAGCCACCCAGGCGTCCCCAGAATTTTGAAACCAGTCACAGATAAGACAAATAATCACAGTTCCTATTATCCACATTTATGATTTTTAGACTTAACTGTGGCTTTCTGTTGTGGCTATGAAGACCAAACCTAAATATCATTGCTTATATTTTGTTGTTTAAAGAAAAAAAAGGGGGGGGGGCAAGGCTTTGGCCATGAAAATTTTTGATGTCCATTATATAGTTGGTAAACTATTTCTAAACATTTTAGAATTATGTGTTTCAATCCATGACAACACACACACGCGTATAATCAACATCACCCAAAGTGCCATATGGCATGTTTTTTCTCCTTTATAATAAATAGAGGTTCCCTGAAATGCTTTAAGAAAAATGAACTCACACTTAAGTATGGGGCACATGTGAACTGAAATTCCCTTGAATAAAGTTATCATCTTCACACAGCACTGTGTCTGAAAGTTATGGTATGGAAACCATTGAAAATTAACTTAATTAAAATGTTTGGCATATACCTGGATGTAGTGTGTTAGTATTTTTCAGTAATTCAAGAAACAGATAAAGATTCCTCCCTAATTTTACATCTCCTAAAATTTCCGCTTAAGAAACAATAGAAATGTCTACCTGCCCAAACATTTACAACGTGCTTCTCAGTGTTTGGGAGTAGAACAGAAGACCCACTGTGGACCTGTATGCTGACCTGGGTCCCATTTTGTGGGAACTCTTCTGGTGTGGTATTGTCATTCTTTAGTCACCTATTTAAAAGTGTGAGCTAGCACACTGTGGAACATCAGGCCCCTTGCTAGACTTTGGGGAGGCAACAATAAATGTGGCATATCCCTGCCCTCAAGCACCTGAAAATCTCCTTTACTCGGCATCAAATGGATCCGAAACCAGGGAGCAGGGGTATCTCAAGGCCACAGATTGCAACCGGGAAAAATAAAATACTAGTACTATCTGGTGTTCATTTGTCTATTTCTTTAGTTCTTTCTAGGTGTCAATATTTTTACATAAAAATCTGAATTTATGGCTTCTCTATAAACACACATACACACACACACAAAACCACTCCAGCAGATCTTAGCACACTGGACCAGAAATCCCCCTTGGCCTCCACTGACTGGAGCCAGTGGCAGCACTGCCCATCCAGTTCATGTATGTGCTTTTTCTAGATCACCAGTGTTCCCATAATTCCAGATAGGTTCATACATCTCTCATTTCCATTAGCTGCTTCGGTCTTGTGGTATAGTACTGAGTGTTTGATCCTGCTAGAGTGATGACCGGTCAGAGCTTGGTTCTAGCCCTGGGTCTGCTGCTTACTGAAAATGCAACCTTTTTTTTTTTATGTTATGTTAATCACCATACATTACATCATTAGTTTTTGATTTAGTGATCCACGATTCATTGTTTGTGTATAACACCCAGTGCTCCATGCAGTACGTGCCTCTTTAATACCCATCACCAGGCTAACCCATCCCCCCATCCCTTTCCCCTCTAGAACCCTCAGTTTGTTTCTCAGAGTCCATAGTCTCTCATGGTTCATCTCCCCCTCCAATTTCCCCCCCTTCATTCTTCCCTTCCTGCTATCTTCTTCCTCTTTTTTTTTTTTAAACATATAATGTATTATTTGTTTCAGAGGTACAGGTCTGTGATTCAACGGTCTTACACAATTCACAGTGCTCACCATAGCACATACCCTCCCCAATGTCTATCACCCAGCCACCCCAACCCTCCCACCCCCCACCACTCCAGCAACCCTCAGTTTGTTCCATGAGATTAAGAATTCCTCATATCAGTGAGTTCATATGATACATGTCTTTCTCTGATTGACTTATTTTGCTCAGCATAACACCCTCCAGTTCCATCCACGTTGTTGCAAACCTTGCCATTTGCTGAACATGCAACCTTAGCATGAGTTGCTTAACCCCACTGACCCTCAGCTTTCAGTTTTTTTCTCTGAAGAAAAAAAAAGATAAAGATGAAAGACAAAACTACACTAAACAAACCTACCTGCTTTCTGGGCATGGCAATCGTGAATCTCCAAAGAGAAACCTATGGAAGGGTTTCCCCAAACTGTGCAGCACTGGGCAAAAAACAGTATTGTTATAATTATATTTTCAGAAGAAATATCTTGACAGTCAGAAATAATAGCCTGTGTCTGATTATTACCATAAAGACCACAGAGTACTCTCAACTGAATTAAATCTCACATGACCTCTAGGAGACAAATATTACTTTACCTATTTTGCAGATGAAAAAATCCAGGCTGAAAATGATCAAGGGACATGCCCTGTCATAAAATGCTTACATTTGTACCAAGTCAACTTTCAAGACTGTCCCCATGATTTTAACACCCATGAAGAGACCTTGAACAACTGACATTACTGAACTGAACACTAACCAGTAAGGTGAGCCACCATTTTCCAAGGACATACTGCAGATAGAGTTACAGACTTTTTTTTTAAGAGGAACACGTTTTAAAGGGTATTTCATGTAATATGGGGGAAATATTTTGAGTAAATACTTATAATACATACTCATATGGACTTTTAATAAACTGGTAGTGTTACAGATTTTGAGGATGCTCTCTCTCATTAAATGTTTCTCAACATTACATTATTTTCTTGGAGACTGTTATCAGTAAGTAGGTATCCAGTAACCTCTGAGGGAAATAAATGTCCTTAATTTTGTTAAAGTCTACTTTTATCAATCCCCTCCCTACTCTCTATTTTCACCCATTCGAACCAGACTGCAGTTCAGAAAGAAGATGGACGTGACTCACTTTCACACAAATTTTTTCAAGAAGACCCAGATATAGTAAACATGAATCAAGGGTTTATCACTTATCTTCAAGAAAAAGACTCTCCATAGGAATAAGTGAGCTTTTCTAATGCATTCTTATTAAGGTTACAAAAATTCTATTTCCTGGTGACTTTAGATACACATTGATTAAATAAAGTCAAATATATAATATCTTTTTTAAAAAAGATGCAGCAGACTTAATTTAAGTTCCTTTCATGGCTCACAATAATTGAGGTGGAGAAAATTTCAAATGAACAAGCAGAGGAGTGACTTAAGAGTGCAGAGGAGATCTTGTGTAGTTAATTTAGAAGTACAGTGGGAATTAAATCAGGAGACATGTGAAGAGTAACCAGTTCTCGGTGGGAGGTGTGTATCACTGAGTAATGTACAAACTACTGTTTACTCACTGCAATCACTGGTGGCTAAGAAAAAAAAGCTTAAAGATAATGGCACTGCCACCACCATGTCTAAACCTCCAAATTAAGTGAAGAAACTCAGACTAGAATGCACGTGGAGAACACAGTGCCAGGAGCCATACACTTAGCCTGCAGGAACTAAATATTAAGAGCAACTACAGAAGAGACGATTGCAGACTTGTGTAAACTTTCTGAAATAAGAATATACAAAACTGGCCGTGTTTGGTGATGGCTCTTCATAAAAACAGATGGTCCCAAGAAATGTAAAAGGATTGTAAGCCACGGTTCTCAGGTTAAGGATTTCAAAAACTGGGGAGAAATGCATACCATCCCAATTTTTTATTCTCCCAAGTGAAGATTTTGAAAACAAATAGAATTATCATGTAGAATGGCCATCAAGTCATTAAAAAATAAATAAATAAAAACATTAGCTGTTCTAGAAGAACTGCATCTCTTTACAATGGACAATTCCATTTAGGAAAAGATAGTAAAAAAATGTGCAAATGAGTTTTGAGACAGGTTGGGTTTCCCCCAAGAAACAGATTCTTCACACATTTAGCTTAAAAGAGGTTTTGAACGGAATGCTGTTGGATCAACATCTGTGGAAGGCAAGGGAGGGAGAGAAAGGAAGCAAAATTGGCAGAAAGAGAAATCCCATTGGTAGCCTGCAGGGATTAATGAAGATGGGGTATCCTGAGTTGGGGGAAAGGGCAGAGGCCTTGATACCCTCCAGTGATAAGTCACTGGAGACAGGCTATCTCATGAAAGAGGTGTGTGACTCTGAGAGAGGTGGGGTAATGAGTCCTTAGCTCCTGAAGGAGGATCTGGGCAATGCATCCAAGAGTCCATGCAACACTTGTGTCTCAGACTAGTGAAAATATTTTTTTTTTAAGATTTTATTTATTTATTTGACAGAGAGAGAGAGAACAAGTAGGCGGAGAAGCAGGCAGAGGGAGAGGGAGAAGCAGGCAGAGGGAGAGGGAGAAGCAGGCTCCCCGCTGAGCAGGGAGCCCGATGCGGGGCTCGATCCCAGGACCCTGGGACCATGACCTGAGCCCAAGGCAGCCGCTTAACCGACTGAGCCACCCAGGTGCCCCGTAAAAATATTTTAAAGCGCTATAAGCTTTTAATCCCAAAGGGTCATGATAATGCAAGGGCCACTTAAGACAAAATAGTAAAACATTAAGAGGTTAAAAGCTTACAATGCTCTCATGTTGTCAGATAACATCTCCAAGAAAATCAATTCTCTTGCTGTTGAGATAAAATTGTTCCCTAAATATCAAATCTACAAGGAAATTCCAGCAAAAGATGGTATGGACTCCATTGTCTCTGCTCTACTCATTTTTCACTCTAAATAAAACTAAACACCCTGAATATTATTCAACAGAAAATGATTTAAAAAAAAAAACCCTAAAACCTGGAAAAAAGAAGGCAGACTGGCTAAGGACCTCAGAATTTCAGGAACAACAACACGGTGAGTCCTTGGTTTTCTGTTTATCTCCCATATACCCTGAACTGGTTCCAGAAGGGCCTACAAACCCTAAGCACCAAGAGAAAGACCTTGTTCTCTCAGGCCAAAGGACCAAAAAGGGGGAATCCCTATAGAGACCTAGTGGGGAACCCCAGTCCCACCATGGGGCACTAAACGCAGTCTGATTTACAAGCAGCAGCAGTGAAGTCCTGGACCAACCACATTATGTATCTTACAAAGGACTAGTATATAGAATATATAAAGAATTCTCAAAGCTCAATAGCGAAAAAACAAAAACAAAAACAATCCAATTAGAAAGGGGGCAAAAGACAAGAGCAGACATTTCACCAAAGAACACATGCAGATGGAAACTACATGAAAAGACATTCAACATCATTAGCTTTTAGAAAAATACAATTTTAAAACCACAATAAGATAGCACTACATAACTTTCAGAATGTTTAAAACAAAAAGTGGTAACAACAGGTGTTGGTAAGGATGCAGATAAACTAATCACTCATACGTTGCTGGTAAAAATGTAAAATGGTACAGCTGATCTGAAAAAAAGTTTGGTGATTCCTTTTAAAACTAAAAATGGACTTATCGGGGCGCCTGGGTGGCTCAGTCGTTAGGCGTCTGCCTTCGGCTCGGGTCGTGATCCCAGGGTCCTGGGATCGAGCCCCGCATCAGGCTCCCTGCTCCGCGGGAGGCCTGCTTCTCCCTCTCCCACTCCCCCTGCTTGTGTTCCCTCTCTCGCTGTGTCTCTCTCTGTCAAATAAATAAATAAAATCTTTAAAAAAAATTTAAAAAATAAATAAATAAATAAAAATGGACTTATCATATGACCCAGCAATTGTACTCTTAGGCATTTGTCCTAGAGAAATAGAAATATTTTCACGCAGAAACTTGTATATGAATGTTCATAGCAGCTTATTTGTAATAGACAAAATAATCCAAATGTCCTTCAATAGGTGAATGGTTAAATAAACCTCAGTACATCCATAACATGGAATATTAATCAGCAATTTTTAAAAAGCCAATCTCAAAAGGATAACTACTATATAGTCACTTTTATATAACATTCATGAAATATGACAACTATAGAGATCAAGAACAGATCAATGGTTAGGGATGGGGCAACAGGATGAGTGCGGCTATAAAGAAGTTGAAAGAGTTCTTATGATGGTACAGGTAAGGGATTTGTGTTGATGATTTCATGAAGCTATGCATGTGATAAAATTGCTTAGACACACACACACACACAAATGAGTGCCTGCAGATCTGGTGATCTGAATAAGCTCTATGGATTGTACCAGTGTAAATCTCCTGGATTTTACATTGTACTATAGTGAGGCAAGATACCAACCATCAGGCAAAGCTAGGTAAAGGGTACCTAGAACCTCCCTATACATTTCTTTGCGAGTTACTATGAATCTATAATTATTCCCAAATTAAAGTTTTCTTTTTTTTTTAAATCAGATTTACTGGTTCGGCATAAAAATTCCTAATCTAGGTATTGTTTTCTTTGTGATTTGCCTTGCATCTGCCATTGAAGGCAGATTTTAAACCCTAACCTCAGATGCCCATTCCTCCAATAATTTCTCCTTCTCCAGGCTCAATGCCCTCCTTTATCCCCCTTCTTATAGTTTGAAAATAGTAACTGGAGGGACTGGAATCCCTTTAATGGCCGACCAAAACTCTACACCTGTTCCCAGGGTGTCCTTTGACTGCGTCCTGACCCTGTTCCATCTCTGTTGTCCTCGCTGTCTCCAGCTGATGCTTCAGGGATGCAGCTGGAAGAGGTTTGGCTGGAGTCCTCCCCCCATCGAACATAGACCAATTTCAATTGCTTGTGGCACTTTGCTAGTGATGTGTGTATGTGTGTATAAACCTAAAGCACAGGAGAAGGGAGAAGGACTTTAGGTTTCTATAGAAATAATTTATTGTATATAAATTCTCCCAAGAGAAATCTGTGTCAGTCTACAGAAAGTGTCTCTCTCAAGGGACTGATACCAGTTGTCTGTATATTCAGACCACTGATAGCCATTTGCAATCTGCAAAGACAAAATGTATAAATGCGAAGGGAAACACCACACTGCTGTTCCTTTGTAAGATTAAGAAATTTATTCTAATTCTTAAAAGTTAGCTGAATTCTCACCCTTTTACAAACTAGACTGTAAAATACAGCCATCGAATTGACCAAGCACTCCTAGTTTTTAATCCTGATATTGAAGCCTATCAAAATATTAGCGATGAGAGCTTTCATTTGAAAAATCCTGATAATTCTAATATTCAATTATAATATGCATTTGACTACTACACTGTACTTATGCCCCTTAAAAGCGAAAGCTAGTACTACTTTAATACTGACTTCTCCCATGCTTATCATTAATTAAAAGGTAAAAAACTATTACCAGGGTATCTGCAATCAGGCTTTCAAAGTAAAAAACATCAATATCCAGTAATTGAGAACATTTAAGAACAAATTTTAATTAGAAAAAAAGTCAGAAGAGAAAAAAAAAATGTTCTGTATTATTTTAAATTGTAACCAGATCAGTATATACTGATACAGTTACTATACAGTAACTGAAATGTTATGATTGCCCATGCCTTCCAGGCTCCCATCCAATTTTTTTCCTATAGCAGATGCTAAAGAAAAGACATACAGTCAGACATATCCATTTATATAATGTTTACAGATATAACACATCAACAATATCTTGTTTGAGGTTTTTACAGAAGCTAACATCAAGAAGCAAAATGTGTTCTGCCTGTGTACTTATGTACTTCAATTCATGCTCATCCTTAGAAGTAGTCTGATGGATTATTAAATTATGGCTGGACTAAGTACCCACTAAAGCAAAGTGGTATACTTGTGTCGAGGACACAAAGATGAATAAAACAGTCCCTATCCTAAAGGAGGGCAAAGTCTAGTATTAGAGCCACATGAATAGCCTACAAATGAAAGAACTCAAACATAGGGTATGTCCATGGTGAAAGGGAAGGGCTTAACGTCAGTTGAGACTGATAAAACAGAATACAATAGTGGTAAAAGCAAGAATGGCTTAAGTGTCTTTAGCTCCCTAATCAACCCTATTGACACCCATCTAAGCTACCCCAAATAAACAGTGTGCCTGGTATGAACAAGCAGTTTCAAAAACTGCCCCCTAGTTTCTTCTTCTCTACCAATCAGAATCCTAACAGGACGTAAATGATACACTCAAATTAAAATTAATTGAGGAAGGCTTAATAAAGGGACTATTTACAAAAACTTGGGTAGCATATAGGGAAACGATAAGGGTTATTCAATACTCTGGAACTGTTATCATCCTTATGCCTAAAGGGAGAAAAGGAAAGAAGCAGTGACCAGAACATCAAAGGGAAAAGTTTGATAAAGAAGTTAATCTTAAAACTAGCCATCACCTCCAGTAGAGAGACACAACCACCCCAAGTGATCCTATAGGAACAGCTCCAGGGCAACTAATATCTTAACCTCACTATCCTCCCTTCCTCTAATCTCTTGGTTGGATTTGGATTCTCCATTGGCCAGAAGGCAAAAAAATCCATTGATGAAATCCATATAGATCAGCAGATGGAAAAGAGTATCTGATTCCTACTATTCAGAAAATCAGGAGCTACCTACTGCCTAGGGCAGAGCTGCTATGAAAATTAAATGGATATAGGCACATTATGCACATAAGTATGATATCAAACATAGGTGAATGAGAAATGTAATTTATTAAATACACAATAAGGGGTTTTTCATTATACCATTAATTTGGTAATGATCTATGCCTCCTGTCATCTCCTCTCTACATGAGATATACTTAGGAGGGGGAGAGGAACCAACTTTTCCAGAATGGCTACTGTGTTTGCAGCATAGTGCTAAGTATTTGATATACATGCCATCTCATTTAATTCTCCCTAGAAACTATAAGATAGGAATTATTTAGCCCATGGGATAGGTGAAGAAACTGAGGCTCAGATATGTTATCCAACTTGATTATGATTATAATTAGGAACTCAGATGTGTCAAACTCCCAAGTTCATGATTTCTCCATCATTTCACGTGATCAGGTATAGACGGGACACTTGCCCACATCAGAAAAATTTTTCATCAAATTCAGGGGAATTAGAGAACAAACTTGCTAAAGGTAAAGCATGCATCTGAGGGTTGCCATATAAGAGCTAGTTAATAAATGGTAGATAGTAGAAGAAGGAGGAGGTGGTGGAGGTGGTGAATGCTGGTGATAATGATGGTGATGGTGATGATGGTGAGGATGGTGATGGTGAGGATGGTGATGGTGAGGATGGTGATGGTGAGGATGGTGATGGTGATGGTGAGGATGGTGAGGATGGTGAGGATGGTGAGGATGGTGATGGTGAGGATGGTGATGGTGATGATGGTGACTGACAGTGACAATGATGGTGATGATGATGGAGATGACCGATGGTAGTGAAGGTAATGATGATAAACACCTCATCTTAAAAAGGGCTAGAGTTTCTATAACTGACACCAAGGATTTCTTAAATAGACTATCAGTATGTAACAACTATATTTGTTAATACTTATGTCTTTTTGTTAATTCTGGTCCTTCAGTCACAAAAAGAAGCTTTTTAGAGCAGGCTGTGTGGTGCAGTAGCTTGACTTCTCTGAATTTTGGTTTCACAGACTAAAATCCAATTATAGTGTCTGTGTCACCTACAGCTGATGTGAGGAATGAAGGACAGAATGTGTTTAGAGCACCGTGGGATGGGGCCTGGGACACGAGGTCAAGTTAGCCCTTTGATGTTGCTGGGAAGGTTGGTTCAAATATGTGGATTATTAGCAAGTCTACCTTTGAGTAAAGGACCGAGAAATGGGAATGGTCCCTCTCCTTACTCCATGTTACTACCCACCCTAACTCATCCTACAAAGTCTAGAATCAGAGTGTATAAAGGGGAAGAGCCAGCAAGGAAAGGCAATGGAACAAGACAGCTTGTGGGCAAAACAAGTAGGCTGTAGCAAGAGCAGATCCCACTCTGCCTACAATAACACTTTTTAAAGTAAAAACTGTCTGAAGTCACATCTGAAAATAAAGGCCTTGGTAAATACTATATTGGCAAAGAGAGTTTGTAAAACAGTTTTACTCAAACAGGACAGGGCTAATGATATAATTTTGGTTTTGAAACTTCTTTTAATATGGATTTAATAATAATAAAAATAATTTAATATGGATTTAATGTACCGAAAGAAGAATCAGAAGACAACTTAAAGCACTACTTTTGGGATTTTTTCTTCTTTTATCACTTCAACAATCATCTGAACCAGAATGTTTTAAAAAATTATCCTACCATGAAGGGGCACCTGGCTGGCTCAGCTGGTAGAGAGTGTGACTCATGATCTCAGAGTTGTGAGATCAAGCCCCATGTTGGGCATGGAGCCTACTTAAATAAATAAATAAAAATCTATAAAAATTCTACCATGATATATATCTACAATGGAATATTACTCAGCCATCAAAAAATGAAATCTTACCATTTGCAACGATGTGGATGGAACTAGAGGGTATTATGCTAAGCAAAATAAGTCAATCAGATTAAGACAATTATCATATGATTTCACTCATATGTGGAATTTAAGAAACAAAACAGAGGATCATAGGGGAAGGGAGGGAAAAATAAAATAAGACGAAATCAGAGCAGGAGGCAAACCACAAGAGACTCTTAACTATAAGAAACAAAAGGGTTGCTGGAGGGGAGGTGGGTGGGGGGATGGGATAACTGGGTGATGGGCATTAAGGAGGGCACATGATGTAATGAGCATTGGGTGTTATATGCGACTAATGAATCACTGAACCCTACCTCTGAAACTAATGATACACTATATGTTAATTAATTGAATTAAATTTAATTTAAAAAATTCTACCATGAATATAGCACTGTCAATGACCATAGCAAATGCTAAACAACAAAATTCTTCATGAAATTTAAAAATGTTCATGAATCCAAGGTTATAAATACTTTAGGGGTAACACTTGACACTTTAGATTTACGTAATGGGCCATTACCAACTCCTGTGTCTAAGATTTCCATTCTGACAAAAAAAAAAAAACATGAAAAATCAAAAGAAGGTACTAAAGAAACATGAACAGATTGAAGAAAAAAATTCCTAGTATCTTTTTACAACTAATTTTATTCAAAGAAATGCATCACTCTTTTAAATAAACTATACACCACAAAATTTCTCTTTAGATTGGATCTTTCAGGAGTAATTTAGCAGACTTAAAGCTTTAGTGAAAAATACATGAAATACAGAGTGAATAAAGTGTTTTTACTCCACCCTACAGAAAATATCTAGTTATACAAATATATATATGGCTAAACTCTGAAACCCACGCAGTAGGAAGTTTCATAACTGGATTTATTATAGTAAGCTACTGATATTTTTGATAGGAAAGGAGAGGGAGGGCGGGAGGGAGATATGAACCTTGGAATACATCCTTTGCAACTTGAGATATAAAAGTTTCATGATTTACATTAATGTACTTAATATTTTAATATCAAATGTTGCTTCTTTTATCTTGCTGTCTTACTGAAATAGGCTAAGAAAAGGTAAGCCTGTATATGAAATGGTTCATTCATAGTGATAACAAGTTTGAATTATAACTTAGCCAATGAAGGGTTGTTGTTCTATATTTTATTGCTTTTGCTATTTCTTTAGCAATCATCTTTGCAATCTGTCTAAACAATTCTCTGAGCACTGACATTTGCAATAATATGTTTACATCACAGACTTAGGCCCTGTCATTTAATGTAACAAGAGGCTGTATTTTGTAGCTCCCAGACACTTTGCATACCTCACTTCCTCCTTGGCATGAAAGTAGAATCATTTTTTCATCTGTCTTCTTTAATTACCTTTACAGGCATTAACAACATTATACTAAAAATCTGTGGAGGGGCGAAAGATTAATTAGGTTCAGTGGGGTTAAGAAGTATCATATTCTTTTTCTCAGGTGAAGGTCTATTTGATAACTACTTCATTTCCCATAAAGCTAAAAAAGGTACTATTTAATTTTCATCCTATCAGTTCTTGGTCTCTTATTAAAAACTGAATCAGGGCACGAAATTAACAATCCATAGTTACAATGCATTCTGATTCTGCCACAGAATTTTGAAGTTGAAGGGAACTTGTGTTCTCTTGTGCATGCAAATGCCCTATGCCACTATAGAATGTGTTCTCTACACTTGGCAGGGGTTGTGACGTCCCAGTCAGATCCCAGTTCCATAGCCCATTCCTCCCTGCAGGTGCTACCACCAGTCTCCTCCAATGGACTGCCCTTGAGTGATTAGAGTCCTCTTACCCAGAGATGCCTAGGAGATATACCACCATACTCACCCTCCACCCAGGGCCCATAGTTAATGACTGACTGATACAAAGGGGAGGTACAAAAGTCTCGCCTCAAGGTGGGACTGACTCTGGTATGATTCATGCTCCAGAGCTCGCCATGTGATCAGGATAATTTCATTGGAAACCACACCCTTGGTAGATTCTTCCCCTACCCTATCCTAATTCCCTGACTCCCTTCCCTTCCTGGTTTTTCCCAAGAGCCCTATCTTAATAAACCCCCTGCACAGCAATCCCCATCTCAAGTTCTGCTTCTAGGGAACCCAACCTAAGCTCCCACAGAAGCAGACATTGACGAAAAGACAGGATACACATGGTCTTCCAGTTTTTGCAGGTTATCAACAATATCCCAGCCATTATAAAAGTCCCTGTCCAGAGTGCTTGACAAGCACAAGCTGGTGGTGGGAGTCACATGCCAGTTACATGACTGTGTGAAGGGAAGTTCTTAAGATCTATAAACTCACCTCATTGACAGAAGTCACTAGCTGAATCCTACTCTGGGGAAGGCTGCAGTTACAAGGGCTGCCCTTCTTGGCAGGGGTCAGGCAGTGCCCTACATGGCAATGTTCCACACTTTGGAAGAACAAAAGAAGTCTGGGACTAGCAGGAAAAAAATAGGACGAGCTGAGTATCAAACTACAAACAGCTATTTGAAACCTCCCGGCTAGAGGTGGTTGTGTTTGTGCCATAGCTTTTGGGTTGAGTCTTGTAATGAAAGAATGGATCACCACTTACTCTATGCTGTCAGTAATAAAAGCTATCAAAACTAAGTCTGAATGGGCCTCACTGTCACCCTGTAAATCTACCAGGGACAGCTTAATGAGGGAGGGACATTATCTTTTCTCACACTCCAATTTTACTCATGTAAGAAATGTGGCCCATATTGGCAATTAACTTGAGAGATTAATTAAATCCAATAGCAAGTTCAGTTTCTTCCATGGTGCGTTCTGATATCATGTGAACTGTGGGCATTTAGCACATGTTAAATAATAATCATTAAAATAATTGAACTAATTTGCACTTTTTTCTTGCAGAAAACTGGCAGCTAACTTCCTCAGTAAATGAATTCCACAATCTGATACAGCTACTCAGCATTCCACATAGTCTTATTCTAAACTCTGCTTTATTATTCTTGAAATTCCCAACAAACACTGCACAGTAATTACATTTCTTTCCTCATCAGTTTCACTCACCAATGGTATTTACTATATTTTATTGGGTCCTTCTGAAGAATGAGGAGTCAGGGGCACCTGGGTGGCACAGTCGGTTGAGAGTCCGACTCTTGGTTTCAGCTCAGGTCATGATCTCAGGGTCCTGAGACTGAGCTCCGCGTCAGGCTCCATGGT
This sequence comes from Neomonachus schauinslandi, assembly GCF_002201575.2. Lineage (NCBI taxonomy): Eukaryota > Metazoa > Chordata > Mammalia > Carnivora > Phocidae > Neomonachus > Neomonachus schauinslandi. The sequence continues at coordinate 186,194,784 of NC_058403.1, read as the reverse complement.
GGGCGTGGAGCCTGTTTGAGATTCTCTCTCCCTCTCCGTCTGCCCCTCCCCCCTCAAATAAATAAATAAATCTTTCAAAAATAAGGATGAGGAGGCAGCCATAGCCTTTACTCAGTGTCAGAAGACTATAATGGCATGTGCTCTGGTTCTCTTAGGCGTTTTCAGTCATCTTTAGTTCTATTTTTGTGCTTTTTTTCTCTGTAATGCTAAAGTACTTTCCTCCACTATCATGTGTAAACTCTGTTTTTTTTTAAAGATATTTATTTATTTATTTGAGAGAGAGAGAGATCATGAGCAGGGGGAAAGGGTAGAGGGAGAAGCAGACTCCCTGCCCACTCCATGCGGGACTCTATCCCAGGACCCTGGGATCATGACCTAAGCTGAAGGCAGATACTTAACCAACTGAGCCACTCAGGTGCCCCTTTCTATCTTTCTTTCTTTTAAAGATTTTATTTATTTATTTATTTGAGAGAGAGGGAGAGAGAATCTCAAGCAGACTCCATGCTGAGCAAGGAGCCCAATGTGGGGCTCGATCTCACAGCCCTGAGATCATGTACTGAACTGAAACCAAGAGTCAGATGCTTAACCGACTGTGCCACCCAGGGGCCCCTGAAGAACTGCTTTCTATGCTGGCAGGGAACTCTATGATGAGATGATACCCTAGATCTGCCCTGATTCATTAGTGAAGAAAGTTTATATTAAAAATCTTTTACACGGCAAGAAGCTTCATCTACCTAGGTGGCATCTTGAAACTAGTAATAGATGATAATTAAAATTGAGTCCCAATGTTCCAAGAATAAAAGTCATATGCTGAGATCCTAACCCAAAATGTGATAGTATTAGGAGGTGGGGATCTCTGGGCCCATATTATTATATGATTAGGTCATATAATGGAATGAGTCCTTGTAAGAGACCCCATAGAGCTCTCTGGCACCTTCTGCCATGTGAGGACATGGCGAGAAGACACCTCTATGAACCAGGAAGCAGGCTCAAGACCAGACAACAAATGTGCCAGTGTCTAGATCTTGACTTCCCAGTCTCCAGAACTGTGAAAACTAAATTTCTGTTGCTTAAGCTCTGTGGTATTTTTGTTACAGTGGCCCAAACAGACTAAGATAATGATAATGCATTTCTACACATGATGACAAAAAAGAGTAAATGATAAATATTTGAATTTATTGATGGGCATGATCTTAAACTTGCATCAAACTGAAAAAATTTCATTCAAATCATCCAGTATTAGTTCATATTTTTCACTCAGGCTATTATTTCAGGCAAATTACCAATCATAACAGCTAATATTATTAAGTTCTTATAAAGTGCTTTACACACATTCAAGCATTTATTTCACTCAACAATCCTATGCAGTAAGTACTATGTTCATCCCAATTTTCAGATGAAGAAACTAAAGTTTAGGGAGGTTAAGTATCACACATAGCCACTTAGCATCTGGGTTTACCTGCGGCTTGGTCAATCTGGACCAAACAACCAAGGGGAGTTAAGCTTGACATTCTGTTCTGTCTTAATAACCAAGGAAGACACTGCAAATACCTGCACAGTAATGTACCCTAAGATCACAAGCTTACCTTCAGGACTGTCAGTACTGAGTCAGCTAATCATGTAAGAGACATAGCTGAAGTCCTTTCTGATATTTCTTATATCACCAGTTTAACTGCATACAAAATAAGTTATTTGGTTCCAAGATGCATTTGAATATTTTTCATTGTAGCAGAATTATGCAGGGAGGAGGAGATGATACAGGAAGCAGATAGTTCTATGTTTTACAGAAAGTAAAAGCATAAAACTATAATCTATATAATTCCACTGAATTCTCAGTCTATATAGGAGTCATGGCATAATGACACATTATTGGAAAGATAAAATAATTTTGATTCGCATTCTGTAATATGAAAATTTTCTATTTTCTTGAGGTGACCTTCTAATGCTTCCTTCCTGTCCACAAGGTAGAAACCTTGAAGTAATACGCTGTGGGCAATTACATGCACTGGCTTATTTATCAGTTCTTAGATTTAGATTATAGTAGATTTCTTGTATGAGCTTAGAAAATTTTCTAAATTCTTTACAAATGTGGTTATAGAATTCCAGAAAATTGATCCTGAAGAGGTTCCTATTTGTGACAATGTATAGAACATTTCATCATAAGAACTAGGTGCAAAAGACATGAATTCCAAGGATTTACAACTTTCAGTATTAAAGAGTCTACCTTTTATTTTTAGGTTCCTCACATTGCATGGAAATTAATCTAAAATGCCTTCTTAGGCAGAAATTTGTCCTCATAATTAAACTGTTGTTGATGAATCCAGATCACGAATATGAGCATCAGTTACTGAATTCCTCAGAACACATGAAGGGGGTTAAAATTGATCATCAATACACCAGATGTCCTTAGGTTATTATGTATCTTCATTCTTCTGATTTTTACAGATTTTGTAATAGTGGTCTTCCAACCAGAGTTCACAAAATCAGATATTTTTAAGAGAATCAATTTCCAGATGCTCAACTTCTTTCCTAAAATTGATCTGTCTGACAATGCACTTGTAAGTCAAGGAGTATTGGGGATGACAATTTCTATTTAAAGACGCTGCCTTTTCATTTGCAAGCCATTGTCAATGAATATACAGCTCCTGAAGAAAAGTCCCATGAGAGCAAAGCAAAAAGGGAATCGATAAGAAATACCAACAATGGAGGTGCCTTATTTCTCCCAGCGGCAGACTATTACAACCCTCTCACCATATCTAGCAATCCATTTTAGACTGAGAATTCAGAAGTGAAAGGATAAGTCATTCAGAGACCCATGAGAAAGTTTATTTGAATGCAAAAAAATCAACCAAGCAGAAAATAAACCTGACCTAGATGATTCAGCAAATAAGTCTCCCAAAGTAAGTTATGTGGTAGACGTTTTCCATAAAATTGAGCTAAACCTGCAGCTCCAAGGTTTTGATGAAATATATTTAAAGCATGTGATAAAATAAAGCATTTTGTCCAAAACATACAAAAAATCTGCAGAGTTGTATTGAACTTTGGAATATTTCTAGTTTCCCAACTCTGAGCATATCAGTTCAACATGGTGCCTCTAAGAGAAAAAGCAACAAGTACAATTCATGGGCACTTGAGAAGCTTTGGGCAGCCCTTAGTATACCTCCCAGAAACAAAGAAAGTGAATGTCTCATGCAACTGATTAGCAAATCCTTTTGCAAGTCAGTTTTTTCCTTGCAACAAAATTAAGGAGAACTAACTGAGTTGTCAAAGGATGAATCACAAAAAGTAACTTGATGGTGATGGGAAATTATTATGTGATGTTTTGGCATAAAACTGGAAAGTTTAAAAAATTCAGTAACATAAAAATCTCTCCAATCTCATCTACTTATTATGTGAGAAAAATTTCTCAATGTTTACATCTAAAAAAAAAATGAAAAACTCGAATTGTACTAAATCCTGTCTCATTCCTAAAATAAATGATACAAAAACTATTTTGAAAAAAGCAACCTTGTCCATCTTATTAATAAAGATCCAATAAACATACTTGTTATATCTAATAATACTCAATGTTTGTTATATATTTGTGGTTTTGATCTGTGCCAATAATATAGTAATAACTCAATTCAGATGTAACTTCAGAACTTAGAGGATAATGGATTCAGGAATTTCTTTTTTTTTTTTTTACGGTTCTGGGACTAAAAGATGATCGAGAAAAATTTTTAATAACATTCTGTGAGGTAAGAAAATGAAACTATGAATTTAAAAAGAAGGTGTACAGTATTCAACCAGTAAAGAACTTGTTTATATACTTGTAAATAGACAATGTCGAGAAACCAATTATTATAGCACTGAGATCCTAAATGAATATACTTTAAAAATGATTTAACCATTTAATTTTTAAATATGCCAAAAATGTTCTTTGCATTTCTTTAAATTTAGGATGAAAAATTTGATTTTTTTTTCCAAAAGTCTTTCAAGGTTTAGAAAGCAAAGAAATGGGAGCTCTCTGCTTTGTTTCTCTTGCTGTCTTATTATTTCTGGAATTAGAAGGTGTGCTTTCCCGGCCCCACTTTCAGATCTGCCCTGTGATCCATGGTTCCCTTAGAAATTGGCTTTGGGAATAAGCTGGGGTCCAAACAAATGTGATACTAATTACTTGTTTTACCATAAGACCCATCACGTGGTTCTTTCAAACAGCAATCTCCTCTAGTGCTTCTGAAAAGTGGCTTTATGATTATAAAAATTCATCACTGCATTCCATTTGCAGGCTTTTCACTTAAGTCTAAAATACAAATGTATTGCTTTGATTCCATAGCAGATTTCCAGGAATAATCCTTTTTTTAAAAAGTGGCTTCACAAATATGTGATTGAGTTGAGCATGGCAAGAAAAGAAACTCAGAGCAGTAAAACAAATGGGGAGGCGGGGAACGAGTATGATGACAGAGAAGAAGGTGGGCAGCTCCTAGCAGCAGGGCCTTTTCAAAGACCACAAGGCTAACTGTTATCACTAATTCACAAAAGGATGGGAACACGAATAATTTTTCACTGGAGAACAAGATGCCTATTGTTCAACACAGTTCTTGTCCCAATAGCAGTATCAGCCTGATTTCTGTCATGGTTTTCTGTCTGAGACAAGAAATGCCTAAAAAAACAAGGGGGCAAAGTATTTCTTAAGGTCTAATGATCTTTATTCAAGCCCCTTGACCTCTCTATGGAACTCCATTTTCTTATCTGTAAATGAGAAGGTTTCTCTAAACCAATGATTCGAGCAGGTGCAGGAAAGGAGGCAAGGAGGGCAGATGTGAAGGGCCATGTCCCAAGGGGTGAATTTTTTTTCCGGCATAACACCCATGCCCAGCACAACCTTCCAGATTCTGACTCACTCAAGCTGCATGGCTACGTCCACACCCCAACCAACACTGAGAATTCCTGCTGTGGGGATTTGTGTTCTCTCCTTCCAACGGGACAAAAAGCTGAAAACCCAGTGTCTAATCTTTAAGGCCCATTCCAGCAATGAGATTCCATGATTCTTTAGTTATGACTAGAAAACTTACTGATATTTGTTTATTTCCCTTCTCTTGTATCCTTTGTTTCTAGCAAGCATCACTATTTACTCCTTACCACCCAGAAGAGGATAAGATGCATGCCGGGGAGGTCGGGGGGGTAGTGAAATAAAAAATGTAGGTAGAGATATATTTTCCACAGCCCAGACGCTCAAGAGCTACATTAATCTGTAGTCCTAAACTTTCACAACTTCACAATTCTGCCAGCTTAAAAAAAAAATTATGGGGAATTTTAAGTGATCCTCTTTTCCCTCATCTTGAAGCTTGTTAAAGGGTATTTGTAAAAAGGAGGTACAAAAGATGAGGTTGCCAGATAAGGTGCTCCTTATAAATCAAAGGAGCTCCCAGACAAAATGGGGCCTGACATGGTGGTCAGTTGTCAGAGTAGAACTTAATTTAGCAGTAATGATAGAAAAAGTATGTCAGACTAAGTGCTTGATCAAGAATCTGCAAATATTTCAACAAAATGGCCTTGATGTCCGTTAAAGCAGACAACCCCAGGTAGAGAAAGACGAGACTGGAAATAAATTAACAAAACAACCCGCAGACTCGAGGGGGCAAAAAAAATCCTTTTTTATCCCTCCAGCTCACCTTTCTCCCCGTAACTCTCAGAGGTTCTTGAGTTCGAGAGGCTTTCCAGCCCTAATGGTGGGCTGGTGGAGATGTTTGTGTCCCTGGACCGAGTAACTTCTCATAGCTCTGAAGCCCAGAGTCACCCCCGTTTAAAAAAATCTCTTCTATCCTTTGGATTCCGCTTGATCTCTTTTTATCTAATTAATCACATCTCAGGAACCAGGAAGTAATTACATTAAGAACTTGGAGGCATGCCTTCAGGAATGTCACTATGGCTTTCTGTTTGTTTGCTTTAAAGCAAACCAGCACTCTGGAACTTGATTCAGATTAGCAATTTTGTGCTTTCAGCTGAACACAATGTAATGGTTCTACTCCTGGCTGTTAGAACAAGGAAGCAGGTAAAGGTCATAAACAAATATGGTTTAATCCCAGTTCCCCTCCCCTTTGTATTCTACTTTAAGATGGTGACTTTGGGTCCCTGGCTTTGAATATGGAGCATAGAGACTATTGACAAATGTTTACTTGAGGGTCAAGTGGGATGAAAAGGAGGAAAAGAAGTCAGAACTATCCAGAGGACTTAGCATTGGTCAAAGCAGCTAAGAATGATACATATCTTCAAAGGGACTTTTTTCCCTTTTTTGAAAAATTTGGTCAATCTAGTAAGTGTTGAAGACTGTTCACTGAGCCGTTCAAAGACATAACCACCCTGAGATTGCTCCTCCACTTGTCTATTCTCCCAGGCCCCTGTGAACATCTGCTATACGCCAGGCCTCTTCCAAACAGAAGGAAGTAGGTCCAAAGAAGACATGCTCTCATAAAAAGGGTGTAAATACATTTAAGAAATTCTCTGAAAGCTGATAAGCCACCTGATCTCCTAGGCAAGGCCTCATATCATATTAACCACCACCATTTAAGAAGCAGGTGCATGGAAGAAAGCCAGAGGGATAAAAAGTGGAGGAAACGGGAAGATGATGAATGATTAATGTGAATCTGGTGATTAATGGAACATAGATTTAAAAAAAATAATAGTTTATCCCTAGGGTAGAAAACAAGGGAAAAACAAAAACAAGTACCAAATTGCCAAAACAGTAAAGTGAGCAAGTAGCACAAAGAAACAGAAGAGGACAAAGAAATGCTCGTTTCAGCATAAGCATTGTTGGAAACACACAGGGGATTTGGGAACTCACCATTTAGGAGCTATTTGTTTAAACAAAAATACATTTATGTTGCCTGATTTCCTCAAAGTTACTTACTGATAATGGGCTATTTATGGATAAGAGCCTGAAACCATCCAGGTATACGGAAACCAGAGGTGTCTGTTCAGCGTTTCTTTCTGTGAGAAATCTGACTTACGGCATCAGGGTACACAAGAACCCTCAGTTGCATGGTTCCATCACTAATGAAATGAGCACCTGGCTTTTCATAGCAACCATAGAGTATAAACTTGGCTCCCCAGAGGAGCACTCTATATGTGAATTATCTGTGTGTGCACAAACTAAAGGCAAATTCATAGGAGGAACCCAAGCAATTTGTAAACACGATCTGTTCTGCAAGCCTGTACACTGATAGGAATACAGAAGCAAATTACAAGGATGTAGATGCCGGGTTTTCCCACCAAAGCTGACCTGTACAGGTGAAAGGGTAAAATATTACAAAAACAATCCTATTGCATACAAGTAATGCAAACACTGAAAATAATAATGTGCATGTATGCTTTAATTATTCTGAATGTTCATAGAAGGGAAACAAGTTTAATTAGAAGATGGGCTGATAAAAACAATTATGGAGATTGTTAAGGGAACTTCTAGATACATTCAAGAATGATGAAGGCTGGCAACATAAATTTTGAAAATCTTAGGCTGTATTTCCCATGACAGTCTTGTTTGTTCCCTTTGTATGAATCGGGTGTATCATTCAGACAACTTGTACTCCTATCAGCCATGATTAGGGACATATCTGAGCTCACATTAGACTCTCTCAAGACAGGGTCCAGGGTTTGTTCAAAGTTGTCATTTTGGTATCTAATACACTCCCCAGATGCTTAGGAAATGAATGAATGAATGAATGAATGAATGAATGAATGAATGGGTGAATGAATGATTTGCTGAAATAACATTGTGAGGAATTTTGTAATGGAAGAACATTATCTTTTTCAATAAAGGCATTGATTTAACCTGTAATATCTCTCAGAATCACAAGAAATAATCAGCTGATACTGAAAAAGAATGCCTGCCTCATACAGAAGTGGCTGAACAAAAAAGAATTGCCACAAAATACTGGGAGGGATGGTAACAAAGAACATTTCAAATTTGGGCAGTTGACCAAAAAGGAAAAAAGAAGATGGGGGGGGCAGGGAAAAAATAGCAACAGCCCTATTGGAATTCAGCAATAGGACTTGAGCTCTAAGACGATCCTAAAAATAACAATAATTATATATTGGACACTTACTATGCGGCAGGCAGTATATATACACATTATCCAGTTTCATCTTTGTAACAATCCTTCAGGTAAGTACTTTCATCATCTTTATGTTACAGACTGTGAAACTGAGGTTGAGAAAGGGTAATAATTTTCCAAGAGTCAACCAGCTAGTCAGTGATGGAAAAAGGACTCTAATACATATTTCTCTGACTCCAGAAGAGGCCATCATCAACACAGCTCTATGACATATGTGCCCGACCATGAAAAAATAAAGCTTTGGATTTTGTTTTGTTTTGTTTCCAATTTAGAAAAGATGCAGGAAAGTTCTAGAACCTTTATTTATGAGCAAATGGCAAACTAACTTGCTGTTAAGGAATTTAAATGCCATATACATTTACCATTTACATTAGTTTGAAGGAAAAGTAAATGTCCAGTTTTTTATTTCTCCAAATAGCTAATTTAATTCTGATTTTCCTAAGTTTAAAGACCAAGGAGATTTAACTGTGAAACAAACCTCCCTCAGGCCCACAAGATTGTCAGTCAGATATCCATAAGGAACAGTCCACCAACATGATATATCATTCCAGCAATGAGAGTCCAAAGCAAAGATTTTTTTAATAAAGATTTTATTTATTTATTTGAGATAGAGAGAGAGACAGAGACAGAGCATAAGCAGAGAGAGAGGGAGAAACAGACTTCCTGCTGAGCAGGGAGCCTGACACGGGACTTGATCCCAGGACCCTGGGATCATGACCTGACCCAAAGGCAGACGCTTAACCATCTGAGCCACCCAGGCGCCCCCAAGCAAAGATTATTAAGGCCACTGAGATAAGGTAAAATAATCTTTCTACTATTCTTCCCTTTGCTACTAAACCAAATTGGCAACACTGAAAATAAATTATACATCACAGCGTGTCTGGTTTAATCACCTATTTATACTTCTCTTTTGGCACAGGGCGGGCGGGGGTGGGGGGTGAATATCTGTCTCACACACAGGACAAATACTTGTTCACACTGAAACCTCTGTCGTAACCACTTCCACTGTCCCCGGGGTTCTCATTCTCCTTCAATGTGTCTGTCTTCAGTAAAACACAAATGGTTTAGCTCCATCGCACAGCTGATAAACCTTAAAGACAATAAACTGGACAGAGTGGCACTAAGATTCTAAATTAGACTAGCAGTCATCTTCACTGTAATGGAATAAAGCATGAACAATTACATTAAATGACAATTTCTGATTTGAAGTTTGGTTTTCCTGTTTTTACCTAGCAGAACAATTAGGCCGTCCTGGCCTTCCGTAGGAGGAAACTGCGTTGGAAGGGATCTATGCACTTATTTTTTAATCTATGAAACATCTGATCTATAAGCTACAATGCACCCATATCTACTTCATAATTAGCTATATGTGTATTGTTTGTCTAGAATATGCAATAGGTATAAGATATATTGGAGATTAGTTCAAACAGTTGAGATTGCTTATAAAGAACTTTCATTAGTTGGATTTAAAACGATTTTAGTAAGTCCCCAAAATAAAATGGTTCAGTCTTGTTTTTCTTTTCTTTCTTTTTTTTTTTTTAATTCCTTTGATATGTGGTAGGGGCATGTGGAAGGTGGGAGGGAGGAAAGAATGAGAGAGCCAATGGTACATTCTGAAAGTTAAGACCAACCAGTAAGTATATTTTGAGTCTCTTCAACATACTGACTAGGAAGTCTAATAGACGACTGTGTGTGGGAACAGAAACTGCTGTTTTAACAGGATCTAATGAGATTCCAGAAATTTAGTATCTTGTATGTTCTCTCACACTCATATTCTGGATAGCATGATGTCATGCAGCACATTGAACGCTCTTTATACTTTGGTGCCCTGGTGCAAAAGGAGATTCTTCTCTCTATAGCTTTAAACGTTGTCCAGGAGCTGGCTGCCAGGAATGTCTCTCACATTCCTATTCAGAACTCTCTGACAAAAGCTGTCATTTCTTGTTCCATTCTCCGGCTGCCTAGTCCCCAGGCACCAGAGTAAAAGGAACGTCTAAGATAACATCTTCATTTATTCATAGGATTTTCATCTTGGACAGTCTTATAAAAGCCAATCATAAATTGGGGGGGGATGGGATAATATGACATATATTATAAAATGAAATTTATGATGCAAACAGAACATAAGAGATACTGTGGCACATGAGGGGTTTTATCCTTGTCATCGAAGTGTCTTTGCACATGACCCACACAGAGTCAGTCTTATAAATCTGTTTCTGAGGAGGAAAAAGGAGGGAGAAAAACTAAACTCTGAAGGACTCACTTTTACAAAAATAGATATAATACTAATATATATAATACTAATACCTTTTTTATATGAAGTTCAACCCTGTTCTCCCTAAAAGAAAACCTAATCAAACAATAGAGAAGCAAACTCTAAATACTTTCTTCCACTCCATAGTAGAAAACGGATACACTGAGGTCTCTAAAGGGGCCCAGCTAAGACTTCTACTAAGCTTTAAATTCTCTGGTAAGGCTGAGTTTTATTTCCGGCAGGAAGAGCTTCTGTCTGGCTTTTCTTTTTCTTTTTAAGGAAAAAAAAATCTATATAATTATGGGTTTGTGGTTACACGTGTGGAACAAAGTATGGATAAAGGAAGAAAAACAGACCATCAAGAAGCTTGTTATCACTAAACATATAATGTTGGAATATTCTACCAATGATGACTGAATATATACTGTAACAAAACCATAATTTAAATCAAATTATCAAAACATTTCAAAAGAGAACAAATTTTATGATTTTAAAAATTTATCTTTAAAACAAAATGTGATCATTGCTATTAACAAAATGCTATAAAATAAATACACTAGACCATTGCTTCTGTTAGTAACCACTACAGTTTCCCAGGAAGCAATCTTTACAGAGCAACTCGGATTAATGTGCAAAAAGACAGCTTTTCTTCTTTGAGCCCTAACTGTCCTGTATGCCACTGTTTTCAAGACGATGGTCATAAAAGCTATAAACATTATGTTTTAGCAATGGTCAATATAAAATATCCCTTCTTCACCTTCTCTCTACCCTCTATTTCCCAAACATTATTTTTCCAACTCTATAGAGCTTGGTCACTTTAAACAAGAAAATAACCAACATAATCTTATGCGCAAAATCTAAAAACATTTCTTTCACAGAATATGGCCTGTTAGACATCTGAAGATCAAGACGGGGATAAGGATTTATTAAGACAAACCACATAGGACCTATATATCGCAAGCTCCAGGACCGAGCTTATTAAATGATTTCACTGGTCACATAACTGAATGTAAAAGGGGAAATGTTTCACTGACTGTGGTCAGATACGATTGTTGCCACAGTAGATTAAAGGCCCCAGAAGTACCCTTAGTTAGGTCAGTGACCAAATGTCACTCCATATGATTTTGTTCTTCATGGGCAATGTCTCCACCGTTTAGATGCGTGAAAATCTAGCCTGAACCCTGCTATGAATTTTGGGTTGGTTTTCCCTTTTGAACTGATAAGCACTTCTGATATGGAAATCTTTCCTTTCTTCCTTGTCCACAAGGCACTAACAAACAGAATTCAGAAGAATTCAGATTTACAGATCAGGCATGGAAATAATAGCAAGTATTCTCAATATTAGATCAAACATGAAATTATGCAGGAAATACATAGTGAATGTATGGATCGTCCAAATGTTGACTCTCCTACTTTTTGTCTCCCAGGAGATGGAAAAAAGTAAGAAACAGAAGTTAAGCTCAAACTACTCATATGCTGCTAGCTAATATATCTGGAGGCTATCTTTGGTGGGAAAATATTGCAATAAATACGAAAAGACATGGTAAGTATATGCAGCTTCTGTTTCTGTAGTTCCAGCCCCTAAGTTTTATTTTCCAAATAGTCAAGGACTGCAGCTCTGAAAAGGATTATTCTTTGCAAATTCAGGAAGTAACAACAGAAAGTTAAGTAACTGTTCAATAAATAAAAGCATATGTTGATATTTACTGTATTATATATTATTTACATTTTTTAAAGATTTATTTATTTCATAGAGAAAGCTGAGTCAGGGGAGGGGCAAAGGCAATCTTCAAGCAGACTCCCTGCTGAGCGCGAAGCCCCATGCAGGGCTCAATTACATGACCCATAAGATCATGACCTGAGCAGAAACCAAGAGTCAGACACTTAACCAAGTGAGCCATCCAGGCACCCTTATTATTTATATTTTGTATATTACGGACCCAAATTTTATTGACACATACTTCTAAAAGTTAAAATCTTGCTTGCCTCCGGGTGATAAAATCAAGTCATTTTTTTCCTACCTCTATGCTTCCATAAATTTTCTGTTGTTCTACAACAAGTATAGTGTGATTTTACACTCAGGGGGAAGGAAAGGAAATTCTCCCACCACCATACCCACATCAAGAAGAAGAATGGAGGAGGAGAAAAGAGAAAGATGATTTAAAAAGAGCCTTCTTTGTACTGTTCCTCTCATCTCTCCTTTCCTTAGCAGAAGCTATGAGTGTTTCCGGGGCATGGCTCTGAGTCCCACCACCAGTACTGACCAGGGCCCTGCTGACTCTTGCTAAGCCCTTGTTTTCCCTTCTTTAGATGAGAGCAGTGGTAGTATTTATCTCCTAAGAAGTCCAGGCAAGATAATGCATGTGAAGTTCTTAGCACAGGACCTGACCTAAAGAGGAGACCCAACAGTGTCAGCTGTACTTTATTTTCATCTGTCTGGCTTGATCTGGAAAACCTTTTTTTTTGTTGGAGTATAATTAACATATAGTGTTATATTTGTTTCAGATGTGCAATATAAAGATTCTACAGTTCTATACATTGCTCTGTGCTCATCACGATAAATGTACTCTTCATCCCCATCACCTATTTCACCCATCCCTCCACCCAACTCCCCTCTGGGAGCCACCAGTTTGTTTTCCGTATCTAAGAGCCTGTGTTTGGATTTTTTTCCATTTGTCTCCTTTGTTCTCTTTTGTTTGTTTTGTTTCTTAAATTCCACATATGAGTGAGATCACATGATATTTGTCTTTCTCTGACTGACTTATTTCACTTAGCATTATACCAATCTGGGAAATCTTACGACTTATAAAATAGTTTATAACTTACAATGTGCTTTAACAAACAGTAAGTACTCTATAAACTGAGAGTAAACGGTAGGGCTGGAATTCAAGCCTCATCCTCCCCATACCCACATCTGATAACCAAACATCACTTTTGAGTTGGATTTGTTAGTTGCAGCAAGTTAGGTCTTATAACAGGATGCTGGCAAAGAGGAAGTCACGGCCAACTAAAGTCAGAAGCTTGTCCTGGAGCACTCCAAAACAAAACCCCAAGACACAGGATTAAGCCAGACAGGCCCAAGATGGCGGACAAAGTAGGCTGAAAACCCCTGGCCAAATAAGGAAGAAAAAGCACAAAACCTGGCTTCCAAGAAATCCCCGCCCCAAGTAATGAATATTCTACCCCCTTGTCAACAACTGTCAATAAAAGATACAAACCCAAACTCCAGTGTGCACAGCTCTCTTGCTGGCTCTCTCTTGCTCTCTCTCAAGAGTGTACTTCCACTTTAATAAACTTTCCTGCTTGTCTGCTCATCCGCTGTATTGTGTCTGTCTCGAGTTCTTTCTCATGACAAGACCAAGAGCCTCTGGTGACATCTTTGGGATGGGCTCGATGGAGGCCTCAGGGCCCAGGGTCTTTCCAGTCTGCCAGGCAACAGACTGATCCAGGAGCCTATTGTTCAACTTCAGGAATTTTGCAAGCTAGTTGTTAAACACAGCCATTATTAACATTAGGTTCTACAACTATGTAAATTATAATATAAAACTTACAATTAAATAAATTTGTATTTTTTTAAGATTTTATTTTTAAGGAATCTCTGCATCTAACATGGGGCTCAAACTCACAACCCTGAAATCAGGAGTCGCATGCTCTTCTGACTGAGCCAGTCAGGTGTCCCTAAATAAAAATATTTTAAAAGGTAATAAATACACAAAGCTCATCCCTTCCTAACTGTTTTACTATTACCTGTACTCCTTTTTTTGAAGATTTTTGTTTATTTATTTATTTGACAGAGAGAGACACAGCGAGAGAGGGAACACAGCAGGGGAGTGGGAGAGGGAGAAACAGGCTTCCCGCCGAGCAGGGAGCCCAATGTGGGGCTTGATCCCAGGACCCTAGGATCATGACCTGAGACGAAGACAGATGCTTAACAACTGAGCCACCCAGGTGCCCCTATTATCAGGTACTCTTAAGGTTATCTGCATCTGTTGTATCTGTATGGTAGAGATGCTGGCTAATGGAGTGCTGCCGTGCATCCCTTCCCAATTCACTTTCAGTAAAGTCACATTGGTAGCTCGATATCAGCCAAACAGGCAAATGCCACAAATCACAGCTTGATATTCTTTTGTTGATTTGAGAGTGATAAAGAACATGAAGATTAAATTTAAAGTGGGCCACATCTGTAGTGGTTATATTCTGAGCAGAATAAAATTAATGACATATTCTTCCAGTATTTAAAACTATTATATAGTATTTATGACAGAATGGCATTTGTTCATCAATTGCAAACCCAGACTGGCTATGGATATAAGAGTTTGACAAAATCAACAGAAGTTTTGTATGATAATTGATTGGCAATCTGGAATTTGCAATGAAGAGTAGTGATTATTTTATTATTTATAAATTATAGGCTTGACATCTTTTATGCAGTAAAATTGATAAACACACACACATGTGTGTGCGTGCACACACACAAACACACACACATTTCTTTCCTGGAGAGAGAGAACTTAAACATTTATCAGCACACCACCAGACTGACCATTGCTTTAAACTACAAGGAACCTAAAAGCTCTCAGCAGTCCCCAGGCTCATCTTCAAACACTGAAGTTAGGCTGTAAAAGGTTTTTGCTTCAGTTGGGTCTACCCAATTGGATTATGATATTTAAATATGGTACATGGAGCGAACATTCCCCTCTACATGATTATGAAGTCAGCACATGGCTACAAGTTCTGCCATTATTATGGAAAATTTACTATATAGAAATTAGGGAAAGTCAAGAGAGCTTTCTGCAATTCATGAAAACACTTGGGATACAAAGATAAGTAAACTACATCCAAGACAGCTGAGCAGGGAGAACCACCACATAAACGTGTAACACGAGGGGAATGGCACTAGTGGTTACAAAGTGCTAGGAGAAGACTGGGGGAGAGTCATGAGTTAGGATTCCCAGGTCCCCGTTAATGAATGACACCAATGTCATTTGCCTCAAAGCAATCAAGAGAAAGGGGGAAACTCCCAGGGAGAAGGAGAAAGAGAAGTCTGGGCAGTACAGCAGTGTTAAGAGATGGGAAGAAGGATTTTAGAATCAGACAGCCTGGGCTCAAACCCAGGCTCCCCCACTCACTAACCACGTGAACTCGGGCAAGTTACTTGGCTTCTCTAAATCTCTATCTCTTCATCTTGGTGCAGAAGATAGTAACTCCTGGCTCAGAGCATTGCAGTAAGGGTCAAATGAGACAATATACATAAAGTGCTTAGCACAGTGTCCGGTACACAAAAGTGCTCAACAAATTTTTTTTTAAAGATTTTATTTATTTATTTGAGAGATAGAGAGATAGAGCATATGAGAGAGAGAGAGAGAGATCACAAGCAGGGAGAGGGGTAGAGGCAGAAGCAGACTCCCCGCTGAGCAGGGAGCCCGATGCAGGACTCGATCCCAGGACGCTGAGATCATGACCTGAGCTGAGCTGAAGGCAGATACTTAACCGACTGAGCCACCCAGGTGCTCTGGTCAACAAATGTTACCCGCCACTGCAATCATTGTTGTTGTCAGCCTTGAGCGTTGAAAAGGTTGTCTTTAGGTGGTCCTGTTGTGGGGAGGGTGCAGGAATTGGGTAGAGGGCATTCCAAGAAGAGTGAAGAGAATAAGCCAAAAACACAGAGGATGTGTTGGGGGCCAGTTAGTAGCCCTGAGATGCCTGAACATTCATGCAGGCCCAGGCCAGACACAGCCCCAGCAGGTAAGACTGGAAGACTAGCCCAGGGTTTCTGCTAGAAGAGCTCAAATGCACACCTCTTCTTCATCCTCTTTCGAGAAAAGCAAAGCTGACTTTTTAAGATGATCTTACCCTTTTTCTCCTGACAGGGACTGTAAATTGTGCCTCTGATATATTTGTGAAGAGCCTATAAGGGAATGATAAATCAGGTGATATTACATATATTCATCAGTACCTTAATCGTTGTTAAATACTAACAACACCTAAAATTGATCTGCACCAAGATTTACTGCTGTGACAAAAATCCACCTGGAAAAGAATACATGATAATTAAGAAGAACGACCACAGATTTGTGGCAATGTAAGGTATATGAACAAGATTTAAACTCCTTCCTCAGGGAATAACTGGGTGATGTTTATTCTGCAGATGAACAATGTGATTATAACAATGGAAAAGATTGATGAGTTTTTTTTTACTGTGAGAGTTTGATTTAGCCAGCTATCTCAGATAATAGAAGGATGCAGAACTGTGCTGTCCAGTACAATTCGAGAATTCTTTGTAAAGGGTAACTAGCACACATCTTCAGTGACCTGGGAAAATAGATTGCAAGTGTGCATATTAGGCAGCTATAGACTGGCATAAAAGCGACCGAAATTGAAGAAAAAAATTTTCTAAATTAACCACAACTGAATTTAACCAAATTAGAGAGAAACGGGACAAGGAAAATCATATTCTTATCACGGATAAGGGAATAAATTGTTCTCTTTTTGTAGTCTTTTGGATATGTAGGCTGTTATTTTGGTCTCAGAGGTAATTTTTAGTAATGTCTCTTGTCCAGGAAATGAAGAAGCACCTGGCTAATCTCAGTAAACACACAAACTAGAAGCATGACAGTATTAGTTCTCTAAGTCTTGCAACTTAAAAGTGTAGGGAGATGTATTGTTAGAAACAAAAAATCTTGGGCCCCACCCTAGATCTCCTAAATCAGAATCTGCATTTTTAACAAGATTCCCAGAAATTCAGGAATCCTTTACATATTAAAGTTTAAGAACCACTGATCTAGAGGGGCACACCTGGCTGGCTCAGTCAGTGGAGCGTGCCAACTCTTGATCTTGAGGGGTTCAAGCCCCACACTGGGTGTAGAGATTATTTATAAATAAAATCTTTAAAAAAAAAGAAGCAGCACTGATCTAAAGACCTAAACATTCATTCATTCACTATATAAACTTTCAAAATCTATACTATCCAGTATGATAAGTACCCAGTAGCCACATGTGGCGGTTTATATTTCAATTAATTAAAATTAAATCAAATTAAAATTGGGGGGGTTCATGTGCACCAATCACATTTTAATTGCTCCATTAGCATATGTGACTAGTGTCTACCATATGCATTTGCATCATCACAGAAACTTCTAATAGATAGAGCTGATTTAGGCACTTGGGACACATCATTGAAGAAAGAAGACAGTAAGTCTTTTACTCAGGAAGCTTAGATGGATGGAGACAGATGAAACACAGTAAACAAAGTAAGTGATTAAATTAAAGCGTATGTTGGAACTAAAAGAACAACTGGAACTTTAACTATGGTGGGTCTAGTGGGCTTCATGAAAAAGGTTAAATTAAAGAAGAAGTGGGCTGTTAGCCAGCAGGGAGAGTATTCCAGACAAAGGGAGAAGCTTGTGCAAAGGCCCTATGGCAAGTGCATTTGAGGAACAAGGAAACTCCTATGGCTATGGGAGGGAAGGGTGAGTAACAGGGTAGGAGATCAGAGGGATAAGGATCCTTACAGGGAAGGGCCTCCTTTTTTACTGGAAAGGATTTAGGCTTTTGTCTGGAGTTAAATGAGGAGCCCTTGCAAGGTTTTGAGTCCAGGAAAGACATGCTTTCATACCATCTCAAGGTTATTCCAGTTCAGCAGAAAATGACTATAAGCAAAAGTTATTTGTTTTAATTTAAGGTCACATTCAGGTGAAGAAAGACACTATCTGCACTGGCAAAATGGCATTGTTTACAAGTGTGGGTAACCACCAGAAACTTGTTAATGATACACATACAGAAGTCATTAAAATTTATCACTATAAAATTCACACACCTTTCCAAAGGCACCATTAATATGCAGTCATAAGGTCTTACAGGTTACCACCCAGAATCTAGAGCCACACTTGTTATAAACTCTTTTAGCAAATCCTGAAGAATGCAAATTAGTCGTCCAAGTGCCTGAAAGGTGGAACTCGGTCTAAGTGTCTCATTCTCAAAACTTGTTGATTGTGTTGTTAACTAATTTACATATATTTCTTGAAGATGTAGAAATCTGTTTAATAGTTCCAAACTTTTTTTCTTAACCTAACCCCCCACCCCAGATAAATGCTAAAGCTTTGGAAATCAAGGTATGGGGTTTCTTTAAGTTGGTTTTTCCAGCATTTCCAGAAACAGTGACACATTCTACCCACAACTGAAAATGTTATTATCTTGCAGGTAATCCAACTACATTTCTAAGAACTAGAGGTCACTATGGCCTGTCTACAAAATGCCATTATCAGCCTCAAGGCCTGTGTTCACCACATGAAAGTTATATTGAAGAGGCAGTCCTAATATGACCGAGAGCCATCGCCTGTGATTTATTCCCTGTGGACCACCATCAACCACGATCCAGCCAGAATTCTAGCAGAAAAACAGAGTAAGGTCACCTTCAGTAAATTAAATCAAATGAACAATAAATCAAGGCATGCCAGGTCATTGGGAACTAATGGCTCAGATGCTCATGGCAAGTGAGTAAATCAAGGAGCATCATTTTTATGCATCCGGGCATAACATTTTTAAGCTACAGAATATAAGAGGAAATTTTAGCAACTAAATTTTTGCCAACTTGAGCAATGGGAGTCCAGAACTAGAGCTGCTTTATTATTTCATTGTTTATTGAATACAGATGTCCCTACTGAGGACTTTCTTGTTGAGGATCTCCTATGGGCAAGGACTGTGCCAAGTGCTGAAAATACTGAAGTGTACATGCTACAGCGCCTTGTACCCACATGATGGGTACAGTTTCAGGTTCAACCTCTTTACAGCTGCCTCTTCCAGAATGAGGAGACCTGAAGAGGTCATTTGTGGACAGGAAGGATTTGGAGAGCCATCATGAGAAATCAGAACAGGAGACATACTGGCAGAAGGTGAATCTTCACAGGCATATGCACACAGTAATTTTCATATTCTCTATCTTGAGGCAGAAGCACTTGAGAGTCACTTCTGCTTCCCTCATCCACCTACAGGAGTCACCCCCAAGATGTGAAGTACTCCTCCTCATCTCACCCCGTTTCTGATATAGCAAATGCACAGAGAGCAGACAAAACCCATTTCTAGAAGCTGGATATGTCAAGACACTAGAAATGAGCAAAGGGGCTAATAGGCCTAAGGAATTAACTGTGGGGGGAGGGTAGAAGATCCTCTCTGTGGTAGACAGGGCTAACAGGGACAGCTCAGAATAGGGATCAGGAAACTATGGCCCACAAGCCAAAATGGACTGCTACCTATTTTTATAAATAGAGTTTTCTTGGAACACAGCCACACTCCTTTGATTACATATTACCTATGGCTACCTTTGATATAAAAAGCAGAGTTGAATAATTGCTAGAGAGACTGCATGGCCTATAAAGCCAAAAATACTTGTTCTTAGGTCTTTTATAGAAAAAGTCTGCCAATACCAGGTATAGAGCTGTACTGTCCAATGTAGCAGCCACCAGCATAAACTGATATGTGCTGTAAGTGTAAAAACAGATTTCAAGTACTTAGTATGAGAAAAAGTAAAATATCTCATCAATATTTTTAGTATTTGATTACAGGGTGAAAAAGTAATATTTTGAATAAAATCTATTATTAAAATTAATTTTATCTGTTTCTTTTTACTCTTTAATGTAGATAGTAGAAAATGTAAAATTATATATAGGACTCACATTATATTTCAGTGGGGTAGCATGGTATAGAAGGGAAGCTTCCAGCATGTATAAAGAACCTGGAGACAAGTTGAATAGTAAGACTCTTGTTCTTACTCTACCTTCCACTTTGTCTTTGTTTTTTACACTCCACTCCCAGATCTTTCTTTTAATAATTACCTCAAATTCACAAACTCACAAGCGTAAAATTCTTGCAAGTCACTATTGCTGAATTTCAACAGAAGAAAGTATGTGTACATCAGAATTTCACAGTAAGAAGGGTCAATGGCTGGGCTCTGTGGTAGGCTGTATTTGCTGCCTGGCACCATTCTTTCTGCTATGGCCAGGCTCTAAGCAAATTTCACAAGGGAGATACTCTTTGAAGTCTCATGATCTACACTGGAAATTCATGCCTATCAATTGATTTTCAACAAGAGTGCCAAGTCTCCTCAATAAATGGTGCTGTGACAACTAGATTCCTACCTCACATCGTATATAAAAATTTATTCAAAATGAACCAATGATCTAAATATGAGCTAAAATCATAAAACTCTTAGAAGAAAACATTGTATTTGGCAATGGATTCTTATATATGACACCAAAGCATGAGCAACAAAAGAAAAAAATACATACATTAGATTTCATCAAAATTAAAAACTTTTGTGCATCAAAGGACCTTATCAAGAGAGTGAAAAGACAACCTATAGAATGGGAGAACATGTTGGCTAATCATATATGTGATGAGGGACTAGTATTCAGAGTATATAAAGAACTCATAACTCAACAACAAAAAGACAAAAAATCAAAGGACTTGAATACACATTTCTGCAGAGAAGATATACAAACGGCCAACAAACACATAAAAAGATGTCAACATCATTAGTCATTAGGGAAATGCAAATCAAAACCACAATGAGGTACTGATTCACACCAATTAGGATGGCTATAATTTTTTAAATGGAAAATAACTAACAATGGCAAGGATGCAGAGAAATTGGAACTATCACACATTGCTGGTGGGAAAATAAAATGGTTTAGTGGAACATGATTTAATGGTTTCTTAAAAAGTTAAACAGAAGTACCATTTGACCCAGAAATTCCACTCCTAGGAATGTACCCAAGAGAACTGAAAGCAAGGACTCAAACAGATATATGTATATGTATGTTCATAGCAGCACTATTCACAATAGCCAAAGGTGGAAATGGCCTACTGGATCAAAACCATTTAACAAAAAAAGATAGGGGTGCCTGGGTGGTGCAGTCAGTTAAGCACCCAACTCTTGGTTTCAGCTAAGGTCATGATCTCTTTTTTGAATTAATATATTTTTTATTCTCTCCATGATGGTTATGATTTTTTTAAATTTAAAATACACTTTTTGTTACCTAACAATTTCTACTCCTCACTTTCCCACCAAAAAAATTGTAATAAAATTGACATAAGACTTTGTAAACCACTCAGAATCTACCCTTATTTATATTACTCTTCTGCTCAAGTTAGAATCAGTTTCTGTTGCTTACAATCAAATAGCTTTAATTGATACAGTATCTTAGGAAGTCAGTCAGGAAACCTGAGCTCTAATTGTAGATCTGCAACTAATTAGTTGTTAATCTTGGGATAAACTCTTTAAACTAGTTGGGCATGAGTTTTCTTATCTGCAAATTGAAGGGATTAGACTAGATTCCTCATAAGAGTTTAAAATCCCACAAATGATGCAAAATAACCAATATGTTTCTATCTTCTTTCTCAGTATTATCCAGGAAGAGATCACTGTCACACAGTGGTGGTTTGATATTGTCCCAGTAAAAATTAAATTTGCCAGGTAGGTGCTGCTTTTGCTTCAGGTAGTTCTTCCATCTCATTCCTGTGACTCCTCGATGATGTTTAGCACGTACATCCCAATAGATGGAACCCCTCCGAGGTCTTCAGTGTGACTTTTAATCCCACTACCATGGAAAGGCAAATCGAATGAAATGGTCAGAGACAACCCTCGAAACCTGTGCATCTAAATTTTGCAACTAAATGTTCAGATTGTGCTACAGGGACTCCACGAAGGCGTGGTGGAAGTTCCTCTTGTGATTCAAGGGGCTGGGGGGGTATCTGCCTGAAGAAAACTCAGCTTTCTGCCTTGACTAGGTTGATTTGTGCATAATAGCCTTTCCTTTCTAAAAACAATAATGATGGTTTCTGTTGTCTTATAGAGATGTTTTAAGTCATTAAGGATGACAAAGAAAAAAAAACCCAAAAAAGTTTTTTTAATGTTTCATCCAAAATATACAAAGCCTTAGGATGAGGAAGTTTGAGAAGCTTATTAAGTCAATCTAGGCTCTAAAATACTCAGATTATTGATTTAAACCTGTAAGGACAATAAATCACATTGGTCACGGAGTCAGCACCAGCTGAAAGTGAGAATGCAGATCAATTTTCCGAGAGCTTTGGGCTTTCTCACGGGCTTGCCATTATAAAAGCATTGTCCTGGTACCACCTCAAAAATCAGCCTTTTTTATATACAAACTTTGGCCACTCAGAAAAGCGCTATTAGATTGTGGTGGTTATAGACTAACTCTGTGTCAAAACACCTGGGTTCTATTCTAAGGCCTATCCAAGGAAAGTTGCTCAGCCTTGCTATGCCTTGGTTTCCTCATCTGTAAAGCAGGGAGAATAATAATGTTTGCCAAAACCTGGGATGGATGCCACTGGGAGTACAACGGGTGACACTGGATTATATATAAGTGGTTTCCTTTTTATTTTAATAATTATGTGTCTTATTCCAAGCATATTAAAAAATATATAACTAGGATATCAAGCTAACTAACATAATTGCTTAAGACAAATCTAAGACAAGAAAAAGAAAGACTGGGCTCCAAATAGTTCTAGCTAATTAGGGAAGGTACTTCATAGAAAAAGTCTAGTTAATAAACAAAAAGAAATAACAGAATCAAAAAATCATGATTTTTGTAATCATATAATGAAATAATTGATTTAGGTAATAAAAATCAATAGAAGAGATCGTTGTGTGAAAATTTAATGGGGAACTTTACAATGGAGCGGTCAGGCTGTCCCCTGCCAAATCCACTGATGAATCTTAGTCTCACTAAAAGTGGTTCCAAACACAGTGGATGCCTCCTGATAAACAGTAGGAAGCATCGAGCACCATCGATGAAACATTCTTGCCAAGAACACTTACAGTAAATCAAATCTAGAGATAGCTTCCAGTATACGAAAAAAGAAGGATGGAAGAACAAGTTAGATAATACCAAAAAAAAAAAAAAAACCCAACATGCAGGACCATCTATAGGACAAGGGACCCTGTTCCTGTGACAAGTCGAAGGTGGGAATAGCAATAGGATTTCTCCAGATTAGTAGACTTAAGGGACATTTGTCATGTAATATACGGACCTTGTTTGAACTTCATAATTTTTTTTAAAGATTTTATTTATTCATTTGAGAGAGAGACAGAACACGAGTGGGGGGAGGGGCAGAGGGAGAGGGAGAAGCAGACTCCCCGCTGAGCAGGGAGCCCGATGCGGGGCTGGATCCCAGGACCCTGGGATTATGACCTGAGCCGAAGGCAGACACTTAACCAACTGAGCCACCCAAGCACCCTTTGAACTTCGTGATTAAAAAAAAAAAAAAGGCAGTAAATGACATTTTCAAGTCATTTGGGGAAATTAGATAATATCAAATAATCACTGTTTGTTTTACTAAATGTGATAAAGACATTGTGGTTAAGTACAAAAATGTCCATATTCTGTAGAGCTGAAGCACATCAGAGTAAAGTGAAGTGATGTTCAAGATTTGCTTTAAAATAGTTCAGAAGAAAGAAAACAAGAGTTATAAAGAAAGTGAGGAGGGATTAAAGGGGAAGAAATGAAGAAAATGTAGCAAAAATCTTGATAATTATTATGAAAACCATTGTACTATTCTCTGTACTTTTGCATACTTAAGATTTTTCATAATAGGGTGCCTGGGTGGCTCAGTCGTTAAAGCGTCTACCTTCGGCTCAGGTCATGATCCCAGTGTTCTGGGATAGAGTCCCGCATCAGGCTCCCTGCTTGGCGGGAAGCCTGCTTCTCCCTCTCCCACTCCCCCTGCTTGTGTTCCTGCTCTAGCTATCTCTCTCTCTCTGTCAAATAAATAAATAAAATCTTTAAAAAAAAAAAAAAGATTTTTCATAATAACTTTAAAGAGATTTGCTTAAATAAAAAATTAAGAAAGTAATAGTAAAGATAAGAGAAAATGACAAAAATCATAAAGGCTGTAGACGTGAGGCTACAATTCCTCAAACACAGGTAATCATGAAATACATTGAGAGTGACACTTAACCCAGATCAATTTCACTCCCGAGTAGCACTACTATTTACAAAGCCTGCACTTGTAGCTAGTAAGAAACACCACAATTTCCAACATTTTCAGGAAAGTTTACTTCAGACATTCCATGAAGTCCTTACTGAGAGATCTACCTATGTATAGAAACTAGTCAAGTCTTAAACTTAATTCTTACAGTTCTTCTTATTATATTTTGCTGCCCTGTTCCCTAGTCTTCTCGAAAATTTGTTGTGAGGGATTTTTGACTGTGGGCTACTGCAGACAATGTTGCACCAAACTGAAGATTCTTCTGAAAGCCAGCTTCTTCTTCAGAAATCAAGCAGCATTACTTAATGGTAGAGAGGAAGGACCATCAGAGTGAAATAAGATCCCGTGGATTGGAATCTTGGTGAACAAGACTGCAAGATTTTTTGAATGGGAAAAGCCATTTGCAAACTTCAAAAGAGTATACTGGAACCTCACTCTCTCCATTGAATGTTCAAATTAAGCCCTTTTTTGATGATGGTACTTCATCTAGTTTTATATAAAGAATCAGTACAAGAAGGTTTAAAAGTATGATGTTTTGGAAAGGTAGTTTCCTGCTTTGGATTAAACCCGTCTCAAAAGAAATAAAATATGGAAGTTAGATTATTGTGTCTGACCTAAAATGTTTGCTGAATCACAATAAAAACACTCATCACCCTATAAAACTCAGAGGCACATTGAATTTACCAGTGTCTACTGTAAACTGTTATCTAAATCAAGTTTCAAGATCCACAGAATTTCTTAGCCTTTTTGTTTTCTATGTGTTGGACTGGAAGTACTCTTGAGAATCAGCAGGGTCAGTGAAAACCTTATTTTGCACAAAGGAGCAATTTAGGAAAAATATATAAGTTTATGGACCACCAATTTATTTGTCTATCTAAAATGATGACAGTTTTATCAAATCTCATAAAGAAAGATATATTCTTAACAAGTTAGACTATATACCTTGTTAAAAAGCATATAAGTGAGGAAATGGTTACTACTTTTTCTTGACACCCTAATAACTTGGCATGTTTGAGATGAAGCAACACAGAGGCAGCTTTCTAATTGTTAATCTTGAACTAGATTAATTTTCTACTAAATTAAGTAGACTGAACATGGCCCATGGGCCAGGGGTAGTAGAGATGTGTGTGGTATTTGTTGCATCTATTAAATATATGAAATTTGAGTATATGCTATTTTAGTATCCCTATTCCAGCATCTTCCCCCAAATCAGATGGCAACAACACAATAGGAGCTATTTTTCCTTTATCCCCCCTAGAGAACCCATGATCAGATGTGGCCTGGTCTAAGCTGGTGACTCAGTGCAGAGGGGGCATCCACATAAATCAGTGATATGAAGCAGACAAGGGGCTTCGTCTCCTTGGCAGCCCTCCCCTGCCTTCCCTTCTCCTGTTTGGGCTTCCCCTCTCTGCCCTTGTGTACATTCTGGACATTGGAAGCCCCCAAATGAGTTTAGAATTTGCTAAAACAAGATTCAATACCCTCATATTGAAATTGAAGGAACTATCCAGAATCTTCACCTCCCAAGAGATGGACATTGAGTGTGTGCAGTCACCATCCCTCTTGGAGCCCTTGACTTACCTCTCAACCAGCAATACTATTGGGCCTTCTACCTGTGTGTGATGATGGATATTAAGCATCACTATTTATCCCTGATACAATTCCTAGTTTTTCAGGAATGTAACAAACTCAAATTGCTTGTACACACTCTTCCCACCTTACAAAGATAGAAACACCCATCTATAACTTATAGAGAGGTATGATCCCATAATAAGAAAAAGAAAGAAAGAAAACAAAAAGAAACCACTCAAATGGTTGTTCATCACAGATTTCCTTCAGTGCCCTTATTCAGAAAGCATTAGTTCTTTTAAGCCAGTAAAATGCATTTAATGAACTAGAATAATACTTTAAAGACATTAACAAAGGTAATTATGATGATGGTGACAAAAGTGAGAGTTTCAGAATTATTTGTGGGTTTCTTGAATGCATAATGCAATGTGGGAAAAACAGAAAACTCTTCACTAAAAATTCATACATTCTTCTTTCTAGACATTCTCATTGACCAGACCTATTTGTGTGGCCATGTGACTGAGTTCTAGCCAAAGGGATACGTGCCAATTCTGGGTTAAGGCTTAAATTTTAAGACATGGGTGTAACTTCTTGCCCTTTCTTCCCCGTCTACTGGCTAGATACAGATAGCATCATGGACCTAAGGGAAGGCAGAAACACAGGATTAGAGAAGCCTGGATTCCCGAATCATCTCAACAGGAAGCCCCCTTCACCAGGAGCACTAATACCAGTCTATTATGTGAGTGAAAAGTAAACTCCCATTTTGTTGAAGCCATATTACATTTTGAAGCATAAGGGCTAAAGCAGCTGGTGTCACTCTAATTAATCAATCCAGCAAGTTCACATGTTCTAACTGGGACATCTTGTTATGATAGAAAGATGGAAATTTAAAAACTAATGGGATTGAAACTTAAATATTTAAGGAGGAAGCCATAAAAAAATATGGGAGGAGGGAGGGGAGTTGGAGTACAAAAAAGCAAACTGGCCATGAGTTGATTACTTTTGAAACAAGATATGGGTATATGGGGGTTAATTACACTATTCTGTCTGGTTTTATATCCATTTGACATTTCATACAAGAAAAATTTTTTTAGGGGGAAGTGAGAACAGAGTTTATTGAAGATATACAGAGAGCAGATATAGACAGAGCATCTGAGAGACTCAGAAAGGAAAGGAGCATGGGTCTCCTCAAAGGAGAAAATTTAATTTAATTAATTTAAACAATTTTTTTAATTTTTAAAAATAAACAATTAAAAATAAAATGACATGAAGGACACATGAAAATAATAGAAAGGATACTTGAAGGAGTCCCTACTGGCCTAGTGGATGGGAAAATCTGAGTCCCAGAAAGAATAATGATGGAGATGAATTGAAACATATAGAATATATATTTTTAAAGTTCATAAGATACTTTAAAAAAATCTCATTGGTTACTAATTGGAGGTTATGAGGCATTCATTTATTAATCTGAAAACTGAAATATGGTAAAGAAACAAGTATTTTCCTGCCTTTATGAACTGTATTTCAGGGTAGCCAAATGGTTGATGAGAAAACGTTCTTTATGAAGCATTCCATGTAATAAATGCAGGAAGAATGACAGAATTAGAAAACTGCCATTTTGCAACCCCTAATGATGCCCTTGGTAACACAGGAACAAGCTCAGGATACCTAACCTACTGATTAATCTCGGCTTCACTGAAAGAACAATCCATCATTATGTGCTTCATGCTGAGATGCAAAAGGACATGCAGAGCACCACCTAGGAAGTATTCTTGCCTAAAAACATGTACACAATCTAATCAATGCTCTTGACTAAATACCAAGCTACTAAGGAAAAGTTAAACATTACCACAAGGATGCAAACAGTCAAGTTCATAATACAAGCAAATGACCCAGTTTCTCACACAAATTAGGGACATCATTCGGGGGGTGGGGAAGGGTAGGAGAAGTGTTATAGAATAAAAGAAACGTCAGTAACACAATTCAATACATATTGTGTCTGGGCCTCATCTGGATGCTCACTTGAACAAAACCAACTCAAAAGGGCATATTAAGGAATTATTTGCTTATTTCATTAAGTGTGATGATGGCATGGTATTTATGGAAAGGCAGAATGTCTACAACAGTTAAGAGATATACACTAAAGAATTTTCAGGTGAAATGACATGATGTGCTTTAAAATACTCAAGCAAAAAAAAAATTTTTTTTTTTAAAAGAGAAAGAAAATGGGGATAGATGAATTAAGACAGGTAAAATATTGACAGTTATTACAGCTGGGTGATGTGGACATGGGTATTCATTTTGCTATTAGTTCTACTTTGATGTAGATTTGAAATTTTCACAAAAGTTTTTTAAGACACAAGCTTGGAGTCAGACAATGTTGGTTGACCAGTTCTTCTACTTCCAGCCATAGGACCTGGGGAGATCACTGCAGCCTGCACATTGCCATCCTCTGTCTCATCAAGTAGACAGGCATTTCTTCTAAGTGTGCCCAATATTGTTTCTGGGATTTTCTTCCAAACCACCAACATCCATTCTATGAGTTTTGATGCTGACCCTTTGAATGTTCATACATGTGCAGGCCAAAACAGTTGTGTCCCAAACTGCTACCTACCTAGGGTGATTATAAGTGACCATCAATTATGAGATATATCCCAATTTCAGAGATTAAAAAATGTGGGAAAATATGCATTTAAAATTCTATGAAGAGGGGCACCTGAGTGGCACAGTCGGTTGAGCGTCTGACTCTTGGTTTTCAGCTCAGGTCAGATCTCAGGGTTATGAGATTGAGACCCACGTGGGGCTCTGCACTCAGTACCAAGTCTGTTTGGGTTTCTCTCTCCCTCTCCTTCTGACCTTCCCCGCCCCCCCACTCTCTCTCTAAAATAAATAAATCTTAAAAAAAATAAAAAAATAAATTATACAAAGAAAGAGACATAGAGAGGCTATGATAATAAATATGCTGAAAACAATGAGATCGTCTAAATGCCCACAAGGCATCCCCTACTTTGGTCCCCCAAATACCTTTATCTCCTATAATTCCTAGGTCATTCTTAGCTTACATGTCTCACTGACTAAAATACATACCTCCACTTTTGCACAAGCTAGGGCAACTGCCAATGGGTTTGCAAATGACAGGCCTTCAAGAGGTTTTTGATGGATGTTTGTTGCATGAATAACAACGATGCAAATTTTAAGCCAGGAAAGAAATATAACACGCAAAAAAAGAAAGAGGCAGGGGGGTGGGTGCCCAAAGCCCTCTGTACAAAGTTTTGGAAGTTTATTTGAGAAAATCTACCAAGGAGTTGTGTGTGACCATTTTTTCCAAATAGAGTCAAAATTCCTGAGGCAGAGTGAAAGTCACACTGCATCTAATGATAATTAGGAATGTACATCTGCTCTATGAGGATGCTCTCTATACACAGGTTCTAGTAATTTCCATATGCTGTCAGAAGATATAAGATAGAGAAAACCAGTAAGTATATAATCTTTGAGAAAAGACTTTTGTTGGGGCCTAAATATGAAGTTTTCCTTCAAGTCCATGTTCTGAGAGAACTTTATATATATATGACCTAAATGAGGTTCTTACTATATTTTGTTTCCTAAGATCCTTCAGATAAGGATAAAAGTCATATACAAGTTTTACCTAATAACAAATCATGATAATCAATATTTATTCAGTTTTATTATGCACCATGCACCTCACTCAAGTTCTTTCCAAGGCTGCCAAATTTAGCTGAATGGAAACCCTATAGCTTACCTAACACATCTCAATTAATCCTAGCCACAAAGGGTTGTACCTTGTACTTAACCATAAGGTAAGTACAGTATCATCTCATTATTCCACGTTTCAGGACAGAGTATAAGGTTTATAGAGACTTGGTAACTGGCCCACATCAAATAGCCAGTAAATGGCATATTCAGAACTCACAACCAAGAGCTATGAAAGGCCAATGCCTAAACACACCAGCGTTCTGCAAATGAACTGTGATAAAGAATGGAGGGGGAAAGTATGTCCCAATCTGCCACAGATAAATACTTTTACAAAATACAATAAAAATTAACTACTAGAAAAATGAAATTTTAAAAAAGGCATTCATATTCAAGTCCCGAATTTATTATTATTAGATTCAACAGGCAAATTTACTCTTCCTTGCACATGAGCTTCTCAATCCTTACTCTCAATTTCTGCAATGATTCTGTATCACACTGTCAGCAGGGCAAGGACAACCCTTGGAGTAAGGCTGTGCTACCCTATCTTGTTATACCCATGTTTAGAATGAACACTATTTATATATATATAAAATATATATTATTTACATATGAATTTATAAATATATAATTTATATATATATTTTTAAGATTTTATTTATTTGTCAGAGAGAGAGCATGCACAAGCAGGGGGTGCGTCAGGCAGAGGGAGAAGCAGGCTCCCCGCTGAGCAGGGAGCCCGATGCGGGGCTCAATCCCAGGAACCTGAGATCATGACCTGAGCTGAAGGCAGACGCTTAACTGACCAAGCCAACCAGGCATCCTGAATGAACACTATTTATAATAAGGTTCCAAAGTTCTCTCATCGATTGAGAGGCTGATAATTCCTTTAGATGCTAGCTCATCTATTATTTTTTTAAATTAAGATGATTATTAGCTTTATCTTCTATCCTAAATATATTTGTCCTGATACTGGATATAACTGGCAAAGTAAACAGGAATAGGGAGCTTTCCAAATTTTGTGCTACTTCATGATACAATTGCAACAGTATTTTGATAAATGTTAAGGGGAAAATGAGACAATATGAAGTACATTTCCTTGCCAAGGGAACACTGAATAACAGTGAAGACAGACAGGGACCAGAGGATCAGAAGCACCCCCTCCCACCCTTCACAGGGAAGGACTCTTCCAAATCCATCCTGAGAAATGAGTGGCTGTTGGGAAAATAGCTGAAAAATAAGTACTTAAGAGATCTCAAATTCTTCAACCTGCCATGTCTCTTGAGAAGTTCTCAGTTAAATAACAAGAAGGACACCCATGGGGCGCCTGGGTGGCTCAGTCATTAAGCGTCTGCCTTCGGCTCAGGTCATGGTCCCAGGGTCCTGGGATCAAGCCCCGCATTGGGCTCCCTGCTCGGCGGGAAGCCTGCTTCTCCCTCTCCCACTCCCCCTGCTTGTGTTCCCTCTCTCGCTGTGTCTCTCTCTCT
>NC_058403.1:186032686-186163566 GCF_002201575.2 Neomonachus schauinslandi | reverse complement strand
CTGTCAAATAAATAAATAAAATCTTTAAAAAAAAAAAAAAAAGGACACCCATAATACATTCACACGTGAAAATATGTCCTGGGAGGGGAAAAAGGGATGGGGGGTGGGGAGGGTTTGGGGAGAAGAAGCCAAAGCTTCTTGGAATTTTCTGTTTTTGTGTGCTCTGAAGTTCCAAGGTAATAATTTTTAAGAAGTCCCCGTGTTTCTTGTGGCCCTGGTATGAACTGATGGGTCACACACACGGCTTCTGAGGCTACTCAAGAAATGGCTAATTTCTTAGGCAAGGGAAGGGCACAATATGGAGGAGAGAAATTACTAGACAAGAGTCAGCAATTCGGAGCAAACTCAATCTGAAGGAAACAATTAGAAACTGGCACAGGTCCCAAATCAATAAGCAGAGGTGGCTTTGGGCAGTGAGCATAATGGCTGGGTAATGAAAACTCAGATGCAGGTAATACAGCTCTGAGAGTGGAATGGCTTTTCAATGTCTCTCTGGCTGAGGCGAGGGTCATCTACCGGGAGGCTGGAAAACGCACATCTAAACAGGCTCTCACAGCCGGACTGGTCCCTGATGTCACAGCCCGTGTAAACAAACAGTACTGCTGCGCTTTTCCCAAATCCTGTGAGAAATAAGTCCTCACAGCTCGCTCCTGTCAAGCCCGCAGTGTGGTCCCAACACGAAAAACACTTCGTACAGAATAAGCAATGTATTCAAAGAGCTTTGGAACTCTAATTTCCCATTAGCTCTAATGGAGGCTGTGCTAATAAATTCCCCGGCTCACGGCTGAACAGGTGTAATTCAGTAATGTGGCTGTAATTGAGTGATGTCAACTCAATATAATTCGTAATGTTTTTCTAACAAATTATCTCATTTTTTTCTGAAAAAAAAGTTATCTGTGATTCCATGCGATAAGCTGTTCTAAAAGGCTGACATACAGTGCTAATGATAAAGATTTTAACAGATGGAAATGGGAACAGTAGCAGTGGCTAAGAATGATCTCAGCTGATTCCTTATACGCTATTAGCCTCTTCAACTAGCAAGCTTTCGTCTTCAACAGGCAAAGGTTTTGAATTTGTGGCTCGTGGTCCACAGATATTTCTGTATTTTGTCACTATGATTATTATTCTACTGGACAGGTTCTTTACCAACTCTGCAAGTTAGCCATTCCTTTCTGTGCACGGTTCTCAAAACAAACCAGATCTACATGCTGCCACCTCTATGAAGACTGGTCTTCTTGTTGGGACCACCTTCTCCTCCCCATCCATGTACCTGAAAATGACCTTTGTCTCTCAAGTTCCCATCAAAACCCTCCTTCTGCATGAAGCTCTCCAGACCTATGGTCAGAATTACTTTCTCTGTTGCTCCATCTTCCTGTCACCATATTACAGTTCAGGTCCGCCTGGCACATACTATTCTCCTACTGCTGCCTCTGGTTTCAGTTCGGTGTCTTGCTTCAAGGAGAACCTTCTGCGCCTCAGATTAGGGCACCTTACACATGCATTTTGATGCCACTGTATTCCTTTCCTTTGTGGCGTTAACCACAGTTATCATTACTATCATTTTGTCTCTCTCCTCCACTAGAATTAAGTTTCTAGTCAGAGTCTATGTTGGGTTTTTCTTAAATCTAGTAGTAAGCACGTAACACTCCATATCTGAAGAAAGAATAAGCAAATGGATGAATGAACAAACACTATCTCTGTTTCTCTCTTTCGCTCTATCAGTTTTCTCCACCTGATTGTGAACTCAAAGGCAACACATTCCTCATTGTAGCCACCAAAACGTCTAACTAACTTGCACATAATAGAGATGAACAAAAGCCAGTTGAATTAAATTGAATTTCTTCTATTGTAGTATTAGCATCAGGCTGGCCATAATTTAGTTCCCAGAGCTTATCATGTTTTACAGCACCTGCTATCCATTGACCCTCATCGAGCTCCTACCATGTGCCAATCATTCTGCAGGATATTGTGGAACAGAAGTGAATGATATTTAGTACCAATTACTCTATGGCTTCAGGATGATTCCCATTTATGACTACATTTCTGCATTCATGCCAGATACGCGGAATTACAGAGGTTAATCAAACACAGACACTGTCCTTGAGGAGCTCAGAGTTTAGTAAAGGAGATAAAAATGAAGAAAAAAATATCAGGAGGTAAAATCCAGGAGTAACAAAAGGGGTCTCAGTAAAGACTCCTGGTGTTTCAATGAGGGACAAGGGGAAGTAGGCTCAAGGCGGTTGGGGGAGGTGGTTTTTAAAATGAGTCTTACCCAGGTGGAGGTTGGGATTGGGAATGCAGCAAAAAGGAATAGAGATAGAGAGCAAGGCCACTCATTCCCTGGTTCAACAGATCTTTATCACCTGCTATGTGAGGCACTGGGAACACAGTGGTAAGTAAACCTAAGTTCATTGTCAAAGGAGCTTGCATTCTACCAGTGGAGACAAATAAAGGTAAAGTAGCAACAATGCCAGGTGGTGATGAGCACTCTGAAGGAAAACAGGGCCAAGCGAGGGGCCAAGCTGAGAGGAGTGCTACTCAAAATGGGTGGTCAGGGGAGGCTTTCCCATGGCAATGACACTGAACAATGACCTCAGTGAAATGAGGGAGTGAGTCATGCAACACTCCAAGGGGAGAACATTCCCAGCAAAGAGAACAGTGATCCTGTCCATAGAGAAGGGAGTTCTGACACCTTCTTTTTCAAACTGGGGTCTTTGAGCATGTTCTTGGAGGGTCTGAAGATTCTTGAAGAGATGCTTATTTTTTGTTTTCATTTAGATAACCCTCATTTAAAATGTTCAGCCACATGGTATCTAAAATGTGAGCACCAGCACAAAATTTCTGGGCCTGGGTGTGCATCTGTATTTGTATTTACAATTGCGGTGGTGTCAGGTGGTACTGTTGCAATTGTCACAAGCCAAAGATATAAAAGAGGCAGAATTACTACTTAAATAATGCCAAGACCTCAGAGTGAGGGTAGGGTATCAGTGAATTGTCCCATAATAGCAGCTGGAAGTGTTAGGAGGAAGTGAGTCATCACACAGTTCAGGCCAACACAAGCTTGACAAGCTACATAGAACCTTTGACATAACAGACATCCCATGTCGCTATTTCCAGAGATAATTCTGCTTAAATAAAACAATACCACCTATCATGTTAAATTAATGCTGCGAATTTGAATTTGGTTTTGTCATTTTGATTGCATTTAATTTATAAATGTGTTTTAGTTTCATACTTGTCTAGGAACTACACACATAGAAAGTTATACCTAGCTTTATATCTTTACATGTTTAGTAACCAAATTATAAAAAAAAATAAGTAAAAAAAAATTAAGTCAAATTAAGTCAACCACCCATTGGAGGTTGGTAAGAATTTCTCCCTTTAAGTGGCATCTGTTATGTTACTCAAGCCTGACCATAGTCAAAGACAGTGGTGAAAAGACCACCAGAACCACCACCAGGGAGGAGCTCTTGGTGGTTTCCAATGAACCACACAGTAAGTAAAGGAAAGAAAGGAGGTGAATATCTTTGGCAGGAAAAAAAATATCACAAACTGGATAGACCTAACAACTGTAACTTTCCTTCTCTGGTGCACAAAGGCGATAATTTATGTAGTATATCGGTTAAACCTCTTTCAGAACATCTAGCCCATTGGAACCTTAAACAGTAGAAAAATACATAGGGGAAGGAGTGAGGGTATAGAAACTATAATTAAAGGTTCACTGCACTCCCGTGGCAGATTAATCACAGAGCCAGATGAAGAGTCAAGTGTCACTAAAAATGCAAAATAAATCCAGCTAAACATATTTCACCTGCAAGGAAAAGTTTTTCTCACAACCCAAGGCTGTTCTATGCCAAGAAAAGTGAACAAGAGCCAAGACAACTGTCTGGAAGACTCAGACAGTTGGTCGGAATGGCTCTTTGGATCATAGAACTTTATAATGATATTAAGTCAGAGCTGGCACCTGGAATCAAGCAGACCAGGGTTCAAGAACCACCTCCAACAGTGATCAACTCTGAGACCTAAGCAAGTTCTTTAATATCACAGGAAAAAATAAAGATAAAATAATACCTACATTATAAAGTTGTTGAAAGGGTTTAATGAGATCATGAATGCACATAGCCTATTTAGAACACTGCCTGTCATGTAGTAAGTGCTCCGTAAATGTAAGAAATTATTTTGATGATGTTCTAGCTCTACCATTCTATAAGCACATGTCTCCACAGATGACCCAGCAGGCTGCTTTACTCAACCCTACAGCCCAGGAACAACATCTCCAGGATGGTTCTAGATGATTAGTTATGCATACACAAGTAGAACACATTTAAGATTATCCTTAAAATAACATCATTCTCATTCACTCATTCACATAATACAACAACCTTACAGAGTAGGCACTGTTATTATCCCTATCTTACAGATAACATGCACAGGCCAGAGAAGAGGATGGACTTGTTCAAGGACATATAGCTCATAAATAATGCAGCCAAGATTTGAATCCAAGTCTGGGTCCAGAATCTACTTTTTGAATCACCAAATGACATTGTGCCTCTAGGTATATGACTTCCTGAGTCCAGTAGAGAGAAACACTGGGAACATTTGGTCACATGCACATAACTGTTCATTCCTCTAGATTCTCCAACTTGTAGGCATAGCAAACGAGGGTGTTTCATTCGCCAGCTAAGCAAGTCCCTGAGTAAAATTTATTGTCATGCTGTTAGCTACTACGGAGTCAATACAAAAAACATCCATTTGAACAGTGTTATAGTAACTTCCACAAATGAAAGTTAATTTGAAAGTACTGTCCAGGACGCCTGGGTGGCTCAGTTGGTTAAGCAACTGCCTTCGGCTCAGGTCATGATCCTGGAGTCCCGGGATCGAGTCCCACATCGGGCTCCCTGCTCAGCAGGGAGTCTGCTTCTCCCTCTAACCCTCCTCCCTCTCATGCTCTCTGTCTCTCATTCTCTCTCTTGCAAGTGAATAAAATCTTAAAAAAAAAAAAGAAAGTACTGTCCAACGTTTTTACATAATGTCCCATTGACCACAGCTATCTCAATTCACACTTGAATTTAGTTCCAAAAGAAAAAGGAATGCTTTGCTTTTGTCAGATAATGAAAGTCATTTAATTCATTGTGGACTTTTTTTTTTTTTTTTTTTTGGCCAGAAAGCACTGAGACTAACTGAATACCCATAAATTGAAGAGAATTAGTTAATTTGGGGAGTCTCATTACACCTACTCCTATGCTTTTTAAAAGAGAATCTGTGTCATAGTGTATCCCTTTCTCAAATTACCCTGAGTAATATTTTCATTTGTAAAGGGCCACACATTCTCTTTCAAGTAGGGGGACACAGAGCCCTTAAATGTTTCAAGGAACCTTCAGGTCCCCCAAACCTGCTTCAAATAAAACATCTAACGATTATTCCTTTGAAGCATCGAGACGCTGGCCATCAGGGCACCGAGGGCAGTGAACAACCGTGCAGCTCTGTACCCTACATAGCTGGACCCGCCGCTGTCCAACCCCTTAATGAGCTACAGTGGACACAGTCCATCAGAAACCAAGTCTGTGGCTCAGGAAAGAAAGCCGGCCACAGAGGGAAGGCTCCCGTAAGCTGGAGGGAGCTGTTTCCCAGCAGTGCCTTGCTGCTACAGTCCAGCCCTGTCATCTGTGCAGACTCCTCATTAGGAACCACGTTAGGGGCCATCTTCTCTTCTCCAGCTGCAAGCAAAGGCGGCACCCTGGAACTGCCCTATGGCCCAGATGCGTGACTAATGACTAGAACTCTGGCTTCTTACTTGATGCTTGGCCTTCAGAATTACGTGAACCCGCTCTGAAAGACACACCACTGTCACAGACGTATGGAGACAGATTAAGCTCCAGATGGAAGACTGTCAATGTCAATCGGTCACTCTTCTTACAGCCCGGCCGGCTTTTCATCTGAGCAACAACAGAGAATGATTTCAGCACTCAGTTCCTTAGCTCAATTAAGTTTTAGGATCGAAAGTCAATGTTATCCTGGTTTCCCAAGCATTCTCCACCAAATGCTTGTGTTTTGCCGGCCCCTGCCCACTCATTTAGAGTAGCTGCTTTTGATAGCTTTCATCCTTGAGCAGGTCTTCCCATTTCTGAGCGACCGTTTGACTATTCTGCAGAATGTTCTGGCTCTTCAGTGAACTATACGTTATTGTTGTATCAGCTGTCCCATAAAGAGATAAAATCTGGATCAAATGCAGGACTTGTTGTTGGGGGAGAAAAGATAAGGTGAAGAATTAGCAGAAGAGCAAGAAGACAGAGATGATTGAAGGTTATGAAAAATTCCCCTTTTTCCCCTCCTCTGACTCTCTGGATCTGCCAGTTACCACTGGTGTGTTTTATGCTTCCATTGTGATATATGTTTAGTTCAGAGCTGTTGACTTTTTCCTCAGTTACAGGTAAGGGCCTCTCTGTCTCCTGGCCTTATCTATCCAGCCACTTGTCTCCTGCCAGAGCTTCAATTTCTAAAAATAAATATATGCTACTTTCTATCAAAGGAATTTCATTGCATTTCAGAAATTCCTAGTACTAGACTCCAGATGCCCATGGCAACTTTTACATTCACTCCAGTTACCTCTGCATTTTTGCTATAATTGTGCAATAATGGTAACAATAATAGTTGATATTTTTCTATATCCTGTACATACCATAATTCATTGAATCTTCATAGGGGAGGGATCATTATTCTCCTCTTTTCACAGATGAAACAAGCAAGACCTAGAGAAGTCCATGGACTTGCCTGAAGACACTCAGCTCATCAGTCCAACAGCCAGGATTCGAGTCCAGGCAGCCTGGTTCTAGAACCAGGTGTAACCTCTATGTTACACCGTTCCTCAGAAGGAGCGTTCCACCTCCCTGGGTTTCTATTCCAACCTCTCAAATGTACGACGCTAATTACAACTAGAGTACATGTTATGCAAAACATGTACAAAAGTATATATATTAAGAATTAAATGGGCGCCTGGGTGGCTCAGTTGGTTAAGCGACTGCCTTCGGCTCAGGTCATGATACTGGAATCCCAGGATTGAGTCCCGCATCGGGCTCCCTGCTCGGCAGGGAGCCTGCTTCTCCCTCTGACCCTCCCCCATCTCATGTGTTCTCTGTCTCTCTCATTCTCTCTGTCTCAAATAAATAAATAAAATCTTAAAAAAAAAAAAAAGAACTAAACTTTGCCTCCTCTCCTTCCTCCTGTCCCTCTATCCTCATATCCTTATAATTTCATTCCCTGAGGGAGTCGATATTAACAATTTGGCATGCATTTCTGTTTTTGAATATGGGCATACATTTTTACACGTTTATATAAAACATACTGTTCTGCCACATGCTTGGTATCTTTTCATGTCAACTCACAGAGGTCTACTCCATACTTTTTAATGCCTGCAGAGTAATTTCAATGTACAGACACATAACACTGTATTTAACAAGTCCCCTTTGATAGGTATTTATTTTACGTTCAATTTCTCATGACTACTAACAGTGCTGCCATGAACTTCTTTATGTACTTGGTCAAGTATATTGATATGATCTACAGCTAGAAATTTCAAAGAATGTCTAGGGCAAAACATTTCAAACTATGGTTGATAGCTTCCAAACCGCACTGTCCAAAGTTTACTATATTAATTTATACTCACAATAGGGTGCATGGGCCTCTATCTCTCCATTTTCACTCCCACTGGTTATTATCTCCACTAAATAATTTGTAATTTCATTATGGAAAAAAAAATGGAGTTATAAGGAGTTCCCTAAGGTTCCCTTTGGGGTTGCTAACTTACTAGGATCCACACAACCAGTCTTGAGAATGAAATAAAGCAACTAACTGACATCAAAATATCCTGTCTGCCTTCCTCAAATAACTCTTTTAATCTGACCTCATTTATACTGTGACCTCCAGTTCTTTCCAGATTGAGTTACATATGGATAAATCTCATGGAACCTAGACCAAAGTCCAACAATGAAATAAAAAGATACCTTGGTAGGGAAAGACGACTCTCCAAGATCATTAGAGGTGCCCAGAATTGTTTCCCATGTCTCCTGGCATAAACTAAAATATCCACTGATTTTTGACAGTATAAATACAGAATGTGTCCCGGTCTAAATAGAAATGAGCAAACCTTGAGTGCAGGACTGAATTTCTAGGAGCTGTGCAGTGTTACCTGGAGGCATAAATCAGGTGGTTCTGATTCTGGCCTGAAATGAGTAGAAAAACTATTCCAGATGGCTACTGCCCCTCAAACACGGCCACTCAAAGGATCCTCTTCTAGGTCCACAGGAGGTGCCATCATCAGCTCCACTCACTGAAGAGGCTGTGTTTTGCATTCCAAAATGGCACCGCAAAGGACTAGCTGATATAATAAGCACAGACTAAGAGAAACATCATCATCTTCTTCTTCACCATCTCTGGCAAGATTAGCATTATGTGAACCAAGCACTCTGCTAGTTCTCTAATCAACCCCATGAGGTAGATACCATTATTATCCAATTTTACAGATGTGAAGATGAGGTCACAATAAGTGTTCTTTCCAGGGCTCAAACCACTTCTGTATTAGGTCCAAAGTCATGCTCTTGACTATGACACCATCCTCCCTTTCCATGGGCATCAAATAAACATAGACCAGAGGAGCAAAAGAGTCCCAAACCTAGGAAGGATGACAGAGAATGGTGGCAGTTAGTGTATGAAGGGTAATAGACCAGTCTGACTGTAAGTCTCCTGTTTCAGAATGTTTGCATATAACTAAAAAAGCATCCACATTAACGTTTACAGGCACAAATGTCTATGGGAGCCAAGAAAATCACATGCATGAGCAAAGGCCACGTGCTCAACAAAGGGAGGGGTGAAAAGTGTGGTGCACATAATCCATCCAAAGACAGCAATCCCTTGAGCTAATTACTCCCACATGTGCATGCTGTTCAAAGGCTGCCAGATGACCAAAGTTTTTTGAGAAGTGAAAAACCCAATTTTTTAAGAAGTTTTTATTTGAATCACCCCATGCTCAAAAAATCCAATTTTTAAAGCTTACTGTTCCTATTTGTAAATTCTAATTTCGATGTTTTAAAAACATTTCAAGGGTGAGTTTGCAACCTCCGACCTCCACAGATAAGCAATCCACACATAAGCAATAACGTGGAAGGAACTGTAGCAACACTGTGAGACACCTAGCAGCCAGGCGTCCCTTCCCTTGCTCACAGACCCTTATCTTTCTCAGGATCTGGAAGGCAGCAACCTGCTCAGGGAAGATAGGCCCTCCCGCCGGTCCAAGAGGCTGCATCATGAGTGGCCTAAGCCAGTGAAGGTGACTGAATTCTCCTTTGCCAGTGACCAGTCTGAGAGGGGATACACATGTGACCCAGTTCTGGCTAAAGAGAAAAAAAAAAGATACCTGCTGGGAGACTTTAAGGAAAGACTTTCTTCCCTGAAAGAAATAAACAGGGGCGCCTGGGTGGCTCAGTCGTTGGGCGTCTGCCTTCGGCTCAGGTCATGATCCCGGGGTCCTGGGATCGAGTCCCACGTCGGGCTCCCTGCTGCGCGGGAAGCCTGCTTCTCCCTCTCCCACTCCCCCTGCTTGTGTTCCCTCTCAGGCTATGTCTCTCTCTGTCAAATAAATAAATAAATTCTTTAAAAAAAAAAAAAGAAAGAAAGAAAGAAACAAGAGAGGCCTGACACAAGAAGGTCATTCTCTCCTATCCTGTGTTGGGATGCTAATCTGGGACACTGGGGTATTAAAAGCCTTCTTGTGAGCATAAGGCAACCATGCAAAGGATGAAGGCCTACACACCACTGATGGTACAATGGAGGCATGGAAGGGGCTTGGGTCCTTGGTGAGAGGCTAAATCAACTCTGAGATTGTTTCTCTCAAGGCTTCTTGTTCAGACAACAGCAAACATGCTTGTGCTTTAGGACACTACTAGTTGGGTTTTCTGTTACGTGGTACTGAATACATTCTAGTGAAGGATGTCTCAACTTCTCTTCAGAGTTCTAGCCTTTTGTTTACAACATCCAGTTTTAGGTTGCAGAAAACTTCAGCAACATCATGTTTATGCAGTTAGAGTCTACAACAATATGTGGGATGAGGCTCTGCCACTTGAGAACACCCACACTCTGCTTCAAAAATTTAAATTATGCTGTTAGCTTTTCAAGATGGATGAAATCCTTTACAGCATCATATAGTAAGGACTTAACTGCTCTCATGGTTGCCAGGCAACTGCATACGTATATGCTGCCTAGAAACAAAATTTATGACCCTTGACTCCCCAAAGGAGGGTCTTTTGCACAACTGATATGCATGTGCCCAAGTCTGACACTTTCCATCCAGCAAAGGTCATGGTGTACAACAAGGCTATCCAACAATCCCAAGCTCATTATACTGCCAACTAGTATCATTCTTGATCAGATCATAAATTGTGGTTTCTGCACGCAAAGCCCAACGATAGAGTGAAGACAGTCCTGGGGCATAATTCCCTGTCCTCTGGCCTGTCTTATTATATAGACTGGGTACCATCCAGGCAAAGGAAAAGAACATGTGAAGGTTCCCATCAGCCTAAAGAATCACTGTCAGGTGAACAGAGTTTTGTAAACATCTTCCAATATTCAAGGAAAGTTTGTCTTCACAGTAAGTGAGATGATGAACTTTAATAATGCCTCATGGAGCTTCTAATGTTAAGAGTCATTTAAAAAAAAACATGCCCATGCAGGCTAAGATATGCTCAACATTTTATTAGTGCAGAAATTTCAAAATGCAAATACAAATGCCCCGCATTTACAATTTGTGATGATTCCGGTGTTGCGTTTTTGCAAGTGAATTTTTGAATACTTTAAATTCATAAAATCATAGTATGTAAAAATCGAGAGAGACCCTGAGATCAAGCAGCTGAATCCAAGAGAATGTAAGATGCACAGCTCCTTGGGGGTCAACACATCCCCCCAGTTGCTTGACTCCTGGTCTAATGCTCTTATCCAAAAACAATGTGCTTGTCCCTCATGCAACCAACCCTTCCTCACTGTGGCAACGAAGGTCAGGCACAATTTGGTTTCAATCTGATGACAAACCAAACTCTCCATTTAGCCCTTAGTTGCAGGGGTATGTCAGAATTAGGTTAAGTGGCACGTGAGCCACCCCTTGCTCACCCTCCACCCCCGAAATTAACAGGGGCTTAAACACACAAGCTTTTGTTCTCTCAGTGAACAAGTTGGGAGGTCAGCAGTCCAGGGCTGGTATGGCAGTCCACAGATTCATTACAGACCCACATGCCTCCTAACTTACCACCTCTCCATTCCTAGAGGATGGTTTTCTTTAACATGGTCAAAAGGGAAGGATGAGCCATTATATCTGCATCCCAGTCAGCAGAAAGGAAGACTCTTCCATGAATTGTCTCAGTAAGGATTCTCCTAGTTTGGGTTCCCTTGAAAGCAGAGCCCGAGACAAGAACCAAGAGCATGGGGCAGTGAGTGACTGAAGTTCAATGCCTCTGGGGACCAGACAAAGAACTGTGCGGAATGCATCTCGAAACTGTCCACCTCACTGACAGAGGCTGGGGCAGTCATCTACCAACATCTCCAGACCTTCCAGAGGTCAAACTGATACAACGTGGCCCCAAGGCCACAGGTGAACAAAACAAGCATTCACCATAAATCACATTGTTAGCATAAACTACTTGGCATGGCCCAAGGTCGAAGGTATACACAGACACGATAATTGAGCAGGATATTTCAAGGGATCAAAGGTTATCTCCCAGGATCCAACAAAGCTAGTCTTTTCATTGGAAAGTGCGGTGTTTTAACACCTCAAGTTTGCTGAGTTAATCCTTCACTCCACAACCTGTTTGACAAGAACTTAGTCCTAAGGCCATACCCACCTGCAACAAAAGAAGGAGATGCAGTCTTCGCTGGGGCAGCCACTTACTTGTCTACTTAACCTTCAGGAATCCTATCACTGTGGAACAGCAGTTCTCAGACTTTAGCATGTTGGAATCACCTACGGAGCTTGTTAAAATAGGCTGCAGGCGCTCCCCACCCCCTCACCATCCCACCCCCCCGACACCCCCGGTAGCTTCTGGTTCTAGTAAGTTCAGTAGGTCTGGGATGAGGACTGAGAATTTGCATGTCAACAAGTTCTCAGATGCAGTAGTTTTGTGTTGCTGCCAGAATAAATAATCACAAACTCAGGGTTTAAAACAACACAAAATTCACCATCTCACTGTTCTGT
Source organism: Neomonachus schauinslandi (assembly GCF_002201575.2). Lineage (NCBI taxonomy): Eukaryota > Metazoa > Chordata > Mammalia > Carnivora > Phocidae > Neomonachus > Neomonachus schauinslandi. Next base: position 186,151,334 of record NC_058403.1, on the reverse strand, counting down.
GAGTCAGGTCTCCCAAGTTGCAGACAGGCTACGGGCCTTTCTGAAGGCTCTAGGGGAGGCTTGGTTTCCTGGTTCATTCAGATTATTTGCAAAATTCAGTTCTGCGGTCTCCGCTTACTTATTGGCCATGAACTGACGGCATCCTCAACTTCCAGTGTGGAGCCGTCCCTCCATGGTCAAGTCAGCAACAAGAGTTTGGGTTATTTTCATGTCTGACCCTCTCCTGCCTTTCTAGGGTCAAATTTCTCTGATTGCAGCCTGTAAAGATTCTCTGATTATTCAGCCACTGGTGTGATTAGATGAGGTCCACCCAGATAAGCCATGATTATTCCCTCACCTCAGGGTCTATAATCTTAATTACAGACACAGAATCCCTTTTGGCAGGGAGGATAACATACTCACAGATTCTGGAGATTAGGATGTAGACTTCTTTAAGAAAGGCCATAATTCTGCCTACTTTACCAGTTCATTCTGACGCTGCTAGTTCAGGGACCACACATTGAGAACCACCACTATAGAAAAAGGAAGAACTACCAGTCTCTTCCATAGCATAGATGTGTCAATTGAAAGAAGCACAGAAGCGCCTGGGTGACTTAGTCAGTTAAGTGTCTGCCTTCAGCTCAGGTCATGATCCCAGTGTCCCGGGATCAAGTCCCACATCAGGCTCCCTGTTCAGTGGGGAGTCTTCTTCTCCCTCTCCCTCTGCTTGTGCTCTCTCTCCTCCTCTCTCTCTCAAATAAATAATTTTTTTTTTAAAGTGTCAATAAATGAATTGACTGCAGGCGGGCCCAACGCCTGCTTAAAAAGTAATGAGACAAAGGGCACAAAGGGGGACCCAAGAACAGAGAATCAAGGAACCGGAATCCTCCTCAGACTAGCGAATCAGCTCTTGCTCACTCTAGCCATTTCTTGGAATGTATTCAGTAAAATTCTTAATTGATGAAGAGAGAAAGAAAATGCAATCAAGCCAATCCTGGACCAAAAATAATAGAGAATTCCACTAAAATTCAACAGGTCTCTTTATGGCAAGATTCCTCATGGTCTTTAAAATGCCAGGGTATGTGGTGAACCACCAAGAAGGAGAATACAGTTTCTCAAAACTCTCTGGCCACTGACCATTTTCTTCATGGCACATATCATGGAAATGGACTCCCTGAAAAACGCAGTCGTCAAGGTTCCTCTGGGGTGAAAGGTGGTAACTCAATACACCTGCACTTTTTTAGCTGGTGCTTCTCAACTTTGGCTGCATACTGGAATCATCTCTGGAGCTTTAAGAAACCACTGCCTAGGTCATACACCCCAGAGATTCTGATATACTTGGTCTGCGGCATGGCATGGCCATCAATGCTGTCCACATGCCCCAGGATTCTAATGGGCAGCCATGATAAGAACCACTACTATGGGTGATAACCCTGTTCTCCTGACTCCTTTAGAGTGTTCAGTTACTAAGCACAGTGAGAAAACACGGTATTGTTTCATGTATTTCAATTCCGCCCAAATTAAGGGAGTGATTTTAAGAATTAAAAGGGAGGGCCAGAAGTGGCTGGGAGTACAAAACAACTCCACACTCAATGATACCATTCTTTTCTACCATCATTGCTTTCATGACTTTCATCTCATTGTATCTCCAGAATTTAGCACAATGCCCCACACATGGTAGATATTCAGTAAATAATGTGGTAAATGTTGAAGAAGTATGAACAAAGTCCTCTTCAAAATGCAGATCCCAGAAGAATCCCACTTTGGTCAAACCTAAGTGCACAGTACTCTAGACAGATAATCAGAGCAGAGAGTGAGATGGGGAATCAGCATTTTTGACTGGCATGCTACCAGGCACACAGACCTTAACTGATAAATATTTGATTATGAATGAATGAATAAATAGATGGATCAATGGGTGAATGAATAAACATAAAAAGATAGGCTTAAGTATGTTGAAGCATGAGGTAATCAGGTGAAGGCTAGAGGATGAAGCCCAGAGGCAGAATTGAAGTTCAGAGAACATCCTTTCTCCTCCAAGTTTATGCAGGTCACTAAAAACATTTGGTGTATCAGTGAAAATCACTCAAAAGACCCCTGCCCAAGTGGAAACACTTGTTTGGAAATTTGCAAATTTCAGCTGCCTCAAATTCATCTCTGTCTTCCTAACCTATTATGATCCAATGCAATCCCCCCCAGCTCTATCCAGGATGATGGGAGAAAAAAGTGTGCACAGGAGCTCCTGTCTTCTCCTGTTCTTTCTCTTTGCTACCAACATAGTGCTGCACAGTAACTGCCAATTGCCTTTTTCCAAGGCATCTTTTGAGAGCATCTCCCTTGGACCACCCAGGGTAGACAGCTCCAGTTTTTTTGGTCATATTATAAGTCTTATGATATATGCATCCCTAACAAGTGCCATCCCTAAGATAATGAAGCCTGTCATCCAATATTCTGTCATTTAATTCATGGTGCTGTTTATCTTGGCTGCAGGAGAATAAGTTACCGGTATATTCAGAAAGTCTCGTACCACCTTTCCTCCTCTCCATTATCATAAAAGTTAAAATTACTTATTTATGAACCAAATAATTTATCTGAACATTTTAACAATGCACTAGCACTTATAAAGGTTTTTATTTCAATTTTGTTAGAGATACAAAGTCAAATATCACTGTGGTACAAGTTGTCCTGTTTTTTCTAATATCTAATAATATATGTATGGGGTTCCATTTTGGCCTTTTACAATTAATACAAGAAGTATAATGGATCCACAGCAATCTCCTTGAGAAAATAACAAATGGGTACCCGAAATAATTTATCTGTGGAATGCAAAGCCTTGATACACCACTTCTAAAACTACTCCAAAAGAAAAAGAAAGAAAAAAAAACATAATCCAAGTCAAGAGCCATTAAGAAAGAGCCAAAACCCTCACAGATTATTGTTGGGAATGTAAACAACATTTCTGGATTGGAACCTAGCAATATGTATCAAATGTTCACAGCTTTAAAATGTTCATTTCTGGGGCACCTGAGTGGCTCAGTCGGTTAAGCATCTGCCTTCAGCTCAGGTCATGATCCCAAGGTCCTGGGATCAAGCCTCAGGACAGGCTCCCTGATCAGCGGGGAGCCTGCTTCTCCCTCTGCCTCTGCTGTCCTTCCCCACCTTGTGCTCTCTGGTACTCTCTCTCTCTCTGTCAAATAAATAAATAAAATCTTTAAAAATAATAAAAATAAAATGTTCATTTCTTCACCATTATTTCAAGAAGCATATCGCAAGTAAATAATAAAAGATGTGCCAAAAGATATATCATATATGGATGTTCACTTAGTATTACTCCCCATAAAGAGAAATTGACAGAAATGTACAAGTCCACAAAATATTGATACATTTTGCTACCTACAAAATGGATTGCTATGCAGTCATTAAAAATAATGTTCCTGAAGAATTATAGTTTATAGGAATATGCACAAAAATATGCATGCTATCAAATTAAGTGCAACACCAAGATGCAAAACAGTGTAGGCAGTCTCTATCCAATATGTTTCTAATGTATATTTGCATATATATTTATACTTTTGCACAGATACATAGAAAGTGATCAATAAATATTTTTGAACATCTAAGCAGCGAGCGTGTGTGTGTGTGTGTGTGTGTGCAGAAAGACAAAGTAAAGTACCCCAAAATGTTGGTAGTGGTATCGGATAGACGGTAGAATTCTGAGGGATGCTTATTCTCTGCCTTATACTCTTCTATGTTTTCTATGTTGCCTCAAAGCACATGTTATTTTTGTAATCCAGAAATATTCTATCTTTACTGATTTGTGGGCTAAAGAAACTCATTGCTATTCTCCCTAGAGTACCAATGATGCAAACACTCTTGTTGGACACTTTCTCCCTTGTTTAGTGTCTGCCAAAATCCATGACTTTGAAGCCAGAATCATTTGGTTTCAAAACCTAGCTCTCTACTTTAAAGCTCTGTGACCTTGGATAAGTTCATTCATCTCTCTGAGGGTCCTTCGCCTCTGGTATGGGGATGTTTGGGGAAGTAAATGAGAAGTTCTGGGCCTATCAAATAGTCATTTGTCCCTCCCATTCCTTTCTAATAGGACCCTACTCTGGTTTTGTTTAGTTGGTGGGGGCCCACACCCCATACTCAGGGATAAAGGCTGGGCCCTACCCAGCCCTAAGCTGTAAGCTTGACCAGACCAGGACAAACACAGTACCTTCATTCTCCTTGCAAAGGATTGTTTTAGGGTACGGTTTAAAATTCTGGCGAATTGACTAGGAGGGCTAATTGTTGGGGGGCTTCTGAGAAATTTTTCCTCATTCTTAAGAAAACAAAGAACACATGTAAAGGATACATACTCTTCTCCATGTCTGGTCTTCAGACACTGCTATGTCAAGGTGTCTGGAAGAATCCTAGCCAACCTGGAACATAAGGGGACAAGCCTATGAAGAAAAGTAACACCTGAAAGAATGACCAAAAAAAAAAAAAAAAAAAATTTGAAAGAACCCTGGTTTTCAATAATGTTGTTGTTGAATTCTAGAAAGGCCTTAGCTTTTCATCTACATTTTAACGTTTTTGTTTAAGTCGGTTGAACTGGATTTCTATTAGTTCCATCTGAAGGAATCCAAAGTCACACAGAAAGCAAAAGTGCGAAACCCAGGACCAAGAGCTGAGTTCAACAGATGTAAGTTTTCCCTTTTTTCTAGCATCCTCCAAATATATATACAATATGCACAATGTACATGTAGGTTATAGGGAAGGTGACAAGAAAGAAAGGGTAAATAGACTTTTTTCCACCTCCCAAAACACACACCCAGGACCCAATTTCTCTAATTTTAACATACAGGCCCTAATAAATGATGGACAAAAGAAAGACTTGTGCAGCAGGAGACTGTATCCTGCTAAAAAGGAATTCTAGGTCTTCTCAGAAAATCGAGACTAACAAAGGCCTCCTACAATCCCTCTCTCCCTGTGGGTCTTGAACTGGCCAGAGCCATGCTTTTGTAAGAGGTCCCCCATATAGATCAGGATGGATGGAGTGTGCTATTACATCAAAAGAAAGCATCTGCCACCTGAATATGCATGGGCTACATCAACTGTGGGTCTTAATCAAGTTATAAGACTGACATGCAGTCCAATGACTGGACCACTAATTTATGCAGTTTGAACCACCAGATTGAACCACCTCCTTTTCTCATATCCTTTTGCATATAATCTAAATAGGGAAGAATAAACCAACCTGAGATATGCTTAGATATTTTCTATTTTAGTTAAAAATAAAATGTTAATTTTTTAAAGCCTGGAACATTATCTATAATTTGGGTCTAATGTCCCAAAAAAGTTTGTGCTACTGGAATTCAAAATCACCCCACTAGCACTGAAAAGAATTCTTGAGTGTTCAAAAGCTTTTGGGGGTTGATTTGTGTGCTTCCTTTTTATGACTATTGCTCCCCATCCCAGAATATGGCACTCAATAAGAAGGGCTAACAGTGTCCTGCTGGCCCTGTTCCTATGTATCATCTTGCTACATTTCCAGTTAATGGCATGACTGTAATGACTAGCAATTTAAATAATGGAGGCTGAAGCAGAGGCAGCTATAAGGACACAATGCAGAAATTGCCACAGTTTATCAACATCACTGGCACCCAGCTCTTCATTACCTCCTTGAATAGGGTCAAAGTAGTTAAAGTGATGCTGTAAATACCGACTAAAACAAAGTAGCTGTTTATTCTTGATTTGGCATTGGGTATTTATAACAAACAAGTTGCGTTTCCCAGGCATGGGTTATTAGACACGAGAGTGTAATTGATATTAACCAACTTTCAGGCTCCAGTAACTTTTTTTCACTGCGTGTCAGTTTACTTTTTTTAAAGCATAAGTAGTGCATGCCAAATGGAAAACGAGGAAAAACACACAAAACCCCCTAAGCTTTCAGTACTAAGTGAAAAACAACTAATCCATTTGTTGTATAGAATCCTTTAGAGGTTTGCTATCAACTCAGGAGAGTCTTCTCTTTTTGAAGGGGCCAAATTTGTATTGTATTGTATTGTATTGTATTGTATTGTATTGTACTGTACTGTACTGTATTGTATTATTGTATTATTTTATATATATATATATATATATATACAGGAAACGAGACTGCTCTGACTGTAATCTTGTTTTCCTTCAGAAGTGGAGCAGTATGGACTAATGTCTGAACACTCATTGTGCATCTACTATATTACAGCAGAAACTGAATACTGGTGACCCACTGGCAAATCTGGCCCATTGCTCTGTTTCATTTGGGCCAGCAGTAATGGCAGACTTAGTGTTTAACACTTTTTAATCCTTTGCATATTGAGAGTTTTCACAGAAAATGCTGAAAGCTCTGACCCTACAGGCACCAGACTCCTACATGGTAACAAACAGCTGGGGCTGAGTTGAGGCTGCTTTCGTTGGGGCAGGGAACCCACTGTGCATTCTGCCTCCTCATGACTCCCTAGAGCCTCCCTGCCACGGAGCACAAATGTTAACTATCTCCCTTCTTAAATGTAGTGCTATTTTTCTTATAGTAAAGATTGAAGACAAATATTGTATGTTGGTGTGTCTCCATCACAAGTGGGAAAACTAAAGATAGATTAAGAGGACTGGGGGTTTCAAGAAAAATGAAGAAACTGTAATTCTACACAGAAGTATGGGATTTCTTAACCTTACTTCCTTTGCTCAATAACAGAATCTCCCCAGTTGCACTCCAAGGGCATTTGAATGGATGACTCTCTGTGAAAAGCACCAAGCTAGAAGTTCTGTGGAAAGGAGGCCAGACGTATGGAAAAGTCAGGCTAAGTTTCACCTCAGATAAAAGCCATCAAGCCAAGAGGGGAAAAACAAGCAGTTCATTTGTAAGAAAAACTGAGAAAACAGCAAGCATGGTATTGAGGACTAGGAAGGATAAAACAGGTCCTGATGTTCTACCAAAAACATCTCAGGCCCTGGCCAACCTCCTTTCAGAGAATAAGTTAGGCACCACAGGAACCTGCATTTGTTGTCTGAAATCATCCAGATGTTCTTGGTGTGAGCTCCAGCAGGAGCCTCTTGTCTGGTCTGTAGCAGTGAACCCTCAGTGTCCATTTGGTTTTATGATCTCTTCTCCTTCTGCAGGGAGGGGGGAGTATTACAAGAGATGCTTGTTTTTAACAAGAAGAATAAACACACATGCACACACCAACTCAGAAAATATTACTTGATGGTGTCCCCTCCCATAGGAGATTTCACTCAGAAATACTTTTCTAGTAACCAAAAGCACTAAAAGTCTTAAGACCCAACAAATCTGAAATGATGGACAGTTAGGGAAGCTACTATACAGAAACAAGCTAAAAAAGACAGAACTCTTCAGAAAACCCAAAGAGGTGTGTAGAACACACAGGGTCATTTTCACCCTCATAGTAAATCCCATAGTAAAGAACTCAAGGAAAACTTTTCAGTATAACTGGGGAAGGGTAAGCAAAGAGTAGAGTACCGAACAAGCGTGTATTAATTTCCTACAGCGTACCAAGCACTGTATATACATTTAACAAGTTTTAATAATAAATAATACTTTTTTGTTGCTCATTCATTCTTTTAATAAGTATTTGTTCACTGCCTTCTCTGGGTCAAGCCTCTCTAAGGATACAGAAATTTAAAGATGTGGCTTTCCTATTGTCAAATTTTGAGTCTAACAGAGAGACAGACACTCTGATGAAAATAATAATGGTTATAAATATGTTAGCGATAATACAATGAGTTAATAATGTTGTCATTTACTGTCTGCTTACTATGTGATAGGGACTGTGCCAAGCACTTTACATTACTTTTCATTTAATCTCTCATAAATGCCCAGTGATTGAAGTACTAATATCTTCATTTTACCGAGAAGGAAAGTGAGCCATAGAGAGACTACATAGCTTGCCTAAGGTTATACAGCTAACAAGTGGGAAATTTGAGATTTAAACGCTGCCTCTTTTCTATACCAGATGAACAGATTATCTGCCACCTCAACTGAATACTGGCTGCAATGGAGGTATGCCAAGGACAACGGAAGCAGAATGGAAAGCTCTTAAATGCTTTTTAATTTACAAAGCACTTTCCCATACAGAGAGTAAGCTCCAGAATTCATCATCCCCAAGAGGTGGAATTGGTAGGAAATATAATAGGCTTTCAAAATGGTTTAGGTCAAGGGATGAATGACAAAGTTACGGCGGGTAAAAAGAACCTGGGATGAACCAAACTTTTCAGATCCAGAGGCAAAAAGAAAAGCAAGTTCTCCCATGACATCTTTCTTGGGAGCTTATTGGGAATAAAATCGTTCTTGTTGGATGAACCACACATGCCTAAATTTCCAAGTTTCTAAGAACAGAGAGTCAACAAAACTTTCACCCCATTTTTTTTACCTGAAGTCTACAGAAGATAATATGATACATAAAAGATGTATCAATTATTTAGTGTTTAATATGTCTCTGGCAGAGCAATAGGTACCTTGTATATATTGTTTCTCATCTCCTTAACACCATGAGATCCAACCCTATAGAAAAGAAGAACCCTGGGCTCAGAGAGGTCAAGTGACTTACCCAAGGCCACACAGAGAGTAAGTGCTAGAGGCATGACTTGAACTTGGAATAATGTGATTCCAACATCAATACTTTCTTCTTAACACCAAAGCACAAAGTATCAAGACAAATATCCCTACAATATTCAGCATGCTTCTTTTAATTCTTCATTCTTCATTCATTCTTTCAAAACCAATTTATCCTGTACATCCAAGGAACATAGTACCTATATGCATCCTCACCTCAGGAAAGGTGAGGAACAGGAGTGAGGATTAAAACCAGGAAGGGGATATGGTGCCACTTCGCACAGAGCCTTCAAGCCCATGATAAAAAAATGTAAGCAGCCATCCCAGGTAGAATGCACTAATATGTCAATTTTTGCCAACAGTGGGAAGTTATCTCTCCCACTTAAATCATTCAGTGGCTCCCCACTGCCCTTAAGACTAATCCCGAGTGTTTAATCTAGCCTGCAAGTTCTTGTGAAACTCTCCAGCCTCATCACTTTAACCATCTGTCACCATCCCAACTCTTCAGTGGACCTTACTCTTTTACCTCCCAGCTTTGCATGGGCTGTTCCTTTTATCCAGAAGACTGTCCTCAGTCCTCACCTCCCATTAGCTGGCTAACCCCCACCACTCAGCTCAGAAGTCTCAGCTCAAAAGGTACTGGTCTCTGGGAAGCCATCCTCAATGCCCTCACATCTATTATGTTATACAATGTGTTGTGAGTTTTATTATCTCTCTCCTCCGTCACTTCCCTCCTGGAGGGCAAGCACTGTCTTTGCTAGCTTCTCAGCACCTTGCAAACAGCCCGGCACATAACAGGTACTCAATAAATATCTTGGGAGTAATTGTTAGGTTAGTGAATCAAGTGATTGATGGACTGATTGATTCTTGTTGAGACTACTGAGTCAAGGAAGCCATAGGAGGTTGTGCTATAGTCCAGGGGAAAACATCTTGTTATGGAAGCCTGGAAGCATTTATTAGAGCAGGCACTTTGTTAAGTAGGGAGAGTGTAATGACTAGTTGGTCAAGGGAGACAGCAAGTCAGAGAAAAGCAGAGCCAGCGGGCAGTTGCTGGGGAGACTACAATTCCACAGGATGATGAGCCATTAACATGCAACACCGGGTAATCTGATTTTCATGACAGACAGATTTATTATGACTTCTAAATATATAAATCCCAGGTTATGCTTTACAGCTAACCTAACAACTTGATATATGTGTCTGACATCCCATCTTAAAATCAGATTCCAGCTTCTAATTAATTTTTATTCACCCTTCGCCATAACTAGAGACGCAGAAAATCTCAGTGGGATAAACAATAGACAGGGTATTAGTCGTTTGTATATTGTGGTGCATTTTCCATCAAAACACTGAGTTTCCTTTTTCTTTGCTACAAAAACGGGGAAGTACCCAATTCTCCCTATGACTTCTAGGAGGAATGAGTGGAGAACATTGTCCAGCAAGCTGATGGTATTTGTATTAAGTGACCCCCCCGTTCCTGGATACTCACCCTTCCCCCTCCAACTCATCCCACACACACAAGTTAGAAATAATACCATTCTAGTCAGTTTGAAGGCTGATCATAGCTTAAATGTTACCATCTCACTTTCTCCAGTAATATTTTTATTAAACAACTCTTAAGCTGAGTTGCTAACTCTATGAATACCTGACTTTAAACCAAAAATAACGTTCATGAAAGCTGAACATACTATCAACAGCTTCTTATATAATCTCAACAACATTTAATTCACTCACACCCAGATACTTTGTGAACAGTGCAAAGTGGTACGATGGTAGCTGGGAAAAGTTTTGTAATCTGCAGATTTCTTTAAAATGGGCTTTTAGTAGTCTGTATTTTTTAAATATACTATTAATGTATGTATATAATTTTTAAAACATTTTCTTCCGTTTTCTTTTGCCCATATATGAAAGTCAACATGATCACCACAGACTGGGTTAGGAAAAAACAACTACTCACATTCAACATTTAATTTATTTTTAAAGATTTTATTTATTTATTTGACAGAGAGAAAGAGACAGCGAGAGAGGGAACACAAGCAGGGGGAGTGGGAGAGGGAGAAGCAGGCTTCCTGCGGAGCAGGGAGCCCGATGTGGGACTCGATCCCAGGACCCTGGGATCATAACCTGAGCCGAAGGCAGACGCTTAACGACTGAGCCACCCAGGCGCCCCTCAATTTTTTTTTTTAAAGAGGGCGAGAGGGGGGATGGGAGGGGCTGAGGGAAAGGGAGAAGGAGAATCCTAAGCAGACTCCATGCCCAGCTCATGAGCCCGACATGGGGCTTAATCTCACAACCCTGAGATCATGACCTGAGCTGAAATCAGGAGTTGGACGTTTGACGAACTGAGCCACCCAGGCACCCCTTACATTCAGTTTTTTTTTAATTTTAATATGGAGTTTCACTGTGTGTTAGCCACTGTCCTCAAAACTTTAAATGCACTAAATCTTACCCCACACTCCATAAGATACCATAATTTTCCCCTATTGACATATGAGAACACTAAGGGACACAGGTTTTAAAAGTTGCTTGCAGTCACAAAACCTGGTAAGTGGTAGAGCCAAAATTTTAATTGACACTGATGAGGCTCTCTCACCTTGAACTTCACTAATATACTGCCTCAGGGACTTAAGGGAGACCTTACTAAATAAATAATAGTGTAAACAGCCAGATGTGTTTGCCAAAGCCATAAATCCAAACTACACAATCAACCTCACATTGAAAGCACTATAGTGTTTCTGGCTTTTTATAAGCAGATTTAAACAAATCTGGATTCCAGTCTGTTTACTGCCACAGGATGGAATACAAACTAGCAGGAGGAATACACCCAGCACAGAACTTGTCTGATAGACATCCTGAATCACAAAGGCTGCCACTTTCTGGTTCACGGTAGTGGAAATAGGGGAATACAAAAAAAATCTGAAAAATCTTCTCCTTATTTTGTTATAAATATATGGTTTCTAAATTTCCAGTGTCTGTCCAATTGAATTGATGGCAAAGTTGCATTATTACACACACACACACACACACACACACACACACACACACCCCACATATAGAATCTATTCAAAATGTGTCTTTATCTGAGCCCTGAAAACATTTTTTAAAAAATGGATTCATGGGGCGCCTGGGTGGCTCAGTTGGTTAAGCGACTGCCTTCGGCTCAGGTCATGATCCTGGAGTCCTGGGATCGAGTCCCACATCGGGCTCCCTGCTCAGCGGGGGGTCTGCTTCTCCCTCTGACCCGCTTCTCTCTCGTGCTCTCCGTCTCTCATTCTCTCTCTCAAATAAATAAATAAAATCTTTAAAAAAAAAATGGATTCACATAATGATAAAAAAGAAGTTCATTTGCTTGCCCTTCAGGATACATAATACTGTATTTACCCAAACAAAATTGCATATTCTCCCTACAAAATCCAATTTAAATATATACAGTACTTTTATTTCTTTCCCTCAGAAAAGTTTATTTGTAAGGATAGAACATATCCTGGATACCAGTAAAAATAATAATCATTTAAAATAATAAAATTTTTAATTAAAATTATCATCACAATTTTATTTTTTTTAAAGATTTATTTATTTATTTGAGAGAGTGAGAATGAGAGAGAGAGAGAGTACATGAGAGGGGGGAAGGTTAGAGAGAGAAGCAGGCTCCCTGCCGAGCAGGGAGCCCGATGCGGGACTCGATCCCGGGACTCCAGGATCATGACCTGAGCCGAAGGCAGTCGCTTAACCAACTGAGCCACCCAGGCGCCCCATCACAATTTTAAAAGTATTTCATTTTTTTAAATGAATTTAGAGTAGAATAGAAATCAAATCAACATTTACAAGAACACATAAAGCATTCATATTACAGCTAATCTATATGGATGATTTGTAAGTTGCAGAGCATTTTAATAAAACCATATTTTGACTCTAGCACTATTCAGTTAGGGCTTTATCAAAATATCTAATTACAAAATAAGATCTATGATGTTCAGATGAAACCACACACAATATAATCAAATCCTTAGCATGAAGCCATTCAATTTGTCATTCCAGGGTCTGTTTTCTGGGCCCATTCCAGTTTAAAATAGCTTCTCCAGTAACACCACATTGCCCTTCCTCCCCTTTGCCCTCAAAATTATTGGAGCATAATGTAATTCTTTTACAAGCCTTAGGAAAATATTATTGGAATGCACAGGCAAAAATGCAGAGATGAAATGGAACAGGAAGGAAAAAACAAGTTTTTAAAAAATGGAAAATCAATTACTGTTTTTAATAACAGTGGTAATAGCTTTTGAGCTAAGAAAAAAAAAACTGCCCAGGGACAAAATAGATGTTCAATATTACAATGCACTAATGAGTACATTTACATATAATTTTCTGAAATTTACATCCAAGACTAACTGCGAGTAGAATTTAGTATCAATAGGAGTTTCCAAAATCCATTCATTTTTCCTCTAATCATATTGAATATTTAAGGTGCTTGACTAGACCTGATTATTTTTCTTCTGGACCCAACAAAGAACCCCGACAGCTTCGAAAGTGATAGATGAGTGGGGCATTTCCCACCAATGGGCAAAGCCCCCCCCACTCCCACCCCAGGCCGTCACAGCAGGAGGGAAAACAATGAGAAAGTTTGTTCAAATTCACATGCCGGCCACTGAATAAAATCTGCAGAGAACAAGGAGGTCAGCCTTGTCAAAGGGCCACCGCAAAAATAAAGAGGAAGAGGCAGAAATCCAAACTTCGAACATACGACTTTGCCGCCTCTTCATTTCATGACAGCCTGGAGGGAAGCCTCTGACAGACAGCCATCTCCCACTGCCCCTGAAAAGATGAAAAGAATACAAGCCCCAGCAAATCTCCCACTAACTCAAAACTGAGAAAAAGAAAGGGAAATGTAGCTAATTTGCAGTAACCCTGCTTCCTTATTCAGATTTCTGGAAGCATAATAAAATAGAGACAGTGTCTCCAGGACTCCACTTCCAGCTGTGCCCCACAAGTTGGAAAAAACAAGCAGGGACATGTTAACTAACCATACCAAACTGCCCCTCCTGCTGCCATTCTTCCAAATAATTCTAAGGAAGGCTGTGAGCCATTCTCCTAAATGCTTTAAGAAGATATATTCCTGACCAGGCAAAGAGATTTAGGTGAATTCCCGGCCGAATGCAGAATAAGGAACAAAATGCTCTCTCGAGGTGCTCAATTCTTGATGTATTGTGTTCTACTGTCTGCTAAAAGCATCATCTCCCCATAATTAAATGTTCAAATTCTACTTTGATGGTCCATGTAAAATTCAATTTGGTCAATTCAGTGCACCATCCACCCAGAGGTTGCCTTTCCATCCTCCCTGTGTGAGTTTCCTAGGGCTACTGTAACAAAATACCACAAACTGAGTGTGGCTCAAAGGAAAGAAGTGCGTTGTCTCACAGTTCTGGAGGCAAGAAGTCCTAAATCAAAGGTGTCCATGGGGCCATGCTCCCTCTGAGACTCTGGGTAGAAGAAACCCTCCTTGCCTCTTCCTAGCTTCTGGTGGTGGCCATCAACCCTTGGCACTTGTGAGCCTGCAGCTGCATCACTATATGCCTCTGTTACCATATTCTCTCTTGTGCATCTCTCTGTCTCTTCTCTACTTGGAAGGATACCAGTCATACTGTGTTAAGGGCCCATCCTATTCCAGTATGACCTCATCTTAACTAATTATATCTGCAATGGCCATGATTCCAATACAGTCACATTCTGACGCAATGGAAGGTTAGGATTTCAAATATCTTTGGCAGGGACACCATTCAACCTAGAACACTACTATACTGAATCAACCACCAAGCTACATCCAAACTACTTCCTAACTGCCTCTCAAATCGCCATTTCTTTCTCTTCCCACCACTACCGATTCCCACATCATTTCACATGGATAATTATATGAATTTCTCAAATCCTGCCCTCATTTTTGCAACACTCCAATCAACTCTCAAAAAAAACTTATTAAATGGAATGTAACATACATGCAGAAAAGTGCATAAATTATAATGGATTTCCACAGAGTGCACATACTCATGTAACCACCACCCAAATCAAGACAGAGAATATTACCAACACCCTGGAAACACACCTCATAACCCCCCAAGTAACTCCCCCCTATTCCATCTCAAAGCTAACCATTATCCTGACCTCTACAAATATGGATCAGTTTTACATGGTTTGGGATTTTATGTGAACGGTGCCATACAGTCCATACACTTTCATATCTGGCTTCTTCTGTTAGTGAGACTCACCCTTGTTGTTGCAAGCTGAAATAACTGATTCATTTTCTTTGCTTTATAAATATTTTATTGTATGATGATACCATTTATGTATTCATTCTACTGTTGATGACCATTCAGATTGAGTTCCATTTGAGAGCTATTAAAAATAATGGAGCTATGAACATTCTCATAGTTTTGAGCATATGTCTAGTAGAACTGCAAAATCATAGGGCATTTAATTGTTCATCTTCAGCAGATATTGCCGAACAATTTGCTAAAATGATTATATTAATTTTCAACAACACAGCAATGTATGAGTATTCCAGTTGCTTCATATCCTTGTCAACACTTGGTATTATCAGTCTTCTTCATTTTAGTCATTCTGATGTGTGTGCAGTGGTATCTCACAGTCCCTTTATTTTGCATTTCCATGATGGTTAATTATAATAAGGAGCAATTCAAAAACTGATTGGCCCTATGGATATCTTCTTTTGTGAAGAACTTGTTCAAATCCATTGCCCATTTTTTCTATCAGGTTATCTCTTTTTTCTTATTGATTTATAAAAGATATCCATATGGAAACTAGTCCTTTGACAGACATATATATTGCAATTATCATTTCCCATTTTGTGGGTTGCCTCTTCTCTCCTTTTTTTTTTAAAGATTTTATTTATTTATTTGACAGAGAGAGACACAGCAAGAGAGGGAACACAAGCAGGGGGAGTGGAAGAGGGAGAAGCAGGCTTCCTGCAGAACAGGGAGCCCAATGTGGGGCTCGATCCCAGGACCCTGGGACCATGACCTGAGCCAAAGGCAGACGCTTAATGACTGAGCCACCCAGGTGCCCCCTTTTCTCTCCTTTAATAGTGTCTTTGGTATAAAAACTTTTCATTTTAATGCAGTCTAATATATTTATCTTTTCATTTTTTGCTTTTTAAAAAAAGCTTTATTGAAATAATAATTCACAAACTATCCAATTCATTCAAAATGCACAATTCAAAGTTCTTTAGTGTGTCCCCAGGATTGTGCAACAATCACAATAATCTAATTTTATAATATTCTTATCACCCCCAAACAAACTGCATGTCCTCTAGCTGCCACTTCCCATTCCTCCCAACACTCTCACCTTCACCAAGCCCTAAGCAAGCACTAATCCATGTCTGTCTCTACTGAATTGCCTTTGCTGAACATTTCATATAAATGGAATCATATAATCTATAGTTTTTTGTGACTGGTTTCTTTCATTTAGTATAAGGTTTTCAAACTTCATCCATGTTATAGTGCATATCAATACTTCATTTCTTTTCCTTGCTGAATAATATTCCACTGTGTAGACGTATTACATTAACTTATCCATTCATCAGTTGAGGAGTATTTGGGAAGTTTCCATTTTTTGCATATTACAAATAATTCTTCTTGGTAAGCAAAATTTGGCTATCCCCAAATCACTAAGATCTTCTACTGTATTACCTTCAGATGCCTTATTGTTTTACCTCTCACATTCAGATCAACAATCCAGCTAGAATTTATTTTTGTTTATTATGTGAGGAATTTTTTTCTCACATGAATGCCCAATTGTCTCAGCCCTTTCCTCACTGCTCCACAGTGTCACCTTTCTCAGAAATCAAGTGTCCCTAGATGAATGGCTCTATATCTGTATTCTCTATTCTGTTCCATTGATCTATTTGTTTATTCTTGAGTAATATTACACTATCCTAATTATTGTAGCTTTACAATATATATTGATATCTCATTGTTTAAGTCCTCCAACTTTGTTCTAATTCTTCTTCACTTATCTTACCTATTCTGGGCCATTGGCACTCTGATATTTTGGCCAGGACGTCACTGAATTTTGAAATCAATTTGAAGAGATCTGACCTCTTTACGATACTGAGCCAGCCAATCCATGAATATATTATGTCATTCCATTTATTTAGATTATCTTTAATTTCTCCCAATAGTATTTCTCTGTAGACATCTAATACATCCTTTGTTAGATTTATTCTTATTTTTAATATTTTAGGCTATTTTAAATGGTAACTTTAAAAATGGTTTATTCAGGTAAAATTTATATACCATGAAATTTATCCATTTCAAGCGTACAATTTCACGATTTAGCAAATTATACAGTTGTGCAAACATAACCCCAATCTACTGTTTGAACACTTCTATCAACCCAAAATGTTACCACATGCTCATTTACAGTTAATTCCCACTCTTACAGTAGGCAAAAATAGCCATCTTTATAGTTTTGCTTTTTCTAGAGATTTCATCAAAATGGAATTATATCTTTTGTGTCTATATTCTTTTCACTTAGGATAATATTTTTGAAGTATATCCAAGTTGTCTCATATATCAGTAGTTTATTCCTTTATAAAACTGTTGAGTAGCATTCCTTTATGTAAGTATACCAGTTTTTGTTTATCTACTAACCACCAGATAGATACATGGATTGCTTCTAGCTTGGGGCCATTCTGAATGACATTGCTATGAATGTTCATGCACAAGTCTTTGTGTAGACACAGACTTTGTTTCATGTAAGTTTTTACTTCAATAACTAGAAATGAAATTGCTTGGTTCCATAAATAAGTATGTATTGAACTTTATCAAAAACTGCTACTGTTTTCCAGAGTGGCTGTACCATTTACATTTCCACCAGCAATGGATAAATTTTCCCAATTTCTCCCTATCTTCACCAGCACTTTTCATTATCTTTTTTATTTTAGTCATTCTAGTGAATTGACATCTTCTTGTGGTTTCAATTTACATATCCCTAGAGATAATGAGCATATTTTCACAGGTTTATTTGCCCTTAATATATATAAATACTTTGGTTTGTCTACTTGTTGAGAGTTCTTTATATATCTGGATGTAAATGTTTGATCAGATATAATTGGTAAATATTTTATCCCATTCTGTGGCTTACATTTTCATTTTTTCAAAATTTCATAATGTCCAATTTATCTCTTTTTTTTCCTTTTAGGGATCTTGGTTTTGGTGTTATATTTAAGAAATCTGTGACTAACCTAAGGTCATAAAAACTTTCTTGTATGTTTTCATCTAGACGTTTTATAATTAACAGTGCTTACATTTTTATCTGTAATGCATTTCAAGTTAGTTGTGTATACAGTATAGGGTAATCTGGGGATACAGATATCTAATCGTTCCACTTCATACTCTTTGGGAATACAATTTGGTTGTAGTTTATAGTCTTTTTTTTTTTATATGTTGTAGGATTCATTTCAAGTGCCATCTTTTTTATTTTATTTTATGTTTTCAAAGATTTTATATTTTTTTTTCTGAATTGTAGTCTTTATTAAGGTTCTTTTACAAACTTATCTTTGCTAATACGAAAAAGCTGCTTTGACTTTAACACGTGCTTTGCAGATTTACATCAGCTGTAAGAAAGGCGTCAGCTGAGTAGAGTTTGGTCTTCAAAAGTGTGACTGCATCCTGCATCTCCAGACTTTCTACCTCCCAATTACGGACCAAGATCACGTGAAAACCCATTACTTTCAAATGTCGCATTTTCATAGCAAGGAATCCTCTGGGGTGGGCTAAATCCAAACAGTAAGTAGATCTAGGAACACACAGTACAGCTACTCCTTGAGTATCTGCAGCAGAAGTTACCACGTCGGAAAATGGAAGCACTTGACTCCTGTTAATATCCATTCTTACTTCAAAATCAATATGGTAATTGTGTGTCAACTGTCTGTTTTTTGAGAAGTATCCTTCTCCCAGAAGGCTACTTGGCGCATCTGCCACCTTCACATTTGGATACAATGCTGTGGACAGCAGCGGTGGTGGGGCCAAATCTACGGTGTTGTGACAAGAAATATCCAGTTTTAGGCAAGCAGCCAAAATACAAAGCTTGTGAGCATTCCTCTCATTACCTGACATCAGCAGTTCATTGATGACGTCCTTTTGGAGAAGTGGATTAATAAGGGCCATGGGAAAATGGTTCATCAAGCAAAATGAACACACAGCATTCAATAGATTTTCAGAAAAGATGTGGTGGAGATAACCAGTCAGAGAAGTAGCCAGCCATAACTTCTTGGAACTCTGAGGTCTGGCATTTGTAGAACTGATTGAGAGAAGAATACACATGAAGAATACAGACAATGCTTTTCATGTTTAGAGAGGCAAGATCAGCTCACTTTCTTCATGAACAAGTCCATCAAATCAGTATTGTCAAAAGCCAAGGTTTTCAAATAAAATGAGGAGAAAGAGAACTTGCTTTACCTTCCAGATGTCAATAGTTGTAGCCACATAATCTGCTATTCCCTTAAAAAGATCTAAATTATGGTACCGGAGGTCTCTGCAAGACTGCAATATGTTGATCAGTACTTCAAAAGGATACCCATGGATATTACCTATGACCATCTTACTGCATTCATCCAGAAGTATAATAGAGTGGTGATTCATGGCAACAAATCAGAAAATCTGTCTAATTCTCTCAAGGCTTTCACCTCCAGTTTCCTTTTAAGAGCAATCGGTGCATCTTTTCCAACACATCTTATCACAGCTTGTAATGTAAAGACACACTGTATTTTCCAGACTTGCTGATCAACTAGTATGCACAATCCTGCTCGAAGAACGTCCACATTCTTGCATGGCTCCATTGCCTCTAAAATAGTTGACAAAACTGAAAGACATTTCTCATCACACTCATTGATATGTTCTTGGACCACCCTCAGCAAAGTCTGTACCAGCAGAGTGTTCTGAGGAATTCCAAGCTTCACCATAGCATGAAGACTGAACAGCAGGTGGTCACAGTGCATGATCTTGGATTCTCTCATCACTTGTTCACACAGCTGGTTAAATGCAGGGTGGTTAAACATCAGTTGTTTTTTAACACGCTTCTGGTCATCAGACATCCTTTTGGCAATTATCCACATTGCTGAAAAATAGTTACTACTGGGAAATATAGGTCCTTCTGAAAACGTATCTAACACATCACTCAGAGAACTACAGTCCTGAGATAGTTTTTTTATAGTTGACAGGGGTTGGTTTTGTTTCCTTGGTGAGCACATCTTCATTGGAGGCCTTATGATGAAATGTTATCTTCTTCAATCCATCATCAGGGTCAAGAGAGTGTTTTGAATCAAATGACAGTCTTTTAGGACAAAGCAGTCTGTCAACTGTAAGGACTGTTTCAGTGCCTATGCCCTTTGTTTGAAAATTATCTCCTGATTTAAAAATTAAGACATCCTGAAATAGATATCTAATAGATGACTGCACTCCATTACGAAAGTCACTTAAGAGAGGGTTTCTTGGGTTCCAGTTTGAATAAACAATTTTCAGTCTGGAAAATCCCAAAGGATACAGCCTCATAGTTCTGCTTGTTGGAACTAAAGTACTGAATTGTCTGCTCTGCTATTCATTGTGCTATCCACTCAAACACTTTCAAATCACTTTAAAGTAGTCTATATAATACAATGCCACTTCAGGGAGTGAAAGGGAAGACAAGCCGTTGTTTAAAGAGAAGACATGCCGTTGGTTTCCATTGCTTTGGAGAGGTCTTCAATGAAAAAACTTTAACATTGACGGATACTTTTTTTTTTTTAATTTTTTTATTCTTATGTTAATCCCCTACATTACATCATTAGTTTTAGATGTAGTGTTCCATGATTCATTGTTTGTGCATAACACTCAGTGCTCCATGCAGAACATGCCCTCCTCAATACCCATCACCAGGCTAACCCATCCTCCCACCCCCCTCCCCTCTAGAACCCTCAGTTTGTTTTTCAGAGTCCATCGTCTCTCATGGTTCGTCTACCCCTCCGATTTCCCCCGCTTCATTCTTCCCCTCCCGCTACCTTCTTCTTCTTCTTCTTTTTAACATTGACGGATACTTTTTAACATGAAGATTTAGCAACGGCGGAACCCAGACTTTAAGCATAGGGACTGGACAAGTAGAACCGCTGAGGTCAGAACCCCATGGTTCTATACAGGCACAGCCATGACAGCTTTCCCGCAAATATTTTATTTTTAAGTAATCTCTACACCGAACATGGGACTCGAACCCACAACCTCAAGATCAAAAGTCACAAACTCCACTGACTGAGCCAGCCAGGAACCCCATTTAATGCTATCTTTTTAAAATTTCATTTTGTAATTCTTTGGTTGCTAATATATACAAAATATATTTTTATATTGACTTTGTATCCAGCAAACTTGCTAAATTCAATTGTTAAATTTACATAATTATATTTTTGCAGATAATATAATTTTATTGCTTTGTCTCCAATCCTTATATCTTTTTTTTTTTCCTAACCTCACTGAATTCACTAGGACCTCCAGTATAATGCTGAAAAGAAGGGGTGACAACTGTCACCCATTTCTCATCCTTAATTTCAGGATAAGGCTCTCAATATTTCACTTAAGCATGTTTGCTGTGGATTTTCTTTACAGATCTATTTTATTGAGGTATAACTGGCATACAACATTATACTAGTTTTAGGTGTATATCCTAATGATTCAATATTTGTATATATTGTGAAATGATCACTACAAAAATCTGGTCAATACCTGTCACCATACACAAAAGATGCTTGATATGATTTCAATCTTCCTAAATTTATTGAAACTTGTTTTGTGACCTAACTTGTAATCTATCCTGAAGAATGTTTCATGTGCATTTGAAAAGAATGTATATTCTACTGTTTGGGGATGGAATGTTCAGTATATATCTATTAATTCCATCTGGTCTAATCTGTCATTCAAAGCCAGTGTTTCTGTATTAGTTTTCAGTCTGGATAATCTATCCATTGATGTAAGGGGGATGTTGAAGTCCTCTTCTATTATTGTATTGCTGTCTGTTTCTCCCTTTAGGGCTATTAATATTGGCTTTATATATTAAGGTGTTCCTACGTCGAGTGCATAAATATTTACAAATATTATATACTTTTGTTGGATTGACCTCTTTATTATTTTGTCTCTTTTACAGTCTTTATTTTCAAGTCTATTTGTCTGAAATAATAGCTACCTCACAGCTTTCTTTTGGTTTCCATTTGCATGGAATATCTTTTTCCATCTTTTCGCTTTCAACTGTATATGTTCTTACCTTTCAAGTGAGTTTCTTATAGGAAACATATAGATAGGTCTTGTTGGTTTTGTTGTTGTTGTTGTTTTATCCATTCAGCCATTCTGTGTCTCTTGATTGGAGAATTTAGCCCATGTACATTTAAAGTAAATATTGACAGGCACATACTTATTGCCACTTTGTTTGTTGTTTTCTGGCTGTTTTGTACTTCCTCTGTACCTTTCTTCTTCTCTTGCTTTCTCCCTTTGTGTGTGTGTTTTTTTTAAGATTTTTATTTATTTATCTGAGAGAGAGTGCACACAAGCAGGGGTGGAAGGGCAGAGAGAGAGGGAGCAGACTGCTCACTGAGCAGAATGCCCAGTGCGGGGTTTGATCCCAGGACCTTGGGATCATGACCAGAGCCAAAGGCAGACACTTAACTGACTGAGCCACCCAGGTGGCCCATCTTCCTTTGTGGTTTGATTACTTTCTTTAGTGGTATGCTTAGATTTCTTTCTCATCATCTTTTATGTATCTACTATAGGTTTTTGCTTTGTGGTTACAAAAAACAAATTTTAACAATCTATGTTAAATTGATAACAACTTAAGTTTGAACACATTCTAAAGCTCTACATTTTGACTTATTTATCCACCACATCCTGTGCTTTTGAAGTCACACTTTACATTCTTCTATCTTGTGTATTCCTTAATTAATTATTGTAGTTACAGTTATTTTCCCACTTTTGTTTTTTAGCTATATACACTTTGTAAGTGATTAATCCACTAACTTTACTCTACATTTACCTTTCCCAGTGAGATTTATACTTTCTTATGTTTTCTTATTCTAATTAGTGCCCTTTCTTTGCAGCCTAAAGAATTCCCTTTAACATTTCTTGTAAGGCCAGTTTAGTGGTAATGAACTCCTTTAACTTATCTGGGAAGCTCTCTATATCTCCTCCAATTGTGAATGATAACTTTGCTGAATAGAGTATTCTTGGTTGGAAATTTTTTTCTTTCAGCACTTTGAGTGTATTGTGCCATTCCCTTCTGGCCTGCAATGTTTCTGCTGATAAATCTATTCATAGTCATATAGGGGTTACCGCGAATGTTAACGGGTTGGTTTTTTTCTTGCTACTTTTAAGATTCTCCCTGTCTTTACACACATTTTAATTATAATGTGTCTTGGTGTGCATTTCTTTGGGTTCATCTTATTTTCAGATATTCTCTATTAAAGATGTTTAGTTATATTCCTAGTTTGCCAAACATTTTCATCAGAACTAAATATAAATTTTATCAAATGCATTTCTGTATCTATTAAGATGATTGTATGATTTTTCTTTATTATATTATTTGATTTTTTTAATGTTATCCAACCTCTCATTCCTATCATAAATACAACTTGCTCATGACATATTCTCTTTTGTATATATTGGTTGGTCTTTTATTATTTTGTTTTAGGATTTTTGCATCATTAGGACTGTCAAAATCTTTGCTCAATTTTCCTAACCTCTTAGCTGCTGTTTTCTATTGGGCTTTTTAGCTTCTCAGAGCTTTATCATTTACAAATCCACAAATGCTTCATGGAGAAAAACAGTGAAAATACTGAGGTCCCTTCAGCACACTTCCTCTCTCCAGGATTCTAGACCCTCAAGTCCCAAGAGCCTTGGTAGCTCTTCAATGCCTTTAAATAAATATTTTCTCCTTATTTTGTATAATTTTTCTAGTTGTTCTGTGGAGGGTTGTTGGCTACTCTACCATTACCAGAGCAAAAATTAATCCTTTATAATGTAAAACAAATCATATTATTCTTCTCCCCTAAATTTGTAAATGGCTAACCTGCTGTGCTTATTTTTTTTAATAAACATTTGGAATTTTATTAAAAAAAAACATTAAAAAACTAAAAAAAAAAATCACAACCATGAACATTGTTACAGTTAGAGGCTCTCTTGGCTCTCCACAATGATACTGAGCATGTTCACAAGGGGTTCCCATTGTTTAGTCTTAGTTAAACAACCATCTTTAAAAGAAGGAAAAAAAAACTCGGCACACTACCATTTAACTTGTTTTAATGTTTCTTCACAAATGGTGAAAAATACTAAAGTACAGACAAGGAATAATCATAATGTTGTGGCCAACATTATAAATATGGAATTATAAATTTAAAACATTTTCTGGTTTAAGAAATAAATCTGGTAGTCAATGCAGCTCTGCGTAACCCGCTGTCCTTATAATAAAATGCATATTCCCTGCTATGGCCTAGACTGATCCAATCCCAGCCTTTTGCTCTGTCTTGTCTTACCATTCACTCCCTTGCTCACTCCTCATGGGTCTATTTTCTGTCCCTCTAACCGCACCAGTTCATTCCCAAATCAGTATCTTCACATTTGCTTTTCCCTTTCCCTGGAACACCCTGTCCCTGATCTTTATATAGCTATCTTACTTTATCATTCTGTCTCAGTTTCAACATCATCTTCCCAAAGAGGCTTTCTTGGGACAATTTATTTTGTGCCCCACCTGCCTGCCCTTTGCCCTCATCAAACAATATAACCTACATAAAACAAAGGATAATAAAATTAAGCCAACAAAAATTGTCGGGGATGCGGAGAAAGGGGAACCCTCCTACACTGTTGGTGGGAATGCAAGCTGGTGCAGCCACTCTGGAAAACTGTATGGAGGTTCCTCAAAAAGTTGAAAATAGAGCTACCATATGATCCAGCAATTGCACTACTGGGTATTTACCCCAAAGATACAAAAGTAGGGATCCAAAGGGGTATGTGCACCCCGATGTTTATAGCAGCAATGTCCACAATAGCCAAACTGTGGAAAGAGCCAAGATGTCCATCGACAGATGAATGGATAAAGAAGATGTGGTATATATATATATATAATGGAATATTATGCAGTCATCAAAAGGAATGAGATCTTGCCATTTGCAACGACGTGGATGGAACTGGAGGGTATTATGTTGAGTGAAATAAGTCCAACAGAGAAAGACATGTATCATATGATCTCACTGATATGAGGAATTCTTAATTGCAGGAAACAAACTGAGGGTTGCTGGAGTGGGGGGTGGGGTGGGAGGGATGGGGTGACTGGGTGATAGACACTGGGGAGGGTATGTGCTCTGGTAAGCGCTGTGAATTGTGCAAGACTGTTGAATCTCAGATCTGTACCTCTGAAACAAATAATGCAATATATGTTAAGAAAAAAAAGAAGAAGAAGAAGGTAGCGGGAGGGGAAGAATGAAGCGGGGGAAATCGGAGGGGTAGACGAACCATGAGAGACGATGGACTCTGAAAAACAAACAGGGTTCTAGAGGGGAGGGGGGTGGGAGGATGGGTTAGCCTGGTGGTGGGTATTGAGGAGGGCACATTCTGCATGGAGCACTGGGTGTTATGCACAAACAATGAATCATGGAACACTTCATCTAAAACTAATGATGTAATGTATGGGGATTAACATAAGAATAATAAATAAATAAATAAATAAAATATGGAAAATTAAGCCAACAAAAATTGAGTATTAAATTTCCCCAAAGTACAATGTTATCCCCATCTCATTTCCACATTCAAAATAAAGAAAACAATCAACCAGGAATATAGTATCTTTGGAGCAAAACTATGTCTCTATATTACAATGCAGAGCTTAAGAGTATCATCTTTCTTTGGAGTGTGACAACCTGGATTCAGATTGTTGCTATGTCACTTTCCAGATACATGACTTTAAGCAACGTTCTCAGCCTCGCCTTTCCAACCTATAAAATGGTGATAATGAAAATATCCATTTGATTGTATTTTGTAATTATATAATAAATGTTATTTTGTATGCGAAGTGTTTAATACAGTGGTCAGATCATAGAAAGTTCTCTATAAACAAAAGCTACTGTGATTACAATGATGCTTATGATGACAATGATGATGAAAATAATAATGCTCTATAGCATCTGGTAAAATACTAAATCATTCAATCAAGCACACACACACATACATACTGGCACACACACAATTAAATATGATCATAATTACCACCAAGTGGATGCAACCCTTATCACTTGCTTTACAGATTTAATAAAGAATAAGTTTATTTGGGGTGGCTCAGTCGGTTAAGCGTCTGCCTTTGGCTCAGATAATGATCCCAGGGTCCTTGGAGTGAGCCCCATGTTGGCCTCCCTGGTCAGCGGGGAGCCTGCTTCTCCCTCTCCCCACTGCTCCTGCTCTCTCTCTCTATCTCTCTCTCTCAAATAAATAAATAAAATCTTTTAAAAAAAGAATTAAGTTTATTTGATTTCTCTATTGGGTAAGTTTGGTGGCAAGAAATACAGACTAAGTCTAGCAAGTCTGCTCAAAGATAAGAGGAAGGATACCGTAGTACTTCACAAAATTAAAGGAAGAATTGAATAACCAAGCTTTATGAAAAACAGGAATCAAGGTATCTCCAGAAGACTGGGAGGCAGCAGCTTCAAAACCTCTCTCTAGAGCACTGCCATAAGGGACTATAATACCATCAGTACTAATTTTTTCTCTCAGTTCAAAATTCCGAATTCTTAAGAGAGATCAACTGACTGGCAAAACATAGTCATATGCCTACCCTTAAACCAGTCATCTCTATCCCAGTAATGGGGTCAAATATCAAACTCTCAGTTGCTTGAATCAGGAGGCAGTTCCCAGAGAAGGGTTTTGTTTTGGAGCCAGAAGTCAGTCTCTTTTTTTTTTTTTTAAAGATTTTTTTTATTTATTTATCTGAGACAGAGAGAATGAGAGAGACAGAGAGCACATGAGAGGGGGGAGGGTCAGAGGGAGAAGCAGGCTCCCTGTGGAGCAGGGAGCCCGATGCGGGACCCGATCCCGGGACTCCAGGATCATGACCTGAGCCGAAGGCAGTCGCTTAACCAACTGAGCCACCCAGGCGCCCTGGAGCCAGAAGTCAGAACAAGAAGTACTACTATAGGGATAGTAGTCATAGGGATCCTATCTAAGATAAGCTTTCTCTAAAAGAAGCCATTTTGTTCTACTCTTTGCCCATCCAAAGCAGTAGTGTCCAAGTTATGCACCATTACCTGCTCGGGAGGGCGTTAATTACAAATTAAATATAATTGAATTGTTGAATTTGCTTTCAAGTCCTCTAAATAGAATAACGACATGCTACCTTGTAGAGCCAATTTTGCAAATCAAAGCTGGGTCCCTTGCTTCCTATGATGACAGAAAGTCTTTATGAGATTTTGAAAGTGTAGAGACATACTTCTTAAAAATTTAATAATGCCAGACAACAAAATTTGGGAGAAAAATCTATTGGAAACTGTGATCCATAGAAGCCATTAAAGACACCATGCAAGGGAATATAAGATATTCACCAATGCCAAAATCATAATAAAAACCCTGGTTTCAAAATTCCTCTCTACTCCTCTAACACAAATTGTTAGCCACCTAAAAGTCTGGGAAAGAACTATGAAATACAATTAACGTATTCTATAGCAAAAGGGAGACTTATCCTCTTACACCCGCCAAAAAGACATCAAAGAAACTCTAAGTATGGCTGGGCTACAAAGGGCTAAAATGTACTACAACTGGGGGATGGCTGAGAGTCATGGACACTAGGGAATGTCAGCAAAAGAAGAAGAAACAGAAGCCTGGGATGGGAAAGGAGAAGGAATCCCATGTACAATATAATTGGCATCAGTGTATATACCCCTAGTTTACTATTATGTCATTATTTTCTATTGGGAATATTTACTGAACCTGTGGTTCTAAAACAATTCCTGAGCCAAACAAAACAAAAAACTTTCATTCAATCCTTGGAAGGCTGATAGAAGACTTCCAAAGGGGCAGTAGACAGCATAGTGTGAAAGGTTCTTGGGTCAGACTATTGGATCCATTCTCTAGCTCAATGATTTATGAGCCATGTGACCTTTGGAGGTGACTTTACCTTTTGAGGCTCAGTTCTCACATCTAAAATAAGAATAGTATTTTTGTTTATACCTCATTTAGGTGGTTGTGAGCATAAAATGAGCCAACAACTATAAAAGACTTATCAGGGTACTGCCACTTCACGAATATTTGTTGTTGTTACTGTTGTTTTTACTACTGCCCTTATTTCATTCTTTAATAGATATTTGCTACATTCACTATATGTAGCCTTTTTGCCTTCACCACTCCGGAAGAATTACCTTAAAAACACAGACAGCAGTCTGAGTCACCAGGTTTTTACTTGACCAATCAGAACATGAAAACAAAATAAAAAAATCATTCATAATCCTCATCATTTTAATTTTAATTCATTTTAATGTTCATTTTAATTCCCCCAAACGAGAGGAAGCACAGAATCTCAGAATAGAAGATAATTCACTATGCCACAGACAGAGAAAAACAACAGAGGTCCCATAGATTAGCACCAGGGCACCACTGTGCAAACATCCTATGGGGCAGCTGAAAGCCAATAAATAAGGCAACAGTGTGGAACATGTCCTGCACTTTCATACTGTGCTCTTTGGCTCATGCTACTTCCTCCACCAGGAATACCTTTTCTGCGTTTCTACATGTCCACAGAGCTACACTTTTTCTGAGCCCCAGAAGCCGAACCTCCCCGAGAGAGAGCTGCCTGATCCTCTCAGCTGGAAGCATGAAATGCTTCCTCTCAATTCTAGCATCAAGTCCTCTTTGATCCTCTAATGACACTGTCCACAAGGCAGTTTAGAAGTGTGTCTATCCCTGGTGCCAGGCTGGCTCAGTTAGTAGAACAAGTGAGTCTTGATCTCAAGGTTGTGAGTTCAAGTCCCACACTGGGTGTGGAGCCTACTGTATAAATAAATAAATAAATAAATAAATAAATAAATAAATAAATAAAGTGAGTTTTCACAGTCATGCTTTGAAGTCCTATATACTTGCTAAATTTAACTTGGGCTTTCTGACAGCCACTACAAAGAAACAATCAGTTCCATGATTCATAAAGTTAAAAAAAATAGTCTATTAAAAGAAAAAAAATATGTGTATCCATCCACTACACTTAAGGATTAAACCAAGGACTAGACGCAAAGCTGACTCATTTCAGCAAGGCTCACAGTGCCTAATGGATCTATACATAATATGCAATTCACACATGCTTGTAGAATGACTCTATTTGCTACCTGGAGCCAGCAAACCACTCCTGAAACAGTTTATGTAGTTCTAAGCCCAGCAATGAGAAATGGATTTTGATAGATAGGAGTATGCATATTTTAGAGTACATAATCAGGCAACTCAACATTTATTCATCTATTGATCAACAGGTAAACAAAATCTGGTATATACATACAATGGAATATACTGAACCTTAAAAAGGAAGGAAATTTTGATATATACTACAACCTGGTTGAACCTTGAAGACGTTATATTGAGTGAAATAAGCCAGTCACAAAAGGACAAATATTGTATGATTCTACACATATGAAGTTCCTAGAGTAGTCAATTTATAGAGGCAGAAAGTAGAATGGTGGTTGCAATGGGCTGCAGGAAGGGTGTAATGGGGACTTATTGTTGAATTGATACAGAGTTTCAATTAAGAAGATAAAGAGATGGAAAGTGGTAAGGGTTGCACAGCAATATGAAGGTACTTAATGCCACAGAACTATAGAAATGGTTGAAATGGTAAAGGTTATGTTACATAGATGTTACCACAATAAAAAAATTTTTCATAATTTTTAAAAAATTGTCAACACTAAAAAAACAATCTGATTAAAAAATGGGCAGAGGACCTGAATGGACATTTTTTCAAAGAAGACACACAAATGGCCAACAGATACATAAAGAATGGTCAACATCACTAAGCATCAGGGAAATGCAAATCAAAACCACAATGAGATATCACCTCATATCAGTCAGAATGGCTAAAATAAAAAACACAAGGAATAACCAGTGTTGGTCAGGCTGTAGGGAAACAGGAACTCTCATGTACTGCTGGTGGGAATGCAAACTGGTATAGCTGCTGTGCAAAACGGTGTGGAGGTTTCTCAAAGACTTAAAAATAGAAATACCATACGATCCAATAATTTCACTACTGTATATTTACTCAAAGAAAACAAAAACACTAATTTGAAAAGATATATGCACCCCTACATATATAATAGAACATTATGCAGCCATAAGAAAGGATGAAATCTTACCATTTGCAACAACACAGATGGACCAAGAGGGTATTATGTTAGTGAAATAAGTCAGACTGAGAAAGACAAACACCATATGATTTCACTCATATGTAGAATCTAAAAAACAAAATAAATGAATAAACAAGCAGAAAGCAGAATCAGACCCATAAATGAAGAGAACAAACTGATGGTTGCTAGAGGGGAGGAATGGGGGCAATGGGCAAAATGGATGAAGGGGAGTGGGACATACAGGCTTCCAGTTATGGAATGAAGAAGTCACAGGAATAAAGAGTAGAGCGTAGCGGAAATAGTCAATGATATTGTAATAGTGTTGTATAGTAAGAGATGGTAGCTACACTTGCGGTGAGCATAGCATAACACAGAGATGTTGAATCACTATGTTGTACACTCGAAACTACGGTAACATTGTATGTCAACCACTCAAATAAAAGAAATTTTAATAAAATAATTTTTTTGAATTTAAGCACATAATCAGAAAAAACAGAAAGAATAGTTACAGGGGTGGAGACCGTAGTTCTGGGGTAAGGAGAGACAAGAAGGGGCACTATGACAACAGTTGTCAACTGAAAGATCCATTGTGCATAAAGAGGCTCCATCTTTTTCTACTCAGGCTCCAAATCATCCCCATATAACCAATGAGTAAAAGAAGCTACAAGTACAGAGATTTCAATTTGACATAAGAACTTTCAACAGTGCTGCCCAAAGACAAAAGGGATTATTATTATAAATAATAAGTTCCACTTCACTGTAAGTATTCAAGTATAAATGGAATATTCCTTTGGCAGAAATCTTCAGAGGGGCGCCTGGGTGGCTCAGTCAGCTAAGCATCCAACTCTTGATTTTGGCTCAGGTCATGATCTTGGGGTTGTGAGATTGAGCCCCACATCGGACTCCTGCACTTGGTGTGGAGTCTGTTTGGGATTCTCTCTCTCCCTCTGCCTCTGCCTCCCCCCCCCACACCCCGCCGCCGATCATTCTCTCTCTCTCAAAATAAAGAAATAAAATCTTTAAAAAAAAAAAAAAGAAATCTTTAGAGAAACAAGTACAGACAAAGGCTGGACTAAATCAGTGGTTCCTAAAAACCAGGTAAAAGGCTGACACCAATCCATGATGAAGTTTTCATTCATTGGTAACAAAATGACAAAAACAAAGACAAAACTGTGAGGTTTTTATAAAGCTAAACATACTTGATAATTTAAATTGTAAGATTATGCCTTCTACTCTTTTAGTATCCAAATGGCCTATTTTTTCTGAAAGAATACTAAATGATAGTTTTCTCATTCAGATACTTTTTTAGGGGGCAAAACTAGAAGTTGACAAAGTAAAGTCAGTCCTTAATTTTAGGGCGTAAGGTTTTACTAGTCTCAAAGTCTGAGAATCACTTGGACAGGTACCTCTTAAGACCCTTTGAAAATTCCAGGAACTCACGTTTGCAGCCAAGGATTGTTATCAAAGCCAATTTTGTTGTTCACTCTTACCATATTTCAGTTGAATGTACAAGAAGTACTGCCCCTCTCAGACAGATTTTCCCCAAGGATTCCACCTTCATCTGAAAGGCTTGGAATGATAGAGGAATTGAGGAGATTCCCAATCTGTCAGGGACTTCTATCACATGAAAAGAGAGAGAGTTCTGCTTTAGAGAGTTTATCCAAATTCACCACATAGCCAATGGGTAAAATTCCAGATGGCATTGGCCTCTCAATGGACAGGTACATTTTACTGTGCAGTTGCATTCAGGAGAAAGAGTATATACGTATGTGTGGCTGAAAGAGTGAGTGTGTGTGTGTGTGTGTGTGTGTGTGTGTGTGTGTACACAGAGATAAAGAGGAGGGGAATATGAATGGATGGATATAGGCACCAATGATAATAACAAGGAAGTAGATGACATATTTAGAATTACATCAAAGAACCATTTAATGATAAACAAAAATAAGGTGTGAAGCCCATTACTACTGATATCTATCACCAGCAACAATGGTTTGTCTATGGTATTCCTTTCTTTTCCCTTTTTTCTTTTAATTTTTTGTCACTCATTTTTAAATCAACAGGAAAAATGTGAAAGTACCAAATTATCTTATTGTCAGGAACCAAAAGAAGAAAGAGGCACTGATAACACCGTTCCATACCAAACCCCCGGAGCTTTCTGATTTTGCTACTTATGCTTTCTCTGGCAACGTCTCCATTTGGATCCCGCTGAAAACACTTCTCTTTCTGTCACTCACAATCTGTCAAGACAGCATTATCTTCTGTGGTTTAAAAACAGAAACTCCATTTAACTTGGTATTTGATAAAGACATTTCATTCATGTCCCGTTTTAACTAACAATAATTATTCTAATTTGCCACACGGAGGCAAGAGAAAAGCATTTACCTTTTGCAGCTTGTTTTGCATTGTGGAACACGTGGAGGAGAAATGGTCCCCTCTTGAGATTGAAAAATATCTTATGAAGTCAAAAATGGACCTAACATGAATGTATGCTTTCAGTATGTCCTCGCTGTATTTTAATTAGTGTAGTGGATAGGAGTTTGGGCTCTCAAATCACACTTGGGTTCAAATCCTGACTTTGCCACTTATTATGACCTTAAGCAAGACAGAAAAGCTCCTAGAATTCAAAGTAAAGTTAGGGGCACTTGAGTGGCTCAGTCAGTTGAGTGTCTGACTCTTGATTTCAGCTCAGGTCATCATCTCAGGGTTATGAGATCGAGCCCTGCATCAGGCTCTGTGCTAAGTGTGGAGTCTGCTTGAAATTCTCTCTTCCTCTCCCTCTTTAAAAAAAGAAACAAAGAAAGAAAAAACCGAAGTAAAACTAGAACAATGTTAGAAGCCATAGAAACCAGGTCACTAGGAATAACAGGCAGTCCGTTCTTCTAGACACCACCGTCAGGAAGAATCAGCAGCAACGATTTTTCCATCCTGGGGTCAAAGTACGCAAGATTCAGAATCCCTGGATCCCTGGAGAGTGAGCCAGAAAGACCTACCATGGTCACATTACCACCTCTTGGCTACAGGAGAGCGAGGTGTTGGAGTAACAGCTCAATAATACCGCATACGGTGTAAAAGTTTGTTCCCCAGGGGAAAACCCACAGGTCCAAAGCAGGAGGGTACAGATACTGAGCAGGTACAAATATCAAATGCCCACCTCATCCTAAGAACCTACTACATCAAGCCCAATTAAGGCTGCACCCTCTTCTCTCTTTATCAGCTTCTTCTAATATATGTTATTTTAATATGTTATTAACTTGTAAAGTTATTGTTAAAATGCATTTTGAGAAAAATAACAAGTCCCAGAGCTCTCAAATGCACATGTTCCCTTTTAAAAACTATGCTGCTTGTCAAAAAGAAATTATTTTGTTGAAAACTTTCCTATTAGAATTTCCAAGAAATCAATTGCCTTTATGGTCAAGTTATTTAGCAATGATTTGTGCTGTTAACAAGCACAGGAAGCACCCACTGAAAAATGGGCCGAAAGATGACTTAGAGAAGTAGCTGTCCCCTTATAAAGAAATTATTTTAATTTTTTGTTCAAGAAGACGAGATTTATGCTCAGAAATTAGGCTCAAAGCAAGATGTTGCTTCGATCTTTTTTGTTGTTGTTGATGTTGATATTTTAGTGAGAAAGGATTAACAATAAAAAGCAGTGGTATAAAAAGAATAATAATAAATGATCGAGAAATATGATGACCCACAATTCCATTAAAATTTTCTTCCAGCTTACTAGCTGAACAAATCCCAAACAATGGAAATACTTGGGTTCTGATTAATTTGGAGCTCCCAACAACTAAGTAGTTTGGTGAAAACATTTCTCATAAAGCCCAGGGCTCCAGAGGCACACAGAGCTAAGACAAATGTCAGCTCCACCCTTAGCAGCTGTGTGACTCTGGGCAAGTTACTAATCCTGAAACATGCAGGCCTCGCTCACCTATGACATAAAGTAAATAAGATGATGGGACACTGTGCGGGTTTATTGAGATAATGCAGGGAACGTGTTTGACACTCTATCTGGCACATTGTAAGCCCTCAGTGGTCATGTGAATACTTATATGCATGAGTGTTGGTGGGGGAGAGAGAAAAAGAGATGGTTCTCAACAGACAGTGATTCTGCTCCCCAGAGGGCATCTGGCAATGTCTGGAGACATCTGTGGTTGTCACACCTTGGGAGGGGTTGGGAGGCAGGTTCTTCCAACAGCCAGTGCATAGCACAGAGTCCAGGGATAGAGCTAAACATTCTACAATGTACAGCGCAGCCTGCCTCTCCCCACCCCCGCTGCCCCCAACAGAATGGTTTGAAACAAAATGTCAATATGCCCAGGTTGGGAAACAGAGGAGAGAGAGAAGCAATGGGATATAATGCATGACCTGTAAAGGATTTGCAAGGGGAGGTACATTCAGAGCCAGGACAAGAAGGGGAATGAGAGCGGCAGATTTAGAATTAGATTTAGAATTAGGCTTCTGCCTCACATGAGCTCATGAGTCAAGTGCCTTGGAGCCTCGGGATCCTCATTTGTTTTTTTTTGTTTTTTGTTTTTTGTTTTTTAAGATTTTATTTATTTATTTGAGAGAGAGAATGAGAGAGAGAGAGCATGAGAGGGGGGAGGGTCAGAGGGAAGCAGACTCCCTGCTGAGCAGGGAACCCGACGTGGGACTCGATCCCAGGACCCTGGAATCATGACCTGAGCCAAAGGCAGCCACTTAAATGACTGAGCCACCCAGGCACCCCTCCAAAAATTATTAAAGCATTATACATATATACATATTATATATTTTTACATATATATAACATATTTTACATGCACACACATATATACATATGCATGTATATGTATTTGTCTCCGAAGAGGGTCCAAAACTGGTTAAAGACCACTGGGTTAAAGGTATACAGACAATCCCATGGTTCGACTTGCAATTTTTCAACTTCACAGTGGTGTGAAAGCAGTATACATTAAGGAGAAACCGTACTTCAAATTTTGAATCTGGATCTTTTCCCAGGCTGGTGCTATGCATAGGATCCTCTCTTGTGATTGCTGGGCAGCCCTGCAATCACAAGGGTCAACAAGCAACACACTTATAACCATTCTGTACCCACACAACCATGCTGTTTTCCACTTGCAGTACAGTACTCAATAAATTACATGAGATGTTCAAAACTAGGCTTGGTGTTAGATGACTGTGGCCACCTGTAGGCTAATATAACTGGTCTGGGCTTGTTACGGTGGGCTAGGCTAAGCTCTGATGTTCAGTAGGTGAGGTGTATTAAATGCATTTTCAACTTACAGTATGTTCAGCTTATGGTGGGTTTCTCAGGACGTAAGCCCATTATAAGTCAAGGGAGATCTGCACACTTTTCAATAGAAAATAATAACTAGGATGCAGAATTTCTGAACAGGTCATTATAATGTGAAAGAGACAGTACTTGGGACTAAGAACTCAGATGTGGGAGTCTGAATTCTGCCTCTGTCACTAACTGGTAGGGCAATCTTGGAGAGCAAGTGAACTCAACTCTTTGAGTCTCACCTGCCAGGTTAGAGTGCTCACAGTATCGCCTAAAAGGATCTCATGAGTAAAATGAGACAATTGGTGGGAAGAGCCAAGATGTCCATCGACAGATGAATGGATAAAGAAGATGTGGTATATATATACAATGGAATATTATGCAGCCATCAAAAGGAATGAGATCTTGCCATTTGCAACGACGTGGATGGACTGGAGGGTGTTATGCTGAGCGAAATAAGTCAATCACAGAAAGACGTGTATCATATGACCTCACTGATATGAGGAATTCTTAATCTCAGGAAACAAACTGAGGGTTGCTGGCGTGGTGGGGGGGTGGGAGGGTTGGGGTGGCTGGGTGATAGACATTGGGAGGGTATGTGCTATGGTGAGTGCTGTGAATTATGCAAGACTGTTGAATCACAGATCTGTACCTCTGAAACAAATAATACAATATATGTTAAAAAAAAAAAAAAAGAAGAAGAAGAAGAAGATAGCAGGAGGGGAAGAATGAAGGGGGGGAAGTCAGAGGGGGAGACAAACCATAAGAGACGATGGACTCTGAAAAACAAACTGAGGGTTCTAGAGGGGAGGTGGGTTGGGGGATGGGTTAACCTGGTGATGGGTATTAAAGAGGGCACGTGCTGCATGGAGCACTGGGTATTATACACAAACAATGAATCATGGAACACTACATCAAAAACTAAAGATGTAATGTATGGTGATTAACATAACAATAAATTTTTTTTTTTTAAATGAGACAATCGGTGTAAGGTAAGTTTAGCCCAGCTCCCAGCACACAGTACCTGCTCACTAAGTCAGCTTGCAGGGTGATGGTTTTGCATAGATTGTTTTATGCCCAGATGGTGGTAGATGGCTTGCGCCTTGAGCCTTTTCTAATTCCATATGACATACACTATCAGAAAAATTGCAGGGATTCTCCAATTGTATCATCCATCTACTACCCGCCCAGCCGGAGGACTCTGATACTGATGCATCCTCTATAATATTATCTGTACTATCAGAAAGTAGACAGGAGAAGTAGCTATAAATCTGACGACAAAGCCTCCTTTAACATGTGAAAGCCTCATTCAAACTTCTCTCCTCTGATGATCCCCTAGGGGACTCCCCTGAGATTTCCAAAGAAGCTTCCCCCTGCCCAACAATCTAACCACAAAGAGAGACTCTAGGATGTGCCCATGCATTACACAGCAAAACAACCTAACATTCTTCCTCATCCACCCATTTCCCCAACCTTCCAGTAGCTGCTGAAAGAAACAACAAAACAAAAACACAAAAACTGTCATCTCCTCAGCCTCTCCTTCTGTCACACCCTCACCCCAGATCCCCCCAGCACCATCCAGCATCCTTCCTGCCCCTATATTTACTGTGTTTATGACACCTCTCCCCTCTTTACAGAGTAAAGTAGATTCTGGCCTGAATGCCCTTCTCTCTTTTGAAGCAATCCCCTGGAGTTTGGGTTAATAAATTCTCCATCTCATTCCACAGGGAAGCCCACCACAAGAAATTCCTCCATCCTTAGGTATATGCCCACTTAACCTTCTTCCAGGGGCTACAGGTAGAGAAACCTCCAAGCTTTTCTTACCCCAGCACAGTACTGAAGAAACAAAGACTTCATCTGTTCTCTACCTGGCTTGCAGGGCAAAATCAGTATTAATCAGAGGTGCCCTTTCTGCTACTGACAGATAAAGTAGATGCGCTTATAACCCAGAGCTGCTTGCCAAACCCACAGGGCTTTAAATCTTTTCCAAATAAACTGCAATTTGTAAAGAAACCCCCTAAATGATGTTGTGCAGGGAAGTTAAAGCAGGCACGGAAGGATGGAGTAACATTTCACCATCTGCCTGGGATAATAATAATACTTCCGCCTTGCAAAATGTCTAATTGATTGTGCGATAGAAGCACAAAGATCCTGCCATAATCTAACAAAGATTATTCCTAAATTATACCTTTACAGAGGAAGAGCACTAAGGTCAGTGCTCCTAAGAACCAATTTTGAACATATGAACTTTCTGGTGGCAGAATGATAAGAGCCTTGGGACACAGTTGGGCAAGATGGAACCAGTTCACTTCAGTGAACTAAGCACTTCCAGTTGCTTAGAGCAATGTCAAGTTTGGTCCACATAGCAAGCAGAGGGTAGCGAGTAAGTGTAAGACAGTGCTTCCCACTGGTGGAATAGAAAATGCCTTAAGGTGGTTCGGATGGACCTCTCTCCAGGTTTCCTGTGGAGAAGCCTGGGCTGCTTTTCTCTCCACGGTGTTGAGCTGAGGGAGTCATGTAACAGAAGGGCTTGGGAAGAGTGAGCTGGAAAAAGCAGGTTTCATTTCACAGGTTTCTTAAACTACCTTTTCCATAGGAAGTACCTGGACAAGCACTCCTGACCTGAGCCAATAAGGTGACTTACTGTAATGCCTCTTGCCCAGGTCCCCATAATCAAAGGACCACCAACCAGTATTAAAAAGTTAAATAAGGGGTGCCTGAGTGGTGCAGTTGGCTAACGATCCGACTCCTTGGTTTCGCCTCAGGTCATGATCTCAGGATCATGAGGTGGAGCCCTGAGATTGAGCCCTGCAATCAAGCCCCACTTGGGGCTCTGTGTTCAGTGTGGAGTCTGCTTAAGACATCTCTCCCTCTACCCCTCCCCCGCTTTCTCTCTCTCTCTAAAATAATAAATAAATTTTAAAAATCTTTTAAAAAATAAAAAAGTTAAATTACAACATTTTTAAAAATTATTATGGATATTTTTCTATATATACAGTATATCTGATATATGCACAATATATTCATATATATTCCATATATAGTTTTATATGTATATATGTTAAGATTATTGGTACAGATTAGTATCAAATCTCCAGGGAAAAAAAAAAAATCTTTTCGTCTTGTTCTTTTTTTTTTTTTTTTAAAGATTTTATTTATTTATTTGAGAGAGAGAGAATGAGAGAGAGAGAGCATGAGGGGGGGAGGGTCAGAGGGAGAAGCAGACTCCCCGCTGAGCAGGGAGCCCGATGCGGGACTCGATCCCGGGACTCCAGGATCATGACCTGAGCCGAAGGCAGTCGCTTAACCAACTGAGCCACCCAGGCGCCCTTCGTCTTGTTCTTTAAACTAAGTGGCAAGGAGCTAAATATCACCTTATTGATAGCTGATCAATAACAGTCTCACTCTGCTCCCAGGGAAACCTATTTTCCAGTCTGTACACTAGATTGATACTTCATTATCTTTAATTTTCAATTTTAAAATATGAAATAATGTGGCCTTATTTTCACCATATATATGACCTTATTATCATTATTGTATATATATTATTACTATGTATCTATATATTATTCCTCTATATGCTAGTTTTCCATTCATGGTGGGGGTTCACCAATCCTGTTTTAAAAAAATTAAGTAAACAGAAGTGAGTCAATTTAAAGGAGAATATTACAATAACAATCAACAAAGTGCTCCAAGGACTTGTCACAAAGCTCTTCCCTAACCCCAGCTCATCCCTCCCCACCGACTACCTATTTTTCCTCAAAGGCATGGGTTTGGGTGAATGGGCTTTGAGACTACCCTTTCCTCTTTATCCTGATCCTCACTTGGGATCTTTGCATCCAGCTTATCAACATGTTTGGGAAAAGGTTGTCTGCGCTGAGAAGGTCAGGTTCTCTCTTACCAAAGATTAGCAGAAAAAAGCAAAACAATGAACCAATCTGAAGGTCCTTCCAGACTCCCACAACCTTTGGGTTTTAACAAGGCAAAAGGTAGCCAAATCTCCCACAATTAAAAATTTGTTCTTTTTGCCTTTTCCAGTGATCTTAAATGGCTCTGCAAGAAAATGTTCCAATTAACCAGAAAGAAGGGAAGATTTCCCATATGGAGAAGTCTTAGTGTTTTCTTTTTAGCTTTGAAATCCCCTATTTATTAGCAGTATGTCCTTGGGCAAGTCATCCTGAGCCTGAATTTCTGTACCTAACAAATGAGGACCTACTTCCCACGGAGACAATGGGCATTAGGCATGTAGCCTAGGTTCAGGCACACGGCGAAGTGCTCAAGAAGAGCTATTATGATTATTATTATCATTCTAATCATTAACAATGTTCATTGAGCCACTTAGTGATAGTGATTTTCATTCTAATAGGAGCTTCCTGCTTTCAAAACAGTGCTGTTCCTTAGTAATCATTTACCTTAATTCTGGGCTACAACTTAAGACTTCTTTAGGCATCTTTTCAGTCAACAATCATTCAACACATACTTCCTAGAGCCACTGTTTTGGGCACGGGAGAAACAGCACTGAACCGGACAGAGCCAAGTCCTCGCCCTGTGGCTCACACTCTGGTGGGGGAAACAGTACACATCATAAATGAATGTCAATTATAGGACATTGGCAGTGATGAATGCTAGAGAAAAAAATGGATTTTGACCTGGCAAAGGCCTTGCCCATTAAGGTAAAGTTCCTATCTCTTCTGAAGCACTCGGTGTTTTGTATCATATAATTCATTAAGATCTTTAGATGTTAACCATCTGATCTTTGCACCAATGGCCTCCTTGGTGTGATTTCAAAGGCAAGTGCTCAAAAAGGAAAAAGAGAAAATATTTCCTCTGCCTACTTGCTGATGCCTCAAATCCCTCCAAGAGGGGAGAGATGGGACAAAAAGGTGTTTTTTTGTGGCAGCCAAGCTAGGCTATCAAACACTAGGCTCAGATGGGATGCCACTCTTAGTCTTTGGGGTGGCAGGTATTACCAAGTTTTCCTCTTCCCTGCTGAGCCTGGAAGCAGCTTTACAAACCCTCTCAGCACAGTTCTCTAGGCAACACTGTCAATGATTCAAGTTAGCATAAAAGTGAAATCTGTGTGTCATCAAAGAGTTTGAAGTAAGGTTTAAATATAAATACACCTAGGAGAAATATCATACTTACTTGAAATCACATGAAGTACAGAGGGACTGGCCCTCTCCCCAGATGACATTTTATCTGGGGTGGGTAATAGCTAAGAAGAAAGTCATAGGTGATTGGGGGTGGGGGGGATGCACAAAGGAGAGGGGAGGACATATTTTACAACCCCATGCGCATTTGTGTCTGGATGTGTGTCATAGGCATTTCCACACACCCTCTGATTTGAAGGAAGACCCTCCAGTATGTACCATGCTTTCATACAGTTCCACAGCTGAGCCCACAAATTATAGTGTTCCCAAAAGTCAGCTCTGTTCTTCCAGTTGTACAAGCCAACCATGTTGGAGCTCACTGGCACATCCTTTTGGCTGGACCTTTAAAAGATGATCAGAATCCAACCATTTCTTGGCAACTCCACCTCTACTTCCCAAGTCAAGTCATCACCATGTCTTGGCTGGATGGCTGTAATATTTCCCCACCAGTCTCAGCTTCTGCCCATGCTCCTGTACTGTCTATTCCCACTCAAGAACCTCTTAAGCCCAAGTCTGATCACATCCCTCTTCCGGCCAAAAACCTGTGTCTTCTCACCTCCCCCATCTACAAGGTCCTTCCAGCTCTTGTCCCTAACTATCTTTCAGGCCTCTATAACTATCACTCTTTCTTCCAGCCCCATAGGCCTCCTTCCTCCTCCAATGGATCTGGTATGTTTCTATCTCAGGACCGTTGCACTTGCTGCTCTCTCTACCTCAGATACTTTTTCTCCAGTCATATGGCTACTCCCTGACTGTAGTCACATCTTTGATACAACCCTGAAAGGCCCTCATAGATCATCCTATCTAAAAGAGCACACAATGAGGCACCTGAGTGGCTCAGTCAGTTAATCCTCTGACTCTTGATTTCGGCTCAAGTCATGATCTCAGGGTCGTGAGATCGAAGCTTGGGTTCAGCACTCAGCCGGAAGTCAGCTTGAGATTCTCTCTCCCTCTCCCTCTGCCCCTCCTCCCACTTATGTGCTCGCTCTCTCTCTCAAATAAATAAATAAATCTTTTCTAAAAATAAAATAAAAGAACACACAAGCCAGCCCCACATCCACCCCTTCACTCTCTTCACCTCACCCTGCTTGATAATTCCTCATGGCCCTTATCACTACCTGGCATAATCCTTCCTCCCTCCCTCCTTCCCTCCCTCCCTCCCATCACTATCTACCCCCAGTAGAATATAAACTCCATCAGAGTCAGGGCATGGTCTGTTCTGATCATTTTTGTGCCTAGAATAGGGTCTGGCCCAGAGCAGGCTCTCCAACTGCCTTGATTAAAACTCAAGCACCACAGAGAACTGGCACCATGTTGTGAAGGAAGAAACTATTGCATCTACCAAATGCAACCGCTTTGCTTGACCAGCTCAAGCTCCATCTCCCGTAACAGTGGGTGATCAAGGTCTAAACACATAATGATAGTACTGGGGTGACAAGAAGTGAAAGTCCCTTACTCTTGGAAGAAAGCCACATGTTATCAAATGCTGGATTTGCTCAGTGGCATTTAGATTTTATGGCTATAAAACAACATTCTTATTTCAAGACTCTAGTGCCTATGTCCCCCAAAACAAACACTTTACACTCAGATTTTGATAACACAAGGTTTATTAACTATTAACACAATGCAGCTATTATGTTACTGCAGAATAAGCTATGCACACACAAAGATTCAGCATGCCATCAAAAGTTTTCCTCACAGGAACTGAGAGCTCCTAAAGCAGGGATGGTCCTGAGCCTACCATTCACCCAATTTAGGCCTCAGCACCTTTACTCTGTAAAACAAATGGCTATACCAGGCTATCTCTTGCATTTGCCCTAAATTATATATTCTATGAGGCAGGCAGTGGAATCCGTCAGAAAGGACATGGGATTTGGAGTTTGAGATCTGGTTCTGTCACTTATCAGCTGGACTGAATTAAAGTTTTTTTTTTTCATGTATAAAACATTAATCACTGAAAATACCTACTTTGCCTACATCATTTTTTCATCTCCTAAATGTGCATTTGGAGGATCACCCAAGACAGGACTGTAGGGGCAGGGATCCCATCTATTTGGTTGAGCAGGACAAGCGGAGTGCCTGACATATTACAAGCACCCACATGCATTGGCTGGATGAAGGAAAGAATATATGAACAAACAGACAAAAAAAAAAAAATTTTTTTTTTTAAATTTCCCTTTCTCCCTGATTGTCAGGACTATTACATGAATTAAATACAATAATGTCTGTTGTAAGGATTTACAAAAGACATGTATGTTGAAAGAGCTTTTTAAGTTCTAAAGTGATACAAATGTTAATAATTACCATCACAGATCTACTTCATACTTGCCCAGTTCAGCCTTGGTTGTCTTATTAATTTAATGCCAACATGACTGGAACTGGAAAGAAACCCATATTTATTAAGGCTTTACTGTGTCCTGGTGAGAGATATACACAATTTGTGTCTTCTACCTTTTGAACCAACACTGCTGTCTCAAATTTAGTCCTAAGTCCTAGCCAGAAACTACATCAAAACTGAACTCACAGATCAGTTGACAGTCACTTAGCACTTACTACCAGCCACACTCCATATATAGTGTCTTGCGGGCATAAGCTCATACCCTTTTTAAAGATGTAAGTCATTTTAAGGGGCACTGGGTGGCTCAGTTGGTTAAGCGACTGCCTTCGGCTCAGGTCATGATCCCAGAGTCCCGGGATCGAGTCCCACGTCAGGCTCCCTGCTCAGCTGGGAGTCTGCTTCTCCCTCTGACCCTCATGCTCTCTGTCTCTCATTCTCTCTCTCGCAA
The DNA here is from genome assembly GCF_002201575.2 of Neomonachus schauinslandi. NCBI lineage: Eukaryota > Metazoa > Chordata > Mammalia > Carnivora > Phocidae > Neomonachus > Neomonachus schauinslandi. Next base: position 186,108,169 of record NC_058403.1, on the reverse strand, counting down.
ATAAATAAAATCTTAAAAAAAAAAAAATTTTTTAAAAAGATGTAAGTCATTTTCTTCCTTCGGTTGTTTTGAGATATAATTGACATACCACACTTTATAAGTTTAAGGGGTACCACATAATTTGCATATATTGTGAAACGATTAGCACAAGTTTAGTTATTCATCACCTCATCTAGACACACACAAAAAAAGGGGGGGAAATGGTTTTTTCCTTGTGATAAAAACTTTCAGGATCTCCTCTTAGCAACTCTCAAGAATACACACAGCAGTGTTTAGCCATCATGCTGTACATCACATCCCCATTAAGGTAGATTCTTCCCATGAGCTACTGCTATTGTCCCCATTTTACAGATAAGGAAACAAAGACTCTGAGGGAAGCAACTTGCTCCAAGTCCACCGTTAGCAGGTGGCAGAGTCAGGATTTGACTGTTGGACTCAAAGGCCAGGCTCTTCAGTACCGAAAACGCAGGGCATTGTGCTGAGTCATTTTGGTGCTTTTCTTCCTGTTCAAGGGAGAGCTGCTTTAGCACTGGATCGGCACTGCCTTAATTTTTTTTCTCCCAAAGTGAAAATCTATGCCTGGGAATACGGGGAAAGATAACAATGAGACAAGAGAACACACCCCCAGTTTCAAGTTCTTCGTCCTCACATTGGCCCTTCCGGGGTGGCTTCACTGTTATCATAACCTGGAAGGCAGGTCTGCAACCAGCAAGGCCAATGAGAACATGTGCCCCTGACAAACCTCGGGTCCCTTTCATGGTTACCCAAGCACTACTGAAATTTCTTTTCATTTCTCTGCCTGTTCAGGGCAAGCATGTCCACTTCAGTAGTTATGACCATCAGCTGGCCTGATTCACAAGCAGTTCCTAATTAAATAAGACTACTGAATGCTGTGAGATATGGAATCTCTTGCTGCTAAATTGCACACACGCTGAAAGCAATGAGGATCGGTTTCGATATGCGCAGTGCTTTATATTCAGGGGACCAGCAGTTACGAGACACCGAAACCAATCATCATTAGGACAACCCTGTCTTGGCTGCCAGAGAATAAAGGTCCCCACACAGAGCAACCTGCCTGGACTAATGTTCAAGAGGCTGATGAGGCCTTAATGAGACTATGAATCAAAATTTACCAAACAAACAATGCCCCCAAAGGCCCCGGCTTCTAGTTATTTCTCCTTGACTTTATCTTGGAACTAACTATGGAACAAGATGACTGCGTTTGGCTGTCTTCATTAGTGGCCTATCCTTGAACGATTCTTCCAGTTAAATATCCCAACCTCGCTTCTTTGTAGGAAAAAGAAAGAGGGTCAAAGGATTATATTATAGAATATAAAAGCCAGGGATGCCTGGGTGGCTCAGTCGGTTGAGCATCCAGTTCTTGATTTCAGCTCATGTCATGAGCTCAGGGTCGTAACATCAAGCCCCACGTCCAGCTCCGGAGTCTGCTTGTCTCTCTCCCTCTGCTCCTTACCCCACTTACCTGCTCGCTCTCTCTCTTTCTCTCTCTCTCTTTCAAATAAATACATAAATAAATTCTTTTTAAAAAAAAGAATAGAGTGGCACCTGGGTGGCTCAATCGTTAAGCGTCTGCCTTCGGCTCAGGTCATGATCCCAGGGTCCTGGGATCGAGCCCCACATCAGGCTCCCTGCTCAGCAGGAAGCCTGCTTCTCCCTCTCCCACTCCCCCTGCTTGTGTTCCCTCTCTCGCTGTGTCTCTCTCTGTCAGATAAATAAAATCTTTAAAAAAAAAAAAACAAAAAAAACGCACTGTCTTTAAAAAATAAATAAATAAATAAAAAGAAAGAATATAAAATCCAGATACCGACAAAGGTCATATTTAGTGCTTTACACTAAATATATTTGTTTATGGTTCTTTCTCTGGGAAAATTAATGATATGTTATCAAGAACTACCATCTACTGAGCACTTCTGTACTAGGCACCATGCTGAGAGTTTTGCATACACTGGCTGACAGTTATAGTTACATAGCCTGAGGTAACTTGAGAAAGCCTCCTGTACCAGGTCATTTCCTTGTTCTGTGTTCTCACAGGACCAAGTACCTCCCTATCATTAAGCTTTTCACAAACTCATTTGTGTGGTTGATATCTGTCTTGAATTGAACTATAAATTCCACTGAAGCAAGGATTATGTCTATTTTTTTTTAAGATTTTATTTATTTATTTGACAGAGAAAGCGAGAGAGGGAACACAAGCAGGGGGAGTGGGAGAGGGAGAGCAGGCTTCCCGTTGAGCAGGGAGCCCCATGAGGGGCTCAATCCCAGGACCCTGAGATCATGACCTGAGCCGAAGGTAGTCGCTTAACTGACTGAACCACCCAGGCGCCCCAGATTATGTCTATTTTTTTCCCCATTATAACAGCAGCTACTAACACAGCACACGACATATAATAGATGCTCAACAAACAGTTGACGACTAAATGCAGGCAGCATGTAGAGATGCAGACACATCCCAGGCTGACAGAGCCAGTAAGCAGCAGAGACAGGATTTGAACTCAGACTCCAGAGCCTGAGCTCCTAACCTGCAGCACATGGTCTCTGTCTTTCTGGGCTGAGTGGTCTTTTGCATCAAAACACATCAAACAAGGAACAAGAGCAACTATAATTATCGCCAAGGTCTTGAACAGACATTAAAAAGCAAAAGGGGGTGGGGTGCCTGGGTGGCTCAGTGGTTAAGCCTCTGCCTTCGGCTTGGGTCATGGTCCCAGGGTTCCGGGATCGAGTCCCACATTGGGCTCCCTGCTCGGCGGGAAGCCTGCTTTTCCCTCTCCCACTCCCCCTGCTCGTGTTCTCTCTCTCTGTCAAATAAATAAATAAAATCTTTTTAAAAAAATTAAAAGCAAAAGGGGGATCCTCTATGGCTACTGAGGTATACTAAAGACTCATTACAGAATAAACACTAGTGGACACAAAAGTACAGTAGAGACATTTGAGAAATTTTAAGAGTGAAAACATGCCCCATCTCTCCTCATGGCCTCTCTCCATTTCCTATTTATATTGTTTCAAGTTCATTATTATTATTATAACAACATTTAAAACCCAAGTGATGCTGGCCAGCAGAACATACAGAATTCTCAGTTCTCCCAGAAACCTAGCAACAAGTGTTTTCCTATCCGGCTGACAGGAGTAAAAGGAGAAAATAAATGTGCATCCCTGAACCACTGGCTGGCACATATAAGGATGTGTTAACAACATTTATTCTTATTAATATTTGTCCCACTGTGATTATTGGCAGCTAGAAGACTGAGCTTTGGGGTCAGTCAGACCTGGATTCTAATTCCAGCTCAGCCACTTGTTTCTGTGAGACATTGGCCAAGTTATGTAACCTCAACATGTATCCTCAGCCATAAAATATGGATAATAATACTACCTACTTCACAATAAGTGCATGGCACAGAGGGAAAAAGAATCCAGCCATGGTGCCTAATTCTATCAACTTCCTCCTCATCATTATTTAGTTCGCTGTGAGCAGAAAGAGTCTTGCCTTGAAACCTGATGGAATGGTGGAGTGACAGCAGAAAGGAAAGGAAATGAACACATTCCAGAGATATTCAAAAGACAAAATGGAATAGCCTGGGTGATAGAATGGTGGGGGAGGTGGGGGTGCGCAGAGAGGTAGGGCAGACATGGTGAGGGGAAGGCAGATACCCCGAATGACTCCTAGGTTTGTGGTATGTGTGAACAGATGGATGGAGGTGCCATTTATTAATCTAGGAATTCATTCTTCTAAATACTTTGACACAAAATACTTTGACACATTGCGAGGAGATGAGGAGACAACCACCTGTGGGCACATACAGCTCAGAGGAAAAGTTTGGGCCCGTCATTTTGGCTTATGGGAAAGAATAGAGTCTGGGAAGAAGAGGGCCTGTGAGCACTGAATAAAGAGAAAGGCAATTCATTGCTAATATGAGAAATGCTTGAATGAAGCAATCACAGAATTCCACAAGCCAAGAGCCAGGCATTTTCCTCCAGGACCAAGAACACCTCCTAAACAGCCAAATGACCATGTACATCAAACCAACTTACAGCCACTTTAGAATTCTATCAGCTGCACAAAATCAGTTGTGTAATATTGTTAACTCCCTGCTCCTCAAACCCCACCTAAAAATGCTAAAAAAAATTAAAGGGGATGATTAAGGGCAATCCTGGAATTTCCTTACAGAAATATTTACAACAGGTAAGTGGCCCACCAATTTTTCTAGTGTTCTTCAAACATTTCCAGCGAAGTCTCCAAAATAACAAAAGAGAATGATCCTAGAGTCCTGGCAGGGTACAATCTTAAGCTGACCTCTACAAATGAAAACAATTTTTGAAGCCTAGTCTAGTACGTTAAAAATGCATGCAAGTTTTGCATGCGACGGCATAATATAATTGGGTTGCTTTTAATACATATATGCGCACTTTTAATGCCCACAAATATTGAATCAAAAGTGATGTGCTATGAATGTGCCTCAGTTAGCCTGTGACTTTGGGGATGCCCTTGTCCAGAGCTTTCCACGCAGTGTGGAACTCATTATCTAAGTTGAGAACCATGAAATTAATCTGAGATGGACTAGGGAAGTTTTTCCTTGGAGCAGGGACTAGAGTCATGACCTCTGGGAGTCACTCTTCACTCCTCCAAATCCTATAATATATATTAATAATAATATTAATATTAAAATCACACTGAGTGGTTTTCAAATTCATTTGCAGGAGAAGTGGGTACTGTGGGGAGGAGGATACTGAGACATTCAGAGAGGTGAAGTTCATTTCCAAAAGGTCAATAGCCCATGACTGCTGGAACCCTAATCTGAACCCAGACAGTTCTTGTCCATGACAACTACCAAAATCCTCTGCTGTACCTCAGCAGCACACTCACACTGCTACTCTCACTGATGGTTCATATCTGCTGGTAATCAAGAATAAAAATTAAACAGCCTGCTTCAAAACTAGGGGGGGAAAAAAGCTTTTTCTTCCCATAACATAATTTTATTTAACTGAAAAAATATCAGTGTGCAAATTGGACATTTTTGGTACATAAAGTCAAGTGTTACTAATTAAGTAAATGAATGATGAATCATAATATCAACACTAGTCATTAAACAAAATTGCATTTAAATTAGATTTACCAGATAGTTTACAGTACAAAAAATATAATGAGCCAACTTTAAAGAAAGCTTCCAATAATTTTACTCTTAAAGCCTATATGACAATGGATTCTCTTGTATTATTTTAAAAGATGAATACAAACAGAGAATGGGAGAGTAAAGTCTGTGATGCTTTCTGTCCCTCTCAACATTTCTATAGAATTGCAACATCTTTTAAGCAATATGACACATGATTTAATTCACCCAAGAGAAGTCACCTTTCTTGAGGAGCAGGTGCCTTCTGTCTAAATTCAGTTTACTCAATCAAATGTACCACGGAATGGAAAATGGGGTAGATTCATCCCTGTCCTGAAATTCTTCCTATGTTAACTAAAATCACCTTACTTTTGTAGCAAGTGAGCCATGAGATACAAAGCCAGAAACTGATTTGGAAGAGTGGGTACATAGTCTGAAAAAGAATGTCTGTATATTTTGTAATAAAATGTCCCTGGACAGCCCTGGATGTCACAGAGCAATATAAGAGGGCATAAGAAATGGAGACATACAAAACCATACCATATAGACTGAATGCATTGTCACTAAAATAGACCCTTATTCTTCTACAAGCATACACATTGACTGTCAGTTTTATCTGATGGGTGGTTGTGAGGTGACCTCAGTGAAATGTCATCTCCTGTGAGCTCGTGTCCTTGACCGAGCTGGGTAGGTCCTCACTCTGACCCAGTGCAGCTCCCTATTATTGCCTGCCTAGCACTTTTCAAAAGCTCTAATCATTTCCTCTTCGTCTTCCCACTCACTAATTGTCTAGGACTCCTTTGTCTAGCAGGTTCTTGGCAGAATCCCCAGTGCCTAGCTCAGAGCCTGGCATCAGTCAGGAGATTCTAAAATATATTTGCTGAAAGAATGAACAAAGCTCTGAATGGCCAACAGGATGCAGTGTTCCTCTGAGTTCCTTTTTACAAATCAGATTTGATTTCATTTCATTAAATACTTTTATTTACTGGCATTTTCTGAAAAAATACTGGCAAATTCTGAAAACAATTCTGGGTTCTCATTAGTAAGGAGAAACTGATTCTATCTTCAGGAAGGAGGAGGAGAAAACTTTCAGTCACTTGTTCCAAACGTCTTTCAAAATGATGTTGTAGTATAATTTGGTTTGAAAGCAAGGTCCAACATTTTATTACCTCCAAATTTATTCAGAAAAGCTGAAGGCCCGTGATAAGGCTCATTAAGTCGCTGAAAGACCTATCTTCACCTGCCTTTCACACAAAAGGTCTCAACTTAATGCCAGGTAATTACTGCTCATTTTCCCCTGGTTATTTCTATTTCCTGAAGATTCCCAGGGAAGTTGGCCTCAGTGACACTCCCTGCAGTCTGAGACGTGAGCACAGCAAGAAAGGCCCATGTATACTGGAGGATCTTTTCGAGGTGCAACTAAAGAAAGACAATTCTGACTCTAGGGCCTAGAATTCAAACTTAGATCATCACCCTCTTTCCAGAATCAAGGCCAAGATAGACAAGCTCCTGGCAGCAGATAAACTGGCTGCTGTCGACATATTAAATATATCACTTTCCACAGCACCTGTTCAACACCTACAGGACTACTGATATGGGCTCTGGTTCTAGATTACTTTGGCTCAACCCTCAACTACATCACTTACCAGTTTGTGACTCTAGGTCAGTGACATATTCACTGTTTGTCAGTTTCCTCATTCATAAGTTAGGACTCGTACCTACAGTAGATTCGTTGGAATGAAAGGTGAAGTACATGCAACGATATCTTGCACATGCTAAGTGTTCAAAAATGTTATTTGCTTATTAATATTAATTAGTGTCATCACCACCATCATCTCTGATATCCCATTTACAAGCAGGATTTATCTCTGTTATTTACAATAAATTTGATCCTAGTCCCAATGGATCCATCAATGGTACTAGAAGAAAATTTCACTGATTGTGAAACAGCACAATAGAGGGTGAAGGCTCACCAGGGAAAACCCTCTGCTGGGTATCTTCATTTCAGTTTGGCAGGGCATAGTGGTATATAGCCCCCTTAGGGCTCACTGAAGTCACCCGCCCCAAATCTATACCTATCTTTATTTTTAATCAACTGATGACTACGGTGCATCTGTCTCCACTGCAGTGATCCTGCCCGCAGCCTTCTCTCCCGGTGGGCTCTCCTCACTCCAGCAGTGTCCATGGATGACGAGCCGGGTCATTCATGAGAACGTAGCTTTCTACAGACATATCCAAGGCTCAGTGGACTTTTGGGAAGAGCAGTAAGTGGATATCAAGTGAGCTCTCAATACATGCTGGCCATCATGATTGTTGTCATTCTTGCCAAGAAAGGCACCCCATTTCCCAAAATACTTTCTTTACTCCTGCCTATAGCTCCACAAAGATTTTCTGATTAGATCTGGTGCTTTGATCCTTTTTTACTTGAAGCACAATGGTGACAAATACAAGCTGGATTCAGGGATACTTGGACTTGAATCCCCCACTCAGCCTCCTTTTTCACTGGTTATTCTACTTATGTATAAAGCTGGAGAAAGGAGCTCATGAGTTCTGTGTGTTAGACAAATGAAAATCAGTGGAAACAAAAAAAATAATCTTCTTCTTAGAGTAGAAAATAAGTCTTTCCATTTGTTCTCTAAAACCTCCAGGCTATTGAATTTGCCCTGGCCTCCACTCCTCCCTTCTTCAAACTGGTACACTTCTCCCCCACCCCGCCCCGGCCCGCTTCTCACTGCTCTGGGCTGTGAGAACACAAACCGCTCTCTGGCACAAACATCCTCAGAGTTCTGCCACAAACACAGATTCCTGCGAAAATTACACATAAACTTCCCGGTGAGGAGAAGCTAAGCAGGGTTGATTTCATATATGGCCCTCGAGCTACAAGAGATGGTTAAGTATAGCAGCTAAAGCATGAGCTCTAAACTCAAGTGACCTGGGTTCAATTCTTGGTTCTGTCACCCAGGGCATGTCACTTAATACTCAAAGCCTCAGTTAATAATCTAGAAATAAGGCTGATATTGTATCAAGCTCAAAGGGCTGTTATAAGGTTTAAATGAGATTACTGTGGGTTACTCTGTAAAACCCTTCATATGGTATCACATATATAAGAGATATTCAATAAACATTATTATATTCAGATGTGTCCTGGGTATGTGGATTCCAGAAGTCTGTTTATATTAGAGGGTCACTATAGAAAGACATTGAAGGGGCACCTGGGTGGCTCAGTCATTAAGCATCTGCCCTCAGCTCAGGGCTGAGTCCTGGGACCGAGCCCCGCATCGGGCTCCCTGCTCCGCAGGAAGCCTGCTTCTCCCTCTCCCGCTCCCCCTGCTTGTGTTCCCTCTCTCACTGTGTCTCTCTCTGTCAAATAAATAAATAAAATCTTTAAAAAAAAAAAGAAAGAAAGACATTGAAGACCAAGTCCTCCAGTGAAGCAAACATTACCATATTTGAATTCAGAGCTTTAACCTCAAAAGGCTACAGAGACATGTTCCTTCAACAGCAAATCAGGACTCAGGTTGGAGGGTACTTTCTCCCTCAGTTTTCTCAGCAAGCCAAGTCTGCCTAAAGTGTCAGGAGACCTTTCTCACTTACAGAGACGTTTCCAGAAATCACCAGCCACTAGTACGTCCTCAGGATTCATGCTCCAAAAGTGGTAGTTTTTAAACAATTTTTAAAGTCATAATACGTTAACATGAAACTTGCTAAGAAGAGAACCAAACTGTATTAGAAGAAGCAGGAACAGATGGTAGGTGTGGGGCAGGGTCTTCTTAACTTAATTCTTTCTCCTGCATCCCCTACATTATGCTTCTTTTCCTAATGGTAGAACATGGATACTCTTAAGTCCAGGGAAAGAAAAAATATGTGAATCATATAGTATCAATAGGATCTAGTTTCTTCCTAAGGCACCAGACCATTCTTCCCAGGTTCACACTTCAGAGCATGGAAAACTGTATGAACAGAAAAGTTAGCAAGGCAGGGTGTAAAAAACAGTATCACACCACTGAAGAAGAGAGAGAAGTTGTATTTTCTCCTACACAACACACAACATAGTACACAGACATATCAAGTCTGCGTTGGAGATGGCTACTGGAACAAAGTATGTTTTAGGGTCAGGATGTTATATTTGAAAACCCACTTGCATAACGCTGGCCTAGGTATCAGAATGAGTTCAGCATTTAGAAGAGGCCAACATTCCCTGTGGTCCAGGACTTCCCATTACACCGACCAGGTAAAGGCTACCTTTGAATGTCCCATGTCTCTTCAACCTCCTTTGTCCCTATTTACCGGAGAGCAGTTCATACACATACACGGTAGTGTGGCGCAAATGTTTCACAGCTGGCTGGGGGTGAAGGAGATGATTTTACTGTAGTGTCTGCCGCCACGGCAACACGTCCACCAAGTTGACTCCAGCAATGCCTAAACTGTGTTGTCATTTTGGTTTTTTTAAGGTATTTATTTATTTATTTATTTATTTATTTATATGACAGGAGAGAACACGCACAAGCAGCAGGCAGAGGGAGAGGGAGAAGCAGGCCCCCCACTAAGCAGAGAGCCCAATGCGGGGCTCGATCCCAGGATCGTGGGATCATGACCTGAGCCGAAGGCAGACGCTTAACGACTGAGCCACCCAGGCACCCCCCCTTTCTTTTTTTTTTTTAAAGATTTTATTTATTTATTTGACAGAGACAGACACAGCGAGAGAGGGAACACAAGCAGGGGGAGTGGGAGAGGGAGAAGCAGGCTTCCCGTGGAGCAGGGAGCCCGATGCGGGGCTCAATCCCAGGACCCTGGGATCATGACCTGAGCCGAAGGCAGACGCTTAACCGACTGAGCCACCCAGGCGCCCCAACCTGTGTTCTAAAGAGAGAAAAACCTCACTGACAAATACCCTTTCCAGGTATATGTGGTTGATGTAAAAGCAGTTTTCATATGACTAATTGTGAGAGTTCAAGTATTCCTTCTTTTAAGGACTAGGAACAGAAATATCATTTCTAATCCACTTTCTATCTGAATGAAATGCTAACTCCTATCATCCGTCTGTGCAGTTCCTCTTGTAGTAAATGTGATTTTTTTAAAAACTTTCTTTTCTCTTTTCAGTTCTACATCTGCTAGTGTTTTCCATTTGCCAGCTCCCAACATGTCCCCAATTACTTCTTTTTTATTTTATAGCTGACATGCTGGTGTTTTATCAGTTACGACCGCTGAGTTCCACTGAGTATTAACAGTCTGCAAGGCCTCCAGGAGGGTACATAATTCACTAAGTACACCAAACCCTTTTTTCTCCAGAGAATATTGTTCAAAATATAAATACATAAATACAGTGTGAGGTTAATGTAGTACAAAAGAAAGGTTTTTCCCTTGGAATCGTCAAAAAAAGTGAAAAAACAAAACAAAAACCATGATTCATGAAAGGCTGGTTTATACACAGGAACAAGAAATCGCTTGCATTTAAGAAGTATGATTTCAAATGCCTTTTTTTTCCCTAACTGAACAAAAAGCAAAAAATTAATACATTTGAATACACGAACAAGTCGGTATTTTAACCTATTCAGTCAAAATATTTTTACTGCAAGGAAAGGAAGTGGAGGTTCATAAGGCATATGAAAACTTGAAAAGTTAGGATACAATAGACCTCCAAAATTATTGCTAAAATCATTTTGGCTAACAAAAGCAAAGTAAGAGGAAGAATCAGGAAAAAAATTGTGTTTTTTTAATTCTATTTTTCTTATAAATATATAATCATCCTCCAAAAAAAATTCCTGAATAACCTAATGGATGAACAGCAAATTTCCAAGCAGGTAGAAGAACCCAGAAATAAATTCCCCTAAAACACGGAAAATCAAACCACTCAACTCTAGTAGTGACTTAAAAATGGGTACTGTTTTCCAAAGTTTTATCAAATCAGGTTTTTTAAAAAATCAGTTTTATAAAAATTGGTGAACAACTATCTTTTCTTCAGCTGTGAACAACGGAACAATCAGATTTAAACTGTTTAAAATTCGGGTGCCTGGGTGGCTCAGTCAGTTAAGCATCTGCCTTTGGCTCAGGTCATGATCATGGGGTTCTGGGATCGAGCCCCACATCGGGCTCCCTGCTCAGTGGAGAGCCTGCTTCTCCCTATCCCTCTGCCTGCCGCTCTGCCTACTTGTGCTCTCCTATCTCTCTGTCAAATAAATGAATAAAATCTTAAAAAAAAAATAAACGTTTAAAACTATGTAGTCACATGTTCCATTTTAGCCCAGAGTTGTGTGTGAAGGGGGAAGATGGTAGAGCAATCAGGATTTTCGGGTGTGGTGGGGTGGGGAACGGGGGAAATGGATGGGAGGAGGGATAATCTTCGAAGGACATTTTTAAAACAACTGCAATATTTAATGTCTATGCAACATCAAGCAATGGGGTAAGCCCCCAACATACGCAATCTTCTCAAGTCCCTATAACACTATGAAGTGAGTATTACGAATCCCATTTTACAGATGAAGTAAGTGGACAGAGAATTCCCACTCTGAGCAAGAATTCCATGACCAAGATCCAAGCTTAGCCATGTCTTACCTCCACTAGGGTAGAGCTGGGGGCGGGGCACACATGCTTGGAGGCACCGGCCACTGGCTTCCATATTGCAGCCTCTAATTTCCAATCACAGTCTTAGCAACTACCACCTCGCCACCTCTAAAAATGTCTGAAAAGATGCTACTTCTGCAGGACAGGCTCTCAGGCCAAACTGCCACTCTCCCACTCCTAGTTCACACCAGCTATTCATCTGCTGCAGCACCACAATGAACAAGTGGCAGAGCTAAAATTCAAATCCAATTATGTCTGACTCCAGAGGAGCAAAAAATTTAACATTCCAGGGGCGCCTGGGTGGCTCAGTTGGTTAAGCGACTGCCTTCGGTTCAGGTCATGATCCTGGAGTCCCGGGATCGAGTCCCGCGTCGGGCTCCCTGCTCGGCAGAGAGCCTGCTTCTCCCTCTGACCCTCCCCCCTCTCATGTGCTCTCTCTCTCTCTCTCTCATTCTCTCTGTCTCAAATAAATAAATAAAATCTTTAAAAAAAAAAAAATTTAACATTCCAGGCCAAACAGATTTTGCTTCTGACAAGAGAAACAATAGTAGTGATTATATCAAGCTTTCAAATCTATGTATGTACTCAGAAAAAAAATAAAAATAAAAATAAGTCATTATCTCCAGGTCCTCCTATGCCTACCCTGTGGTTTTCAACAACAGTAACTATCTGTACAGTTCCTTGCAGATGGTCCTTTCTCCAAGATCAGAAGTCTTCCGGGCTCTTGCCTCAGAATAAGTTTCCCCATTTTGGGTAGAGACATGCCAGACCCATCCTGTAACCCAGCTGTTCTCCAACTGTGGCCCCCCAGGAGAGCAGCATCAGCATCATTGGGGAATTTGTGAGAAATGCAAATAACCCCAGACCTGTTGAATCAGAAATTCTAGGGATGAGGCTCAGATCCGTGTTTTAATAAGCCTACCAGGTGATTCTGATGCCACTCAAGTTTGAAAACCACAGTGGCTTGAGAAATTTGTGCACAAGTTTCCCCGGACCTGTGGGAGTAGCAGCCTAGCAGTCCTGCCTTTATCCCCTGCTCATAGCTAAGCTCACAAAGCAGGGCTAGACAAGTATTCCACAGGGAGGCCTTCCACTCTCAATCCCAGACTAAGTTAAGCACCCCTGTTCTCTGAGCTCCCATACCACAAGTGTAGCACTGCATAATTAGACTTTTATTTATGCTGAATGTCAGCTTCCCCAACCAAACAGTGAGCTCCAGAAGGCCCATTGTATCTCCAGGGCACAGCCTATGGTTTGGCATATAGTAAGCCCTCAAAAAGTATTTTATGAATGGGTAAATCGTTAGGCTTCCTAATGCTCAAAGAGCATCCATGACATATATAAGTCCCACAGCTACATTTGCACACATTCTTCAGTCAAATATCTGTCAAGCATCTCATTCCGTCAGACACCATTCTAGGCGCTAGGATCCAGCAGTGAACAAGACAGAGAACAAAAACTAAAACAAAGAACTTGTCTTCCTGCCTTCTGGGTCTTATTTCTAGTTGGGGGAGATAGAAAATAAAACAAAATAAACTAGTAAAACATACAGCATGTCAGATGGTGATAAATACTATAGGAAGGGAGCTGGGGAGTCCCAGGGTGGGTGGTGAGGGAGGCTGCAGCTTGAATGGGATGCTCAGAGTAGACCTTGGAAGAGTCTTTGGTAAAGATCTCAAGAAGGTGAAGGAACAAGCCCTATCCTCCAAGTACCTAAGAACACACACAACGGGCTGAAGGAACACAAAGACAAAGCACCCCCAAGAGGCTGGAAGAACAGCACAAAGCGTAGGATGGAGTGACCAAAGAGAAAACAGGAGATGAGGCCAGAGAACCACAATGGGGTGGAGGCAGGCAGATGATGTAGGACCTTGCAGGCCACTGTGATGACCGTGGTCTCTTCTCTGAGGGGAATGAGAAGGTTGTGAGCAGAGGAGTGACCTTGTTCAACTTGTGTTATAGTGGAATCACCTGGCCTCTGTGTTGAGCGTCAACTGGAAGGGGCAAGGGAAGAAGCAAGGCAAGACCAGTTAGGAGTCTGCCACAGTAATGAGAGGTGCTGGCATCTTGGCCCTACGTGGCAACACGGGAAGGCAAGGAGCAGGTGGATGCTGGGTAAAAGCCTGGACACTGCCATGGCCACCATTATTTTGTTCTGCCACTTAACTGTTCTGCATGACACAGCCACACGCCCAGAAAAAATATATTACATAAGAGACCTGCATCAGTGAGATGAGCATCTTGAACTCTTAAATAGCAGAGAAAATATAAAGTTAGTAGGCAAGTGGAATGCCAGGAAGATATATTTGCAATAATCACAATACGCATTAGATTAGTTACCTAAAAATATGAGTAGAGAATGGAGCCCCCTGACAGTTTTGTGTCTCACAATGAAATATTAAGCTTTCTTAAGGAGACCTCTTTATATTTACCACCTTGCTCTACACATAGAAGGTACTCTAAATGCCCATTGGTAGTTGATTTTTTTTTTTTTAAATCATTCTTTTTTTTTTTTTTAAGATTTTATTTATTTGAGAGAGAGAGAATGAGAGACAGAGAGCACGAGAGGGAGGAGGGTCAGAGGGAGAGGCAGACTCCCTGCCGAGCAGGGAGCCCGATGCGGGACTCGATCCCGGGACTCCAGGATCATGACCTGAGCCGAAGGCAGTTGCTTAACCAACTGAGCCACCCAGGCGCCCCGGTAGTTGATTTTAAAAGAGGCTTTGGTAACAAGAAATATTAAAAAATGGATAAAAAATGGAAATAAAGACTAGATGACCACATACTATATTTTACATTCACTCTTTCAGGTGTTTTCTGAACACTTCTTAGGGACAAGGTGCTAAACCCGAAGTTACAGATTCACAGAGGTTCATATTGTTAATTTCTTAAACCCAAAGAGAAAAATCAGTAAGCCAAAATTCTTTATGCAAGGACATGTTGAACAAAATAGGCAATAATTAGAAAAGAAAAAGGAATAAATGCCACTGACAACAAAAGACCTATTTGTTCAATGTGAGATTCACAGAGGACAGAGTAAGGCCAGGGAATAAATGGAAAACCTGCAATTTTGAAGTTAAACAGTCATGGTTATAATCCTGGTTCTGCCAATTACTCTCTGGGTGACTGATCACATTCTTCACATCCTTGATCCTCTATTCCTTCAATTATAATAGAAGATAAAAGTAAATATCTCTTAAACTTGTCAGGAGGGTTAAATTCCACAGTTCAAGGTAGAGAGTAGGTATGCAATACGGGTTAGCATTCTTCCCGAATTTCTTCTTAGTGTAACCTGCAATGACTTATAAGCGGGAACGTCCTGGAGCTGAAATATGCTTCCCCTGATTCCATGAGTTACATATGCCTCATGAGGCCATCCCATTCACATGGGTCATCCTTGGGCCTATCCTCATCGGGTGCTCTCTTCGTGTGCCAAAAAGCTGATAATCCCCAAAACAGCAGCTGTTGTCACTTGAGGCCTCTTACATTTGTTGATTTCAAACCCCGCACTACTGGGATTCCAAATAACATTTTAAGTTTGAACAGAATAATAAACTCTGTGGGCTCTCAAAAGGGAAACACTTATCTTGTGAAAAAACAAGTGGGTTGGGTTTTTTTTTTAATTGTCAGATGTTTATTCTGAGAGATTCAAGGCTATCTCCTACCTGTTTTCCTTCTTCAACGCTCAACTTGAACGTCATTTGAAAGGTTTACCGGCATTCATGAGTACAGGCTCTAAACGCAGTTCCTACCTGAAATCTATTCCTACTTAGGAAAAATGCCGTGCTCCAAAAATCGTGACCTACCGAAATTCAAAGGTGCAAATGCCAGGTCAAGTGAGGCATTGCTGAATTGTATATATTGCCCCATACAAGCTGATCTGGCATTCCCCCAAAGTTTCACGGCCCTTGACAATTGTGAATAAACAACATCCTTGAATCCAAAAAGACCTCCTACAATCAAAATACGGATCTTGGGAAGCATCTGCCTCCTTTGTATTTCCTAGAAATGTTCTATGTGCTCATCTACAACGTGGTGGTTCCAATCTAAGACCCAGACACAGAAGCAAAGGTTCAAGCCATGTGGTCCCTGAGTAAGAGGATGCCAATATTGAAATCACTGTATTTGTTGACTTTGAGAAGATTAGAAGGTGACTTGTGGCATCTAAACCCAAGCATGTTCTTTCCAGCCTGGTCTTTGTTCTGGCTCTGTGCAACCTGAAATAATGGGAATGTGTGACAGCACATGCGACTGCTTGGTGACAGACTGCATGGATACAGGACCTCAAATGGATGAAGATTTCAGAGCGTGTTCCAGCTCAGGAGTGAATGAGCCACACTCCCCCAGTGACCTAGTTCCACTCTAGAGATGAAGCTCAAGGGGAAAGCTAAATTCACTTTTTTATATCACAGGGATCAATTTAGTCAAGAACCATTCTGCTGCCTTAAAACCATTCACAAACACCTGGACAAAAAAAAAAAAAATCCAAAAACAAAATCTTTGAAGCTTAGGGAACCTGCATAGAATTGGGAGGGGAAAGACTTGAACTTTGGATATCACAGCTATTACATGCCTATCCCTCTCCATTCATCAAGATGTTGCAAAAGTAATTAGGGTAATAAGTATGAAAAATGTTATACTTTTTAGAAAACTAGTGTTTTAGATGTTCAGTAAATGATGTCTTGCTTCCCAATTTCCTCAGCAGCCTTGCATTCTTAATCCCGCACTTATCTATTTAATCACCCAGAAAAATCTTATATCGTTACTTTTTCTTTTCCTGATTGCATGGTAATGCATGCTTGCTATAAAATATTCAAATGAAACAATATTACATAAAGGAGAGAGTCTCTGGAAATCCCAGAAACATGTATATTTGTTCATCATTATATTCTAGGCCCTGTGTTAGAGGTACATTGGAGTTGTCAAACCTTATCAGACAGCACCTGTCCTCAAAAAGAAAAAAAAAAAAAGTCTAGTAAAAGATATGGTGACCATAAAACATAACCAAAATTGAAGCAATGCAAGCCATAAGAAAGAAACAAAGAAATGCTACAGAAGTCAGAGAAGGAAGAAATTACTTCTAGCAAAGTATGGCCAAGGAAAGCTTACTCCTCCTCCGCAGACAAGGATCCCTGTTTCCACCACCACTGCCTCTAGCTCCACATGTCATGTCACTCAGGAGGCCTGCTGCTCTGTGCTAGACTTCCTAAACCAAGGTCTAAGAGCTTTCATCCCAAATTCTGAATTCCACTTTCTGACCATTTCCCCGAAGATTCAGTGATTCTAAATTCACAGCACACCACCAAATAAGGCAAACATAAAGGAAAGAAATCCTCTGATCATTTACCACTGCTCATTATCACTGTTCACAGGCATCAGGGAAAGTATAAAAACAGTAAGACTAGAAAAGGAGAAATGTCAAGTTGTCAAGGTCCCCCTACCCCTTTCCAAAAAAAAAAAAAAGGACAAAATAAAAAAGGCCTAAGTTAGGAAGACAGATAAGAGGTACACCACACAGGAGTACTCCACACACATTTCACATTAATATAAGAGAGCCAGGTAGAGCTGGAAAGATGCAGGATAAAAGTGAGTTTGAAAATACATCAAAGCTGTGGTTATGGAAAAATCCAAATTTATGACAGATCTAGAAAGGGAGATAGTTGAGTAAGGAAGAAAAGAATCAGGAGACCAAGGGTCACAGAAAGCTCTGTCTCTGATAAGCTGGGATACCCAGAATGAAATTCTTAATCTGGACATGATCATTCTCATCATTAAAAACAGTGATGTTGGTGCTGTAAGCAACTCAAATGAGATAGTATATTTGAAAGCATTTTACAAAACATCGTATAAAGGATTTTATACAAAACACTGAGTTTAGATAGTTGGCCTAAGTTTCAATGAAAGATTTGTAAATTCAGGACATACATCTGGATTTTCCAAATGACCAGTCCCAAATTGCCACTTCCACTGACCTTTAGAAGTGTGAAGGACTTACATGACTCAATAAATAAAGATAATACCTCCTTGAGGATGAAGACCGTGTCATACCCGCTGTGTTCCCGCAACATCTACACAGCACCCAGCACAGAGTAAACCCCTAGGTACTGAAAAGCTGAACTCATCTTCCTCCTACTCGATGTCCCTGTCCCTTAGCAACGACTAATTGTCTGCTGCACTGTAAGTGGACACCAGCATCAGTAAGCTGCCATCTCGGGGACAAAGTCAAATGGGCAGACAGGCATTCCTGTAGCATCCATCTCTGGCTGTCATTTACACACTTCCTTTCCTGGGCACACTCAAGGGAAGGCAATAAGCAGCTTGTCTGTACTGAAAGCCTCACCGACACCGGCGTGCCTTGTTCAGGAGAGGATGGTACGGGTGGGCGCTGGACCCAAGAGGTGGCCCAGGCACCGAGAAGTCTTGGCAAGCTCAGAGAGCAGCGGCCCACTCTTGGCCCTTGGCCACCGCCATTTGCCTGTCATTTGTAAAAACACAGAACACAAGCCCCACTCTGCCATACACTTCACAGCAACATCCTGACAATTGTAAAATATAAAACAGATTTCTTTGCTAAATGGATATAAGCCAGACCTGAAAAATTTTTTTATAGGTCATTGGTGTCATACTGGTAAAGAGCTTTATACAACCCAGTCTTCCTTTCCTGGTATCTGAGCAGGATTAACAGGAGGCCTGGCCAGCAGCTGCCCAGGATGCCAAGCAAGAAGAGATACTAAAGTATCTCCAGAAAAGTAACACAGGGAAGAAAACAGCATTCGTCAGAACTTTCTTCAAGAAGGAAGTTGTGTTTAATTGTAAGGAATACTCTGATGAGACAATTAAGGCAAGAGTAGAGGTGGAATGCTCCAGAACAAAACAAGGACCATAAAACGCCTTTATGTAGGGTAGAATCAACAACCAAGGGCTTTCTTTTTGCTGAGCTGGGTGAGGAGGCCAGGATGCTGCAGTCTGTCATCATACTTCTCCCAAGCAGCATTGATCAAATCTGGTATTTCACTTGATTGCTGAAGAGACACCAAACAATCAGTCGGCTTGGGCCACCTACATGTCTTGGTCAAACACTGCTCGGGATCACCAGTTCTTATAATTGGGAAAGGTCTGGCTTTTTTCTTTCAGGTCTCCTCCCATCGCCCAATGTCTTTGCCTGCTTTCCCCGTTGCACACATGGACAATTCAATTACACGTGTTTAGTGAACACTCGGGAAGAGAGAGAGGAGCATGGCACAATCTTGACCCCAGAGTGGCACATGCCCTAAACAACTAAGTTAATATAAGGCAAACGGATGAGAGCGCTAAGAGAGAAATGTTCCAATACAAATATGAGGACACAGATAAGTGGCCAAGGAAAATCTCATGGAATATGTGATACTTATATAGGGCCTAATAGGATCATAGGAGCTGACCAGGTGCAAGAGAATTGTAGAGGAGCTCAAAGTTGATAAATGAAAGTACCAACACATGACAGCCTGAGAGGACACTGTGTCTTCAGCAATCTGCAGTCTCTAGTGGCCACAAAACAGTCAACATGCTGTGGAATAGCAAGAGAGGAGTCTAGAAACAAAGGTCAGAGCCAAAATTGAAAAAGTCTTTGGATGCCATGCCAGAGGGTTGGGATTCTACCCTGGAAGCACTAGGGAGCTATCAATGGGTTTAAGCCAGAAGTAGGGAAACTATGTAGTCAGACTTGTGTCCAATAAAAGCATGCTGGTAGTAACATGAAAATTAATGAATGGATGTGGAGTGGAGGTGGGAATTGCCATGGTGTGGGACGAGAATGGGAAATAGAACAATGAAGATATTTCACAGGCACAATCAATGGGACCTGGTGACTCTAGTGCACAGTAATAAAGAGGGAAGAGTTCCTCTCAATTAATTAATTCCTATTCATCCTTCAGATCTCAGATCAAATGCCACTCTTCCTAAAGGAAGCTGTGCAAATCCCAGGAATAAATTAGGTCCTTTCATGACATGCTCTCAAAGCACATTGGACTCTTCTTCCACAGCACTTACTTCAGTTTGTAATGCTATATTTGTGTGATAAATCAAGTGAATGTCTATATCTGCTATTAGACTATGGGCCTCTTGAGGGTCTATTTTATTTTCCATGCATCTTGAGCAACTAGCACAGTGTCTGACTCATAGTAGGAACTCAGAAATTATTTCTTGACAGCAATGGTTGAGGGAAGGCAGTTAAGGATCATATAAAGCCTTCTATACTGCAATACCAGTAACATGATGAGCCCATGAACTAAGCCAGGGTATGAAAAAGGAGGAAAAGATTAAAATGGGGAGAAGAAAATGAACCCCAGCTTGAACATGGGGACTTGGAAACACCTGCAAGAATTCCAGATGGAGATTCCCAACAGCTCTGAACTCAGGAGAATCAATCTGGAGATTACAGATTCAGGAGCTATCCACAAGGCTGAAGAGATATTAGTCATTGATTTTCTCAGGTTGACTATGTAGCTCCAGAAGGAAGAGGATCAAAGATGGGGCCCTTGAAAAAGCCAAATGTAGAATCAGCTAAACAAGCCAACAAAAACACTTGGAAAGAAAATTTGAGAGCCGGGAGAAGGACCAGGAGAGAGGTAGATTTCAAGAGACCAAGTGAGACAGAGTTCAAGAAAGAAAAGATGTTTGACAATGTCCTATATTGCCAAGGCATTGGGAGTTGGCTAGCAGACTTAATAAAGAGGTGGGTTCTGTGATCAGGCAATCATGTCTACTTCCAAGGCAAAAGATCTCTGGACCTCCAAAGAAAGGCTAAAAGAACAATAAAAGATGAGAACAACATTGGTGGAGAGAAGAAGACTGAAAAACATGCAAGAGAAAAGGAATAATTCATCCTCTCATTCATTTAATTAGTTTTGAGCTCTTACTATGGACCAAGCACTCTACATTGGAGGTGTAGCAGTAAACAAGATATGATGGTCTGTGAGCCCAGAGGATTTACAAGGGGACAGGATGAAGATCAAAGAGAAGGAGTCTGACCTTGAAAATCCATGAGACCTCTCTTCCCTCTGGGCCAGAAAGGAAAGAGAAATGATCCAGGGCTAATGATTACAGATTAAAGAAATACCAAGGAGGCAGGAGACTTCAAGGCTGTCACAGGTGGAGTTTCCCTGAAGGCAGAACCTTAAGATGAGGATTTGGGTGTAAAAGTTTATTTGGAAGATGATTCCAGGAAGTAGGGATGACAGAATACAGAAAAGACAGGGACAGATTAAATGTCAATGGAAGGGTATATTACCAAGTTTGCCACTGAGGGCAAGGGGCTTGATTTGGCTAGAACCTCCTAAGAAAGGATCCAGAATTATGCACCTAAGAATGAAAGCCTGGAGCATTTATTCATATGTTCAAATACCCAGGGGTTGACGGTAGCCCCTGAAGGCAATTACTTCCCTGACATTTCCAGGTTCCTCTTTGGCCCAGGCCAGGCAGGCTCCCAGCCTCAGAGAGGGTCCTGGGAAGGAAGCAGAAGCAGGTGCTACACGTGGGACAAGCTGACTGGGACAAAAGTGGTTACCACAGTTGCAGCTGAAATCAGAGATGAGGGGCTGTAACAATGGCCAGTGGGGGAATCAGCCACAACGATGGTATTGGTGAGAACCACATGGAAATGACAAATCTTTCAACCTAAGCTGAGTAAGGAGGGAAGGGATGCTGGAGAACATGGCTTGGGTAACTCTTCCAAGGTTTAAGCTTTCTGGCAATGCTTTTGGCCTCTTAATAAAGGGATGAATTTAGGGACTTATTAGTAGCTAAAAGTTGAGATGATAAAGAAAGCTTTTCATTCCCACAGGACAAGGGCCATGATATTAACTGTTGATATTTATTGAGTATTTATTATGTGACAGGCACTTTGCAGCAGCATCAAATGAATTATCGCTGCAACCATATATAGTAAGAACTGTTATTGTTCCCATTTTACAAGTTAAGAAAGTGAGGTTAAGAGAGTTTTCTAAATTTTTAAGATCTATGGAATAACAACCTATTTCAAGTATGTATATCAACAACCCACACTGGCATACTTGTGTCTAAACACAGATACAGACACACACACACACACACACACACACATAAGGTAAAATCAGATATGAGGATTTCCAGAGAATATAGTTTGGTTAGCTTCCCCATCCATTTCTTCATTATGTGGATAATGAAGCACTTCTAGACTCTATGGAATGAATCTTTAAATTTTTTTTTCACATATACCACATGATCAATATCTTTTCTACAACTATACAAGACTAGGAATGAAGAAAATAAGGGCTTTTAGATATAAAGACTGGAGTAAAAACCAACAACAAAATACCACTCAGGCTACAGAGCTAAAGTAAGTCAACAAAAAGCATCACAGAGGGGGAAACTAAAGCATGTAAAGATGTTTAAACTCATCACAGACCAAAATGTAAATCTGATTGCAAAATTATCTGCATCTTTAATCTGGAAGTTCATGATCATGCTGGACGTAGGAGCCAAAATTTAATTTAAAGAGCAATTTTGGCCAATCACCCCTATTTTCTTTAACAAAAGAGCAGAGAGGGAGAGAGAAATGACATCGTCTATATCCACAGGAGGCCAGAGGAAGGAAAAGCAGATGTGCTCACATCACCGACACATTTGCGTCTGGCTTGCAGAGGCTGGTTAGGCAACGCTGCCCTCCCTGGAATGGAGCTGGTTTATAATTAGTTTAGGCTGTGGAGGCCTGTATCATTAAAAAGATGACAACTGGACGCTTGCCACAATCAAGATAATGTTTCATAATCAAATTAACTTGGCTCAAGAGCTTGATTTGGAGCCTGTTTATGGTTAACCATCAAATGGCTCTGAAAGAGTACCTGGAACATAAGATATGAAAAAGACACTAGGTAAGTAGCACATGAACACAAGAAGTATGTGAAGACGTAGCCATTTGTTAGCCACAAAGCATTCATGATGGGGCAGGGGCAAGGGGACAGCGAGCACAGAAGAAAAGAATTAGAAAAATCCCTCAATCAATCCTCCAAGAACTGAATAAATTTTTCAGAAAATCATATTAAACCCACATGCTTTAAAGTGTGTATGGTCCCATACTTCAGCATAAGTATTCTATGAGATCCTGAGTTGCTCAAAAGCAGGAATCTTCAGGTCATTCGTCTTTGCTGCAGCAGAACCTCGCACATTGCCTGGAGCTGTGTGTGTACTAAGAAAACCTTGTGTCTGCAGCCTGCTGTTATAATAATTAGGAAGGGCCAACATAGAAACACAGAAAATCTTTTTGATCTACTGGGAAGTGAGAACCATACATAGATATATTGCAACCATGTACAAAAATAGGCTTTTTTTTTTTGAGGACAACTATAATGTTGATAATGTGCAAAGATGAACACAGTAGTGTTGGATGTTGGAATTCTGTGTGTGGTGGTGTTTTTCCTAAGATTGTCTAATGTCAGAATATCATTTTTTCCATTTCAAAAGCTAACGATATCTTCATGTTGGAGGGAGGAAAAGTACCTGGTAGGCAATGAATCATTGGCATACAGGATAAGCTTCAAACTCTATAGCTTGGCACTAGAGACCCTTTGAGATCTGGTCCAGCCAAGAATGCCAGTTGCATATTCTGTCCCTCCTCCTTCCTTCTTCTCCATCACACTTAATTGCTTATCCTTTCCAAAATGTATTACAGGTCTCACTTTCTATTTTGTTTGTTCGTTCTTTCTTTTTTTTCCCCCAGTACATACCATTCTCACTACCTGGAACACCCTTCCTCCCACCCATTCTTCAAGAGCTAAATTCTATTCATTCTTCAAAAACAGCTCAAATATCCCCTAAGAAGGCATCCCTAATCCTCTACACCCCACACCGGTCTCATTTGTTTGCCCCATGTCTGTTTCTATAACAACTTAGGCTTACATCTCTCAGAGAGTTTGTCACACCGTGCTCCAATCACTGGTTTACCTGTCTTTCTCCTCTAC
This sequence comes from Neomonachus schauinslandi, assembly GCF_002201575.2. Lineage (NCBI taxonomy): Eukaryota > Metazoa > Chordata > Mammalia > Carnivora > Phocidae > Neomonachus > Neomonachus schauinslandi. Next base: position 186,084,510 of record NC_058403.1, on the reverse strand, counting down.
AAGCCTAGACACCACCTACAGATAATGTAAAGCTACCTGGGGCTACACAGGCCAATGGATGACCCATGGTCTTTTTTAACAAATTGTGACAGTGTGGTCACTTCATCAAGACTTTTTTGGTTACAAGTAATAAACATCCATTGAAACTACTTTGTGCACAAAAAAGGGAATTTATTTATAAGTACACAAAGATACTTCTCAAAGCCCACCGGTAGAAAGTGCAGTCACTGAGGTCTGGACCCTGGAGCCAGAGAGCTTAGAGAATCTAGGCAGCTTGTCCCTTAATCAGTCAGTCTGATTATCCCCCCTCTGTGCCCCCTTCCACCTCACAGTCATTTAACCTGCATCTCTCATCTCTCCATAGGCCCGTTGTCTTTCTCCCTCTCTCTCAGAATGACAGTTGTAGGGTGGCTGAAGGCATGAGCTCATGCTACCTGGGTTCATGCCTGGCCCTGCCACTGCCCAACAATATGATCTTGGATAAATTAATTAACCTCTCAGTGACTCAGTTTCCTCTTCTATAAAATGGGAATGAGAAGAAGACCTACCCCATAGGGCTGCTATGCAGATTACTGAATTAATCCAAGAGGTGACTTTCCATAGCTCCCAAATTCACCTACCTATCCAGTGTATCTACAAATGTCTTAGCCCCAAATCCACCTTCTGGGAAAGACAATCTGACTGGCCCATCCTGAGTCAGCTATGCATCCTTGATCCACTCAGGCATGGCCATGGAAGCCAAGTTACACACTAAAACATAACGGCCTGGGCCCACCCTTGAAGGTGAGAGGGCAGTTCGAAGCCCCCTCTAAGCTCATCGGCCATGAGCTAAGCCGATACCACAGACAGAAGCCTCCTACAGCCACCAGTCCCCTCATCTGCCCACGCAGCCACGTCTGTGGGCCTGCTTTGGATTATAGCTGGGGCCCTTCACCTCACGGCCCTGCATGAGGCTCTCATTTAAAACACACAGCTGCCTATCTGTCTGCAACGGCACCTACGGGAGCGCCACACGCCGGCACTTAATAAAGCTTAATGGCAATGATGGTGACACTGACAAGAATGACGGGGACACCACAGGCCACACCACAGGCTGCTAATGCTTCCCTGCAGTTTGCTGCTGGGCCCCGTGGCTTGAAGTTGACGTCGGCACATCCTTCTAACTCTGCTAATGTGGCTCGACTCTGGGGCCAACCCTCGTCAGCTTGTAGCCAGCTGCTAGTTAGGTAGATTTATACCCCACTAAGTCAATTGTCACCCAAGGATTTCTTCCCTGAAGCCCGGGTTTAAAGAACCTAGGCACAGCATCTGAGAACCAAAAGAGGAAAAGGCCTCCAAAGACAATTAACCATTTGATTCAAAGTGTTCTGTTGCCATTCTAGAATTTCCAAGTAAATAAGATCAACCCGGGAAAACTGCATCTTTGAAATAGAAAGAAAGTCGCCACAGCCTTGGGCTCTAAACCTAGCCCATAAAGTCCCGCGGGCAGCTCTGTATCAAATTTTTGCTATCCTAGTAAAATCTCCGCAACAAAAAACTAGATTTGTAAACCTGTGTGTCTTCAAAGTCCCTTCACAACACGTTAGCTCATGCGGTTTTCAAAACAGCCCTGGTGGGTAGGTATGGCTGTCATCACGTTACAGAAGAAACTGAGGCTCAGAAAGCTTAAGACGGTTGCCTCAGATCATGCAAGCTGCGAGCAACGGAGCCCTAATTAAACCCAAATCAGCCAGCTCCTGGCCCGTGGTGCTTCCTCCACCACACCGGTGCCTGCTGTCACCTGCTTTCCTGACTTCAAATCAAGAATCAACCTCGCTAAGCTGTCGGTGTGGACACATTTGAGCACCAGTGTTCTGTGGCAGTGCCAAGTAAGGTAAGCCCTGTACCCATCCAGCCAGAAGAGCCCATCAGATTCATATAATGAGCTTCCATGGAAGATTCCACTGGCAGAAATGAAGCGGTATACCTTATTTCTTTCACCACCACCACCTCCACCATCACCACATTTATTTAACACTCCCTGGACACCAGCCACCGTGCCCAGTGTTCTACAGGCACTATGTCAGGTAACCCTCACAGTGATGAGGTGCTGTTATTAGCCCCCCATTTTACAAATTAAGAAACTGAGGCCCCCAAAGCCATTAGCCTTGCCCAAGGTCATATGGCAAGTAGCTAGATAGATATCCGAAGCAAGAACTATCTCATTCCCGACTCCAAATCACCATTTCTAGGGTTTAAAGAAATCAATTCCAGGACTAGCATCAAGATCTCAACATGACTCTCTTTCATAAAGATATTCTGCCTCTGAATTTCTAGCCCTCGGCGATAAGTAAAATACACTAGAGTAACTACCTCAAATCCTTTCTAGAAGCAGGCAGGAAAAGAACTACCTAGCCAGAATTTCGCTTAAGAATCTGAAGAGCAGGGTATGCATATAATAGACATTTCAATACATTTTGCTGTAGCATGAAGAACAATCTCACTTTCAAATGGTGAATCCCGGCTTATGTGTCTGTGGCTTTGTAATCATTCAAGTCAGGTTGTGGTACACACCACTTTAAGGAATGCTGGTACTCTGAGTGGATTCGAAGAGCAAGCACAGCCTAAAATCAGTCACCATCACTGCACACAATCACTGGAAGGCCTGGAATTCACTTTGGAAAGTTCATATAAAAAAAGGACTCAGAGAGGGGCGCCTGGGTGGCTCAGTCGTTAAGCGTCTGCCTTCGGCTCAGAGTCCTGGGATCGAGTCCTGCATCAGGCTCCCTGCTCGGCGGGAAGCCTGTTTCTCCCTCTCCCACTCCCCCTGCTTGTGTTCCTGCTCTCGCTATCTCTCTCTCTGTCAAATAAATAAAATCTTAAAAAAAAAAAAAAAAGGACTCAGAGAATGGCAATGTTCACTCAGGGATCCAAGACAACCTGAATATTTAACTCATCACCATCTAGGAGGTTAAAGACCTTTAATGGCTGCTTGTACAAGAAAGAACATAAATAAAAGACAATGATTGATGGCAGAGTGTAATGGTCAAGAGCACTTTGGGGACAGCCATCTCTGGGTGGGAGTCCTGACTATGTCATTTACCAGCTCCGCAGCTTTGGGCAAGTTGCCTAAACACAGTAACTGGTTTGGTTGTCCATCCATTTAAGTAAAAGCGGCACCTATTTGATGGGATTTCTATGCTTAATAAACAAAAGCTATCAAGATGATGATATTGGTGAAGACGATGATGATAGCAACAAAGATGATCATCTGTCTGCTTTTGCTCCTGGCAAAATGAGTAGATGGGAAATGGGCAAGTTCAGCACAAAAACATCATCTTCCACTTTCTCTTTCCTGCTTTTGTTTGGAAATTCTTTGCACTGTTCATCTCTGTTCAGAACCTGATCTCTTGAGCGTCCCTCCTCCATAGCTTCTGTTAGCAGAGAAAGGCACATTTCTTCTCTTCCCAACTGGGTGTGGGCTGAGGAATTTGCCCTTTCTTGGCTGCCTCTGGTGCTACAAGCCCTCAAAGTGAATAATCTTGATGTAAGGTGACTCTCCTCTTTATATATTATTATTGTAACCAATGACAGCTGGCTTGGTTTGCAAATTTTCACAAGGGCCCAAAATACAAGGCCCACTAACATTTGAAAGTGTTACTGATTGGGGCCCCTGGCTGGCTCAATCCAGAGAGCATGAGACTCTCGATCTCCGGGTTGTGAGTTTGAATCCCACATTAGGTGTGGAGATTACTTAAAGATAAATAAATAAATAAATAAAGTCTTCACAGTGTAAACACTGGAGACATTCAGTTCAGTGTCATTATTACTTAGGTGACTATGGGGGAGAGGAAAGGAAGGGAATGAGCATTCTGAAAACACTAACAGTATACCAGGCAGAGAACGGGAGCATTTGATACAGTTGTAGGTCATTGAAAGCAGAATCCAAATTTAGGTGACGTAAGTGTGAGAAAATGTATAGAATAAGTAAGGAGATACTTTCTTTTACTATCCTTATCAAAGAATATCTAAAAGTTTGTAATAGCAGGTGAGGGTGTATAAATAAGCAGCACTGAGCACATCATCCTCTCTGCTGCTACTAAGGATGTAAAAGAGAAACTATATAGAAAAGCTTTGATCATAATCAAAGGGAGGGGCAAGTTCCTTGAGAACAGGATTCATCTGTGTCATAGTAACCAAGGCATCCCCAGCACCTAGAACAGAGTTGGGGAAGTACAAAGTATGCAGTCAAAGTGCTGGATGAACGCAAGAATGCATGGATGCACCCAGGATGTGACTACAATCAAAGTCCAAAGCCCCTGGTAGGTTTCACTGGTCTCCTTCCTTATTCATCTAGAAGAATGCCCTACCTTGCTGGTCATCACCACCATTGACAATAATGAAAACATAAGTTCATAACAAAATAATATTTTAAACATACATAGCATACTAGGTCATTAAAAATAGACTAGAGAGTATTTTACATTGAGACACTAGGGAACATCATTACTTTGAAATGTCACTTTCTGCTTTAATTAGTATGCTCTAATGATAAGTATATGTCATTCTAATCTAATGAAAGTCTTGAATGCTTATGGAATCTGGGTCACAGCCCTCTCTGGGAGGTACACGGATGTACAAAGAACAAACAGAATGCATGTGTTGATGTCAACCAGCTTACTTATCTTTATTAATATAATTGCCAAAGTTTCAAGTTTTAAAATCTGAGAATAAATTTGTTCCCCACACCAAGCACTCCCAGTACAGCAATTTGATCTCCTTTCACATCTCTCAAGACAGCCTAAACTGTTTTAGGTAAGGGCCACGTGAAATTCCCAGATCCTTGGAGGTCTCGCTCAGAACAGGACCAGTTGCTCTGAGGCATATTTTTAATAAAGACAACAATAGTTCTGCTTGCTCACAGGGAAATTTATAAGGCTGTCTTTGCTTCCTTCCACCTATTAGGCGGCTTTATCCAAGGGGAATGTGCTCACTCTTCAGAGCTTCAAAGACATGGATAATGGACTTCTCCTTTTCAAAAAGAAGTCTTAGTTGTTGCTCCTTTCATTCAGCAGTCAGAATATAAAAGAACCAGAGTGATACAGACAAACACCTCTGATCTGCTTATTGTGGCAATATCAGATAAAGAAATTCTGTTGACCCGGAGAGATATTTGATTCTTTCATTTGAATGTCAATACCAAGCACTTCTACCAGCCATTCCACCAGAACCTGGGAGAATGTGTCTCAGAGAACACAAAAGCTCTCACGTGGATGTGGCTTCAAGTTCCTTTTTACAGCCTCTGGCAAAAAAAAAAAAAAAAAAGAGGGAAGAAAGAAAGAAAAGAAAATCAAGGACTGATGTTCTCTGCTTCATGTTCTCCAGATTCTGTAAAAAATGGAGGTCATTTAGGGCGCCTGGGTGGCTCAGTTGGTTAAGCAACTGCCTTCAGCTCAGGTCATGATCCTGGAGTCCCGGGATCGAGTCCCGCATCGGGCTCCCTGCTCAGCGGGGGGTCTGCTTCTCCCTCTGATCCCCTTCCCTCTCGTGCTCTCTGTCTCTCATTCTCTCTCTCTCAAATAAATAAATAAAATCTTTAAAAAAAAAAAAAATGGAGGTCATTTATAGCTTTATCAGTTGAGTGACCCACAGCGGTCTCTGGCCTTTCTCAGGATTGTAATGGCAATGGCAGTTCCCAAAAGCACTCAAGCAAGTTACCAAGCTTTTAACCAGCTCCCCGCAATAGTTTGCTGGGTTACCCAGGGCTTCATTCCGTGGCAAATCTGCAACACTATGAAAACACTAGTTCAGCCCGGCCCCACCATGGGCACTCATTTTACTATTCAGGTTTCATGCAGATCAGCTCATTCACACAGCCGCAATGACCAATCCACCTCCTGAGCCTCAGCACCTTCATAATTGCAAAGCAATTTCTCAGGGGGGAGTGAAAGCTTTACCTGCTTTTCACAGAAATGGCTCAGAGAGATATTATCTTAAAATGCTTTCTCTAAAAAAAAATATTTTTTTATTTTAAACTGAGAATTACATGCTGTGCTGAAATCGGATGGTGGTGGGTTCTGATTATATCTTTTTTCCTATTTCAGTTTTACTCTTAAGTATAGAAAATACCAGGTTGCTCTCTCCTGCTCTCCTTTTGCTCCCTGATACTAAAAGTTTAATCTGCTGAGTCAAAAGCAGCATTAGTATTGAACTTTCATCTTTCATCTGCCCCTTCCCCCAATATCTAAGAACAATGTGATTATACATCATTTCCCACTATGGATGTGCTCCTGAGAACTGCATGCTAAATAAATCAAGGCAATTGGCGTGTTTGAACAGGACTCCAATCACCGAAGTGGGAAAAAGATACCTGGGTTTCCTAACCCACTGTGATTACCTTTCCTCCTCTTTTATTTTTAATTTATTTATTTTAAGTAGGCTCCACGCCCAACATGGGGCTTGAACTCATGACCCTGAGATTAAGAGTTGCAAAGAGCCAGCCAGGCACCCCTCCTTTCCTCCTCATTTAAATGAATGGGCTGGAGATTCTCCAGCCCATCTCTCAAATTCTTGTACTGTGCTGAAGCACAGTACCTTATGGTGTGACATTATGAAAAGCTGTGCAGCCATTAAAAATGATCCTTACAAAAATGACAATGAAAAATGAAAAATAATATTTATAACATTTGAATCTCTTTCAAATGAAAAATTACGCCACAAAGTTTCTGTAAATTTAACTTTTTCTCACCAGGATTTTCTTAAAACATGCTATACCAAAAGGGGTGATCCAAATACACTGGAGTAATTGTTAACATTTAAAATTTGGCTGTTAAAAAATAATAAATTATCTAAAAATAATACAATTAGGCTGTTGGTCTTTAAAGACCATATTTTATGCAGAAGAATAGATATCTGAGGCATAGCACACACAAAAAAAGGCAAAATATTAACTACATCCATTGATGTGAAATGTGCAGAAGAGACAAATCCACAGACAGAGGGTAGGTTTCCATTTCACATCAATGGAATCATACAGCATGTGGCATTTGTGACTGGATTCTCTCACTTAGCATGTTTTCAAGGAAAATTCATATTGTACCATGTATCAATACTTCATTCCTTTTTAAGACTGAATAATATTCCATTGTATGGATATACCACATTTGTTTATCCATTCATTGTAGGTAGACATTTGGATTATTTCTACTTCTTGGCTATTATGAATAATGCTGTATGAACATTAATGTACAAGGTTTTGTGTAGATATATGTTTTCAGTTCTCTTGGGTATATACAAGAATTGCAAATGACCTAGGAATAGAATTGCTGGGTCATATTATAACTCTAGTTTAACCTTTTGGGGAACTGGCAAACAGTTTTCCAAAGTGGCTGTATCATTCTACAATCACACCAGCAACATACGAAAGTTCCAATCTCTCCATATCCTCACCAAAACTTGCCATTGTCTTTTTTATGTTGGCCGTTCTGGTGCACAAAAAGTGGTATTTCATTGTGGTTTTGATTTGGTTTGATTTCCCTAATGATTAATGTAGTTGGGGATCTTTTCATGTGCTTATTAACTATTTGTATATCTTCTTTGGAAAAATGCTTCATCAGGTCCTTTGCCCATTTTTCAATTGGATTATTTGTCTTTTTAATTCTTGAAAGTTTTTTATGCATTCAAAGTCTCTTATCAAATATATGATTTTCTCTCATCTGTGGGTCATTTTATCACTCGCTTGATGGTGTCATCTGACAAAAGCTTTACTTTCAATGAAGTCAAATTATTGATTTTGTATTTTGTCATCTGTGCTTTTGGTGTTATATCTAAGGAACCTAACCCAAGGTCACAAAAATTAACTCTTATTTTATCCTAGGAGTTTTATACTATTAGCTCCTACATTTAGGTCTGTGATGCATTTTGAGCTAATTGTTGCGAGGTAGAGGTCTAAATTCATTCTTCTGCATGTGTATATCCAGTTGTCCTGGCAATACTCGTTGAAAAGACTAATGTTTCCCCATTGAAACTCTTGTCAAAAAGCAAGTGACCACAAACATGAGGGTTTATTTCTGGACTCTTAATTCTAGTCTGTTGATTTATTCTTATGTTAGTATCACATAGTCTCGATTACTGTAGTTTTCTAGTAAGTTTTGAAGTCAGGAAATGAAGAGTCCTACAACTTCTTCTTTTTCAAGAAGGCTATTCTGGGTCCCTTGCAGTTCTATATGAATTTTAGGATCAGTTTGTTGATTTCTGCAAGAAAAAAAAAACAGCTGGGATTTTGAAAGGGATTACGTTGAGGATGTGGATCATTTGGGGCAGTACTGGAATCTTAGTGATGTTAAGTTTTCTGATCCATAAACATGGGATGTCTTTCCATTTATTTATTTTTTAATACCTTTCAACAATATTTTATAATTTTTAGTGTACGAGTCTTGTACTTCTTGTGTCATGTTTATTCCTATGCACTTTTTTTGCTACTACTGTAAGTGAGATTGTTTTCCTATTATCGTTTGGAGATTGTTCATTGCTAGTGTACAGAAATAAAATTGATTTTTGTATATTGATCTTGTATCTTGCCACATTGCTGAACTCGTTTATTAGTTCTAATAGTTTTTTAGTGGATTTGCCAATGCACTTTTAACTTAAACTTTTAAATTATTTTGACCCCCACCATACTTCTAAACATTAGCATATGCTACTACTATACAACAATTATCTTCAGTATTGAGCTATTAAATCTTGTCTGCTCCCAGCTCTCATGTAGCCCCTTCAATTAACCCCTCAGCCTGATGACCACTCTCCACAGGAAAGTGGAAAGAACAACATCAACAAGAAAAATTACTTCTTCCTTAATTCTTTCTATTTCTAGAGATTAGTAAAATCGTTCAGAATAATAAAATTAAGCATGCTAAGCTACTAAAACTCTTCTGCCTAGCGTTATCTTGCTAAAATGAAGTCAAGCAAAACGTAACCAAAAGTGGATTTTGACATTTCATATTTTGTTGAATACTGCTAGGGTGCTGGCAATCACTGTCTCTTACATACAAATTAACAGCCTACCATCTGTCAAGTGTTGGGATAATCACAGGGTTTAGTGCACAATATGGTTATTAGAATATGACCTGACAAAAAGGAAAAGAACACAACCTAATTTGGACTATAAAATCTATGATCTCACTTGCAAATGACAGTTTGACAAGCTATTATTCTGCATTTTGGCTTCTACAGGAAAAGCAGTTTTATGCATACGTAATTCTATTAGTTATACAGGCAACAGTCTGTGGAAGATTGCTTTAAACTATAAAATCAATTTGGTCACACAGTATTTTTTAACTAATTCTTAGGCAAGTATTTGCACCACGAATAAGTGGGAATGTAATGATCTGAGCCTTCACATCTCCGAGTAAAGCGCCAATCATTTGGCAAAAATGTCTTTGTGATATTGCTGCCAGAGATTCCGAAGAATTCTTCAGGGTATATGCAAAGAAAGGGCTGTAGAAACTTACTAAAACTATTCACGTGAACATACATCAAAGTCAAAGAGTTGACAGTTTTGAAAAGTGTAATATGTGGAACACTTTGGCACGGAATTTACTTCATCCCCAACAGTGACATCTGCTAATGAGCATCATTAATATTACCGACTTTTATTTATCCTAATGCCTCACGGGTGCTATCTTTATGTACATTCCTCTGTAACACCTTTTGTTTTCATCCAGGGTGGGGGGGAAAAAAAACCCATACTGACAGCTGCCTCTAATAAAGATGATTCCAATAAAACTCTTCTCTTCTGGTTTCAGAGAGAATATGGAGTACCAAGTTCTTTTTCAGGTTGTTTTCTGCCTCTCAAAACAGTGCATAAATGTGTAGTGTTCCTGAAGGTTATTTAAGGGTACACGCATTGTGTCGAAAACACACGCTTAAGAGAGAAATGCATTGGGGCGCCTGGGTGGCTCAGTCGGTTAGGCAGCTGCCTTCAGCTCAGGTTATGATCCTGGAGTCCCGCATCGGGCTCCCTGCTCGGCGGGGAGCCTGCTTCTCCCTCTGACCCTCCCCCTCTCATGTGCTCTCTGTCTCTCTCATTCTCTCTGTCTCAAATAAATAAATAAAATCTTTAAAAAAAAAAAAAAAAGAAAAATTAATTTCATTTTACGATATAAATGTGGCACCCTATAAAATAGGGCATTTTTCCACTTCTTACAAATGAATACTACATGTATTTGTTATGAATAAAATGAGCAAAAGTTTAATGCTATTTTTTTTTTTAATTCACAAAATCATGAAGAAAGTAAAAGACCATTCCACACCCAGGTGTAATCTTGTTATTCTGTTAAGATGTTCCCTTCTCATCTTTTCCTCAACAGTTTTAAGTAAAACCAGGATAATACCCTGTGTATGATGCCCTATTCCTTCATTTCTAATACACACATTTTCAGTGCATAACTGCATTTTCAGTGTCTCCATAATATTCCATTGATTTGATTTTCCATAATTGATTTACTTCATCTGGTTTTGAATGTTGCTGAAGTTTCACTATTGCAAGTCATGCTGCAAACATTGTACAATTTATGTAAGTAAGCAGAGTAGGAAAAACAATTTGCTATCGCCAACAATACTGGTAATAGTACTCCTCATAGATGCCGGTTTTAGAAATGAAAATGGTGGGCGCCTGGGTGGCTCAGTTGGTTAAGCGACTGCCTTCGGCTCAGGTCATGATCCTGGAGTCCCGGGATCGAGTCCCGCATCGGGCTCCCTGCCGGCGAGGAGCCTGCTTCTCCCTCTGACCCTCCTCCTCTCATGTGCTCTCTGTCTCTCTCATTCTCTCTGTCTCAAATAAATAAATAAAATCTTTAAAAAAAAAAAAAAAGAGAGAGCAATGCATTAATTAAGTCTCAAGGCAAAATGTTCTGTTGAGGTGACAAAACAAAACAGATTTTTTAATATTAGCAATTATATTACCTGGGGAGTTTAAGTGAGATAATAACTATATAATACATTAAGCAACTCACAGTGCAAATTATGTTGCTTTGTTTTAGACCGCACATCTTTCCCATTATTTTCACACTTGTTTCCTTTCACAGTAGGGAAAAATGATGTATTTTTCTGTCATGTTGGCTCAATATAAGGTGAGTCAGAGTACCAAGGCTCTTCCACAAAGGATCCTGGGATCCAATTTTAATATGCTGAAAAATGAATTTTAAGAACAGTGTGTGATGAATTGTAAGGCTGCATAATACCCCAAACTTCCCAATACTAAGACCTTCATGGCTATTCTCTGAAGACTAGAAAAAAAATTTGATCAAAATTTGAAGAAATTTAAATATATAAAAGCATGCAAAATATTATTTACATCCATGAATTTAGAATGATTCATCCACAGCAGCAACCCTGCTTACAAGTATAATATAAGATCAGGGAACAGAAAAATATAAGCAAAAAAATAGGGAGAATCAGGGAAATTTGTCATTCACTTACAGAAAAGCCAGTTCTTTTTTTCCCCCTTCAGAAAAAAAAAAAATTATTTAAAAAACCCCAGGTTCTTTCTAGCTATCTTTATCACTTAGCTAGTATATTTATGACAACTTTTTTTTTTTAATGTGAAGGCTATCTGTCATGGATGTGACTTCATAAATGAACAAAAAGTGCCCTTTGGAAATTCTTTTCTCCCAGAAAGAATTACTCCCAAATTTGGAAGTCCAGTCAAATCCAAGCATTAAATATGTCAAAAAGAGACAGAGAAAGAGAGAAGTAAAGAGGGATAGAGGAGAGAAAAGGGGGGGGGGGGGGGGGGGCACCCATGCCCTGTCAAAAGACAGGAAAAATATTAACCAAACTACTTATGTGATGAGACTATGAAAAATTTATTTTTTTTTAAAGATTTTATTTATTTATTTGACAGAGAGAGCAAGAGCAGGAACACAAGCAGGGGGAGTGGGAGAGGGAGAAGCAGGCTTCCGCCTGAACAGGGAGCCTGATGTGGGGCTCGATCCCAGGACGCTGGGATCATGACCTGAGTAGAAGGCAGATGCTTAACAACTGAGCCACCCAAGTGCCCCGAGATTATGAATAATTTAGTGTCTTTGGTCTTTTATTCATTTTTCTAAACAAACATTACTTTTTAATGAAAAAGCAACTTTATATGTATTTTTTCTCCTCCATGCTTTATTTAGCGAGATAATTTACATACAATAGAATATGCAAATCTCAAGTGTCCAGCTCCTTGACATCTTCACATGTATATACCCAAGGATCCTCCACCCAAAACAAGACATAAATGTATTTCCAGAAAATTCCCTAGTGATCCTTTCCAGGCAATAGCTTCCCCATCCTTCCATGTTTCTATCTTCTATTACCATTGATTCATAAGTCTGGTTCCTGAATTTTAAATAAGTGGAATCATATAGTGTGTACTCTTTTGTTTGTGGCTTCCTTTGTCAACATAATGCTTTTAAGATGCACCCATATTTTTATATATATATCAGTTGTTCCCTTTTTTTCCTGAGCAGTATCCCATTGTATGACTACACCATGATTTGTTTACTTGTTCACCCACTGACAGACATTGGATTTTCCCAGATTTTGGGCTATTATGAATAAGCTGCTATGAACATCCTTATGCAAGTCTTTTTTGTGGGCATATGCACTAATTTCTCTCAGATTAAATCTTACAAGGGAAATATATGACATAATTTTTAATTTTAAAGTGAGAACTCATATTTTTATGGCCATTGTATTTTAAACTAAAAGAAAATATTTAAAAGTCTGAACTTAACAGCTAAGTTCAGTTCAGTTCGACCTAAGAGAAAGGGAATACATAAAATTCAAAGCATAAATTTGTAAAAATTTTATGCTCCCAGATGCAGAGTCCAAACCAAGATAAAAGAATTGTAAACCTCACTGGGACCCTAGAAAACTGCTTACTGCTCCTCCTTCTGGATCTTCGTTGCCTCCAATGGAAAGATTTCCAAAGGCATGAAGTTTGCCATAGGATCACTATTTCATTTTTTAGTTTTAACAACTAAAACATCCCTCTAGCTGAAAGAATAACAGAGAAAGAAGTATAATCATAAAGTTAAAAGTAAACCTATCAAATAATTAAAAGGCCAATATGTCAGGGCTGAAAGGTCATCACCATTCAGGGAAAAAACGTCAGGGAACTGAGAAACCACTGAAATGGGACCAGTGGATAGACAGCATTTCCATGGCATCCAGCCCATGCTAGGGAAAAAAAGAAGGGTTTTCACTGGGGACAATGACAAGCACAATCTTATCATCATGTTGCTAAGGATCATGGGTAGGATGGCTATAAATAATTTATCCTCCAGACCAAAAAAATTTTGAGACTGAAAGGGGATGCTAAAAATAAATATTATTTTTTTTTTTAAAGATTTATTTATTTGAGACAGAGAGAATGAGAGAGACAGCACATGAGAGGGGAGAGGGTCAGAGGGAGAAGCAGACTCCTCACTGAGCAGGGAGCCCGATGCGGGACTCGATCCAGGGACTCCAGGATCATGACCTGAGCCGAAGGCAGTCGCTTAACCAACTGAGCCACCCAGGTGCCGCAATATTATTTATTTTTTTAATATTTTATTTATTTATTTATTTTAGAGACAGAGAGCGTGCAAGCAGGGGGAGAAGCAGAGGGAGAGGGAGAGAAAGAATCCCAAGCAGACTGTGTGCTGAGCATGAAGCCCCACACGAGGCTCAATCTCACGACCCTGAGATCATGACCTGAGTCAAAACCAAGAGTTGGAGGCCTAACCACATGAGCCACCCAAGCACCCCAATAATATTTAATTTTTTTAAATATTTACTTGCTCACTTACAAAATTGGGTTTTATTATACTGGTAGACATTTAAAAAAACAGTCCTATTCCAAAATGGTTTCCAAAAATAAAATTATTTTTATTTAAATATGGATGTGTGTGTGTGTGTGTGCGTGTGTGTGTGTGTGTGTTGTAGGGAAGGAAATATCCTCCTCTGCCTTCTTTGGGTGTCTGGGCCTAAGAATTAAACTTATGTAAGAGAGACTGACAGGAGGAGAAAATAAAAACTTCAGTAAATTATAAACTTTAGTGAGTTTTTGCATGTTCATGGGAGCATTCACAAGAGAATAAAGACCCAAAGAAGCGACCAGAGAGGAAGCTTTTATATCTTTTAGACAAAGAAATGCTAAATTTGTGAAGAATTGATAAGACAAAGGGGTTTGGGTTATAGGTAGTAAATGGTGAAGAAGTAACTAGGAAAATATGGTTTATGTATTAACAACGTTTGTTTATATAGCCTTCTTGGCCCTAAATTCCCTGTAGATGATCATTAGGATCCTTCCACCCATCTTGTACAAGGCAGTACCTTTTACAGCAGAGATTGATCTACTGCTTTCAGGAGGACTAAGGAAGGTCAGAGTATCCTTCTTGCACTGGCAATTTCTTAAAAGTACCTTTAATTCAAAATAATCAATATGCCAAAGTGGCATATTTTGGGGTGATGATCTGAACCCCTTCTATCTATATACTCAGGATAAATGCTAACCTAGACAAGATGCAGAGACAAGTGATATAAACTGGGACTCCTAAGTAAACCAGGACTCTAGTCCTAGCAAACTGGGTACTCTTATCTAGTCAAGTGTCACCTCCAACCCTCTCCAATGGACTTAAACAAGATAACTATAAACGGAACCTAAGGTGCTAAGGTCCTTTTGTGCATTCAATAAATGATTTTTGAAAGTCTTTGGCATGTTTGCTATTGCCCCAGATATGGGGGATACAATGTAAATGAGTCCAACCATCCCTGGACTCGAGGAAACTTCAATTTGCCAGAGAATAAGAGCCAAGGAACAAGTTATTACAAGTGTGCTGTAAAGAAGTAAAATGCAGAGCCCTTTGAAAGCTCTTACATGGTAGTTCTCAATGGGTTGGGCATTGTCCTCTAAGGTGATTTTTTTGGAACTGTGAGGGGCTATCACACTGATGGGGAATGTAACTAGTACTTTCTGAAGGGCTCCAGAGATGCTAGATGCTCTGTAATGGGCAGGACAAGCCCACACAATGAAAAATGGTCTCCTGTCCCTCATGACTTGCACATGTCCCACCAGACACTCATGTAGGTAAAAAAAAAAAGAAACAATATATGATTATCATTTTACATATTTTTTGCACATTTTTAATTTTCACTGAATTTTTCGGAATGAAACTAACATGTAAACCAAAGGAAGGTTGTACTTCTTGTTCAACACTTTACCAATTGTTCACTATTTCCAGAAAATCATATCACTGACAGCAGTGGGGCTTATGAGACTCAGTCTACCAATATAAAACACAATGGCATTAGTCTGCATTCATATCTGTCATATGCAAATGGGTAAGAGAAAAATAGGCTTAACAGCAAATAGCATTAAGTTGGCCATGACCCATGACACTCAGGGATATTCCAAAATGCATTCATTGAGAGTATTTTTAAATATTTCATTTTATTGTCATAATATATACCTTTTAAAAATTCTGTAGCACAATGATAAAAAAATCAGTATTATAAAAATTACTGATTAAAATTATTTACTTACTTTGTATTTGCCTCTTGTTTCTTAGTCTTACACTGAAACTGTCCCTAAAGGTCTCCCACACAACTTCTTTATGACTTTTCATATTACTGTTTCTTTTTCCAATCCATTTGCTATTCCCTGTTGTCTACTGAAGAGTTTTTTTAAGAACTAGAAACCAAATATATGCCACAAGCTGAGGAAGGATTTCAATATTAGAGGTATTCCTGTGATTCTTCAATACCACTCAGTCCCTCATCATAACACAGGGAATTATTTTGCAACTACCCTTACAAATAAGCACAACTAATTTCCAGGAAAGTCAGACTTGCTTATGGTCTCTACCTCAAAATTATGTAATTAAACTCAGCATGTTAGCCCTACTTTAACTATGATTATTTCCCTCTTTTTCTCATCATATGTCATTATTTATCCCAAGACTAGTTTTTATTCTAGTGTCCCCATACCTCTCCTCTTCCATTTCTGTACTTCTTCCACAAAATGGCTTCTAATCTTTTCTTAGATCCTATTTTATTCAGATCACGTAGATAAAGCAATTGACTGATTCACTGTCTTCAAGTGGAGCTGTGCCTTGGCATTTATACCAAAATACTTCGTTTATTCTAGCTCACTTCCTTTCTCTTTTTCCTTTACATTATTAGTTAAACCACTATACCAATTTTTAGAAGTATATGGAGGGGGGAGGTAGGTAATATTATCAATGTATTTCATTTTATGATATAAAGAGAACATAAAATATGTTTTAAAAAATGAAGGCACTCTATCTGATGAGATTAAAACAGTTGAGTCCAATTGAATTTGGAGTGGTGGTTGTTTAAGCTAAAACTCAGAGGATAGGGAAGAGTTACCTAAATAGAGAAGGGATCGGGGGAGATAGCAAGACAGGCCAAACCCTCACAACCAGAATCCTCCTCTTACAAAAAACACCAAAAGAATAGACAGCAGATTCCTTGAGCTGGAGAAATCGCTGCTAAAAGGTGGTGAGTGAACCCATTAAGGCACAGAGTTTTGTTGATAAAAAGGCTAACTTTTCCATTTTAATAAGTTCAAGTGTTTTAAGATGTATATTAGAAGAATACTAGTTTGCACATAGTGTCATGAAACAAAGTTTCCTTTTAAAATAAATTTAGGAAAAAAATAAATAAAATTTTCTCTCTTAGTAAGTATTAGTACAGGTAGGGGTGCCTGGGTGGCTCCATCAGTTAAGCGTCCAACTCTTGATTTCAGCTCAGGTCACGATCTCAGGATCATGGAAGCAAGCCCCGCATGGGGCTCCCCACTCAGCAGGGAGTCTGCTGGAGATTCTCTCTCTCTCTCTCCCGTTCCCTCTGTTCCTCCCCCAACTCTCTCTCTCTCAAAAATAAATAAATAAATAAACAAATCTTTTTTTAAAAAGAATGCTTTCCACCTAAGTTTCAAAATAAAAGAAGTATTAGTACAGATAGAACAAAAATATGGTAAATATATGGCTCCTGAATGACTGAATTTGGGGATGCTCTAAGCTATAATATGGAAGCTGGGGGAGGGGAGAGGCTTTGAGATGAGATGGATAAAAGAAGCAAGGGCTAGGCCATGCAAAGTCGTGTAAGCTGCTGTAATGTTTCAGGTCTCTATCTTAGAAGCAATGGAAGGCCATCAAAGGATTTTAAACAGAAGAATGACAAGATCGTATCTGTGCTTTCATAAGATCAGTATAGCATCAGTACAGGATCGGGAATAGGTAGACCAGTTAGACAGCTGTTCCAATTGTCTAAATAAGAGACAGTGGTGACCTAAACTCAAGTGACAGCAACAGAGATGAAGGGGAATTCCAAGATATATGTTATATCTTGGAATCTAAGATGCCATAAACTGAAATACCACTGGCTTTTCAGAGAACATGAAGAAATATAATACTAGAGGAACGTATCAATTGTAAGATGTCATTATTCCAGAAACAATAAAATATGGAAAATCTATGCTTCTTAGAATGGAGGACATGCAATTTTTAGAGGGTAGAAAATAGGATGTGGAGACTAATCATATGACTGATGATAATGGCCAACCAGTTGGAAAAAGTTGAAATTGCTAAATTCCCCAGTCCTCAAAATTCTAAACAAATTGACTTCACTTTTCGGCTTTTATGTCTTTAATTGACATGACAGATAATTTCAGTGATGCGTATGGAGTCTAACATTCAGAAGGTCACTGGAGAAAATGAAAGCAGAAATCCCTTCCCAGGTAAAGATATACTTGAGTAAGGAATGTTGGCTGGCCTACTGGCCTTCTAATATCAGAAGCCTAAAACTTGTAAGTTGAAATTTGCTTCCAGGAAACAATGTTCACAGCATTCTGAAAGTCAAGGCCTAGTTGTGGCTATTATTATGAAGATGATTATTTATAGCCAGTACCCATGGCCTAGGCCTCGAGGTTTGGTTACAATTTACAGTAAAAGGAGCCTAGCCTTAAATTATTGTTAACAACACTTGAAGTTAAAAAAAAAAAAAAGAATTATGTAAATTCATACCTATCATCTTTTAAATTTATTGCTTAGGAAACAAGGGGGACAACATTTTGCTACTATATACATCTCCACTGATCCAAGTTTAACTTCTCAAAACAAATATATTCTTAGACTGCTCCCATCATTAGGAAATCTCAATGATTCTATTCCTTTTGTGACTGCCTATTGATTTAAAAACTCCAAATCAAAGGGCACTTAAAAAATTAAATATGGGGGCGCCTGGGTGTCTCAGTCGGTTAAGCGTCTGCCTTAGGTTCAGGTCATGATCCCAGGGTCCTGGGATCAAGCCCGGCATCGGGGTCCCTGCTCAGCAGGGCCTGCTTCTCCCTCTCGCTCTGCTGCGCCCCCTGTTTGTGCTCTCTCTCTCTCTCTGTCAAGTAAGTAAATAAAATCTTTTAAAAACATTTTTTTAATTAAAAAATTAAAATAAAAAATTAAATATGGTGTGTTTTCTAGTGGGGGGTGTCACTATACTCACACATGGTGGGTCAGTCTAGCACACCTGGTTATTCATGAAAGCCATTTCTCACCTCCCCATTTACACTAAATGAACCCAACATATTACTGGAGCAACAGGTGACATTAAGAAGTATACTACAGCTGCTAGGAGCAGTATCAGGGAGGATCCCTGGATGACAGACAACATGACAAAATAGAAGGAAGAACCTTCAGAATCAGAAGGGAAGGGGACACCCCTCATACAACAATTTTAAAAATACATGAAGAGGAAATCATATTTAAAGTAAACCTTTTTAAAAAGCAGAGAAATTTTGTTGTTTTTCCCCCCTCTGCCTGCAGTAGCCTTCTGGTATTAGCAAGGCAATGCATTAACTTCTCTGTAATATTCTCAACACTAACAAGATCAGAGGAAATGATTTATGCCACCCCCTCTCCTGCTACTTCTGAACGGCAACGGGTGTCCTTAGGGACATAGGATTTCTGAATTGCTTTCGGCCGTCTGATATTGCAGCTCTGCAGCCTTCCCTAGAATGAGCCAGAAAAATCAAAATAATTACATTAATGTTGGGAATCAAAGTTTATTGACTCTCCCTTGAGGTGGAAAACCAAAAAGCTGGTTACAAAAGTTGCCAGCTTATTTAATGATACCAATGCTTCCTCCCTGGTCTTGTCAAAACAGCTTTTGAAAGCATTTTCAAATAAAGCCACCTTGGGTGTGCTCCAATTCAAGAGCTTATCTATTCTCTTTTAAATAAAAGCTAGCGCCCATCATCTCACCTTCCACATCCAGATCTCCTCAAAGGGAGGACCCGACAAGCCCTCTTCCCTGGCCAAGCCACTGCCAAAGGCAATTCTCCCGGGCAATATCCCTGTCATCATTTCTGCTCCCCTCAGGAAGGTTCTGCCTCATTGAATATTCTTTTAAGCCAATGAGAGAATCATGTGCATGCCTCCCCAAGGTAGCAATCCGCATCTATTATAGCATTCATGGCTGCTAATGAAACTTGCAGCAGCTGGTTTCCCTCACGTTCCATCAATCCTTTGCAACACCCAAGTGTGGGGGGATGGATCTCATAAGCTCACCCATTTCATAGATGAGTCCAGAGACACAAAGACTAGGTGTCTTGCTGGTCTGTGTACCATTCACAGGACAGAGCTAGGACCCTGACAAATAACAGGCTCAAAATAAAAGATTTCTTGAATTGACAAAATTAAACTTAAGTAGATACTCAATTTTTGTTTTAATTAAAATGGAACTAAGGAAAATGTAACTCCCTTTATGCCTGGTCAACACTTATCCTTTTTTCCTCTTTTTGTTTCCATGGTTTAGTTCTTGGTTTAGGTTTTGTTTGGTTGGGTGTTTTTTGTTGTTGTTGTTGTTGTTTTTACTTTTTTTAATGAAAATTCCCAAACACAATGAAAGACAAGTATAATGAACCTCCCAAGTTCCCATCCACCCAGGGCAATGAAGATCAAGATTTTCCCACATTTGCTTCATTTATCCCCTCCTTTTTAAATTTATTAAAGGACATTTTTTAAGATTTTATTTATTTATTTGACAGAGAGAGAGAGAGCACAAGTAGGCAGAGAGGCCCGCACAGGGAGAGGGAGAAGCAGACTTCCCGCTGAGCAGGGAGCCCGATGTGGGGCTCGATCCAGGACCCAGGGATCATGACCTGAACCGAAGGTGGACGCTTAACCGACTGAGCCCTGCTCAGCGGGGAGCCTGCTTCTCCCTCTCCTCCTGCTCCCCCTGCTTGTGGTGTCTCACTCTCTCTGTCAAATAAATAAATAAATAAATCTTTAAAAAAATAATAAATAAAAAATAAAATCTTTTAAAGCAAGGCCAAGACATCATGTCATTTCACCGCTAATT
The DNA here is from genome assembly GCF_002201575.2 of Neomonachus schauinslandi. NCBI lineage: Eukaryota > Metazoa > Chordata > Mammalia > Carnivora > Phocidae > Neomonachus > Neomonachus schauinslandi. Next base: position 186,064,128 of record NC_058403.1, on the reverse strand, counting down.
TCTTCAATCGTTATGCTGCACGGAAAGAAGTTAACACAGCAGGCCTGAGGCTGCTATCCTTAGAAAGGCTGGACGCAAAGTTGACTCTTCACTGGCATCTGGAAACTTGGATTTCGAGGGTTCTTGTGACCCCCAGAACTGAGCAGGACAATTCGTTGTGCCTAAACTGTTTGTACAAACAGTACAGTTTATGCCAAACACCTGCTTTCCTTGTGGGAGGGCTACTGTTGGTACATATTAGGTAGAGCCACCTACATGACCAGCCCCCAATAAAAACCTTGGACGCGAAGCTCTAGTGAGCGTCCCTGTTAGACCACGTGGCACACATGTTGTCACAGCACAACCCTGAGTGACTCCACCGGGAGTCACAGAACCCTGAGCCTGGCATCCTCTGGACTTCACTGCATATGCTTTTCCCTTTGCTGAGTTTGCTTATCTTTCTGCTATAATAAATCACAGCCGTAAGTATGACTATATACTAAGTCCTGAGTACTCCTAGCAAATCACTGAACCTGGGGGTGGTCTTGGGACCCTGACCCTTTGCCTGCCAACCAACTTAAACCTCACTTCTTCACAGAAACATCGCTGACCCTGGAGAGATACCAAACTGGGGGAGAACGCTGTCTCACTTTCATAGCACCCTGAACTTCTCCTTCACAGCATTTATCAAAACTGTCCCTAAATAATGTTGAGATTAGGGGCACCTGGGTGGCTTAGTCAGTTAAGCAACCAGTTCTTGATTTCGGCTCAGGTCATTATCTCATGGGATTGAGCCCCATGTTAGGCTCCGCACTCAGTGGGGAGTCACCTTAAGGATTCTCTTTCACCCTCTCCCTCAGCCCCTCCCCCTGCTCGCTCTCTCTCTCAAATAAATAAATATATCCTTAAAAAAATAATGGTGAGATTATTTATTTATGGTCTATCTAAGTACCACCCAAGTACCTAAGCTTCTAGAAGGCAGGAACCCTGTTTGGCTTGCCATGTATCCCTAGTAATGAGTATTGAAGGTATGAAATTTAAAAAGATCCAAGAGGATACCATACCTTCCCTCCAAGTAAAGTTTGAAAGGTACAGTTTGTATGATTTCCTCGGCATTTCACTCATTTATTCACTGAATACCACACTCTTACTGTGTAATCCTTACCATGTCCCAGTTCAGATTAATATCTACTTCATTATCATCATTTTATAGTTAGCAAGATCATCCCAACGTTTCATCTTCTAGGTGAGGAGGCACAAATCTGCTCCTGTCTAGGCACTAGTGACTAATACATCTATTTGCAACACACCGTAGGACCCTCTTTTCCACCTAGAATCCTCTAGAGTTTCTCATTCAAATGAAGACTCTTGAGATGATTTTTATATGTCCACTAAAGTTTGAGAACCACTGCTCTGGGCCACTGTAAAAAGCAGAAGGGCAACTAAAAGTAAGAAAACCGCACAGATATGACTCCTCAGCTGAATTGTTTAAAAGATGAAATGTATGGCAGGCTAAAATATAGAAGAGATTATGCTAAGCACATCCCACTACTGAAACACCATATGACAACTGACAGAATATACATATATTCCTTTGAAGAAAAGAAGTGAGCTGCCCGTACACTGTAAGGAATACATCTAATACAGACACAGACTGTAGTGTGCATTTAACTCGTGGGCAGAAATGGATCAAGTAGACTTTTTTCATGGTGGATGAAAATAAAACGTGATGGGATACACCTGGATGGAAATTAGCAAGATTAAAAAAAACTGTTAAGTTTGAGTATTCCCATACCCTAACTCATCAGGCAAACTCACTAAGTATGTATTAATACCCAAGAGAAACTTGAGCACATATATCAATGTCAAAGTTCATCAACAAAAGGCCAATGGAAAAACACTGGTAGTTCAAGTTGTGTTACAACTGCCTATAGCAAAGGAGGAACCTTGAAGGGGCGCCTGGGTGGCTCAGTCAGTTAAGCCTTGGACTCTTGGTTTGGGCCCAGGTCATGATCTCAGGGTTGTGAGATCGAGCCAAGTGGGGCTCTGCACTGAGAGCAGAGTCTGCTTGAGATTCTTTCCCCCTCCCTCTCCCTCTGCTCCTCCCCCGACTTGCATGTGCTCACTCTCTCCCTAAAATAAATAAAATAAATCAAGTCTTTAAAAAAAAAAAGGAGGAACCTTGGGAGCATCTCCCAAAAGGGGAATTATCAGAGCCTTCTGGGGTTTGAGGGATCAAAGGAGACTGGTGTTGGCCTAGAAGCAGGGACCACTCAGAGAAAAGCAGTGGTGGTCAGAAGAGCGGGACAGTCAATTTGTTTAGTCCCTTACAGGGTCACAGAATGGCTTTGTTTATGTCTTATTCTGGGCATTGTTTATGTTCCAGTTGCTGGCAGGACTGTGTTTTACTTTCCCTTACGTGTACCAGAAAATGTGTATAAAAACTTTCATCGTGGCACCATTCATAACCAAAGGAAAGGGAAAGGAAAAGAAAAAGAAACAAGTCGAAAGGCCATTGATGGAAGTATATGTAAAACTTAAAATTAAAAAAAAAAAGAAAAAGGAATGATGATCATGAGGTTAGTAGTTACTTCTTAGGAGGTGGAGATGCAATAAAAAAGGCATACATTTGGACATGAATTATTGGTGCTGTTTCCTCTTTAGGTTTACGACTATTTGTTGTTGTGAAATAAGTAAATCAGACTGGGGTTAACGCCTGAGTCAAGGATGACATTGTACCATGAACTGAGGACTATAATTAATCTATCTCTGTGACCTGAGGTCCAAACTGTTTTCAAACAAAAAATAACAATAACTACCCTCATCTGTGTTTCCTTCTCAGGTGCACATTCTCCACGTAGCATTTTTAGCCACGACACAGTAGGTGTCAATTGCATTTATACAGCAGCGACAATAAACACGACTTTTTATTAAATGCAAATGTCACCACCAAGCAGAATCAACTATTGACTTTGTGCAACCTCTCATTAACGGAACCATCAATATGCCAAGCAAGGCACAGGATTTATTATCTATGCACATCTTTCAGAGCGCTTCCTAAAACACAGCTAATTTCCATAATTGGTAACCAAATAAAACCATCGGCAGCCAGAAGAACACCAGTCTTTTCAGGAAACTGTAAATTACACAGAAATGTCTAATTAAATGTACGGTGCTACACTCATGCGGGCATTTCATCTTTGGCTCTTTGATGAAGGCTATCCTTCCTTCTCTACGTTACAAATACAGTATCATCCTGGACATGAAGGCCGGAACACTTCACATGGCTACCCTATGCTCACTCCTTTTACCTCTTCCATACCATTAACTGTTTTAGAAATGTCTTTATAATCCATGACATTTGATTTTAAGGACATTTTTACAAAACAGCAACACCAGGTCCAAGTTCACTGCAGTAATAGGGTCTCCAAGAACCAATGAATGCCTTTCAGCAAATAAGAACACACAGTCAAATGACCCTTATTTTTAAAAAGCTCTATAAACTATGTCAGGGAGGGGAATTACATTGCCAGACACCACAAAACAACATACAATTAAACTCTAGCAGTCCATCAGACGACCCTTCTCAGCAGTTGCGTTGAGTAGATGGCTTAAAAGAGGCAGGCTGGGGGGGGACCCAGGTGGCTCAGTCAGTTAAGCATCCAACTCTTGATCTCAGCTCAGGTCTTGATCTCAGGGTTGTGAGTTCAAGCCCCGAGTTGGGCTCCATGCCCCACGCTGGGCTCCACACCCAATGTGGAGCCTACTTTTTAAAAAAAAGAAAAAGAAGGGACACCTGGGTGGCTCAGTTGGTTAAGCATCTGCCTTCAGCTCAGGTCACGATCCCAGGATCCTGGGATCAATTCCCGCATCACGTTCCCTGCTCAGCAGGAGCCTGCTTCTCCCTCTGCCTCTGCTCCTTCTCCCTGCATGTGCCCTCTCTCTCTCTCAGACAAGTAAATAAATAAAATATTAAAAAAAAAGAAGAAGAAGAAGTAGGCTGGGAAAAGCCTCATGATTAGCACACTGATCCAGCATTGCTGGTAGTTTTTTTAGACCCAAGTGCGATTGCCCAATATTATTACTGCTACAGAGAGAAAAAAACATAGGTTCTTTTTAACAAATATCTGACTTCTCTCTAGCTTTGGTCCAGCCCCCAGTTGCACTTTTTTATTTACTAATATTGCAAAAATAATTGTATCTCTTCTGATGCAATCTGAGGTGATGCTACTGGAGATATGCAGGGCTAATGTCTTCATGAAACATCTGATCCGTTGAGAGAAACACTAAGGAAATTAGCCTGCCTCATTGTTGAAAACAGGTGGGATATGTTAGGCTTGTGTTTGATGAGAACCAAAGATAAAAGACAAATTATAGAAAGTCTCCCCTCCCTTCAGAGGCAAAGTCCCACCGTAGGGTGCACAACTTAGCCAGTGGTACACAAACTGCCTTTCAACCCCATCCACACCCCCAGAGGGGCACCTTCTATTTAGGGTATATAATATAGACAACTTCAAGTGTAGTCTAGATATATCTGCCAAGTTTCTTCCTTATTCACTTGGTGTTTTCACTTCCCTTTCTCCCCTTAAAATAATCCCATCAGATAAAGGGTTCCCGAGATGCAAGGAGCATGAATGGACTTCACAGATTCACCAACTCCCTGAAATTTGAGTGCAAAATGAGATGTCTGTGGGCACATGCCCACTTTTCTGAGAAGTTCCCAAGAACTCCAATGCCAGGTTAAAATGACTGTGTCTTGAGTTTCTGACATCAGGGAATGAAGGAAGGAATAAGATGAAGAATACAACATCTGCCATCACTCCTGCATATTTTCTTCCTAAATCACATTCAGCAGTTTATTCCAATCACCAGGCTTTTCATCCCTATAAAGCAATGTTCAGACTTTGAATGTGCTAATGACTCACCTGGAGAACTGAAGAAACCTGCACGTTCCTGGCCCCCACCCCATTCTGGCCCTGAGGTTCAGATTTCAACAGTCCAGGAGAGAGCTCAGGAATCAGCATTTTTGCAAGTGCCTCGTGTAATTCTGAGGCAGATGGTTGCAAAAATGAAGCTTTGAGAAACACGCCACGATCCACCATCAGGCAGGAATCATGCCCATGGATTCATCTACTCAAGGGAAAAAAGAACAGTATTTGTTTCTTTATAAAGATAGGAATTTGGAAGTCTTACCTTCAATTATTCTGTGAGCCACAGGAAATTAGAAAACCCGTTTGTTTGTTTGTTTGTTTGTTTGTTTTTAGCAATCACTATTACTTGACAGTTCCTGCAGCATGTTAAGATGACTGTTACTGATGTCTCGTATTACCTTTTCCTATGCAGTAAAACACAGGAGCATATCCTGGAAGAGATGAATATATTCTAAAACAATCCAAGAAAGAAAGTTAATGGCAGTCATGTCGGGTCATTATTTGTGTAGACTGACGGCCATGAGGAACAGTGAAACACCTTTTGAAAAGTTACATTGTGGCTTTAAACTGGGTTAACTCAGTGTGTGTAGCCATGAAACAAGTGAATATAGAGATGTAAAGGATAGGACATTTTTCTATATTCTTTTGCCTTTTATTTTCCCTATGGTCTTTAATGCTTTTCTCTTTGGAATGGATGAAGTTATAAAGTTGCCTTACATAAAAGCTTTGCTTGAAAGATTGGCAATCGTGCACTTTGCTACTGAATTGTCCAGTCTATTCAATCTAAAAAAAGGCTCTTCTCTTTTGTTCAGCCAGGATTATCTCCTTTGCAGAGCATAACAGAAATATCTGGGTATAAAATTGAGAAATTGTTCATAAATATTATGGAAGGCTTTTTGAGCTGTTTACTATTAGGGGTCTGATTTAGCAAACAGTAAGAACGCTTCTCTGGGTTGGGGACTTTCTACTTTTTTCTTTTAACTAAATCACCCATAGTTCAAAAAAATGATACACATTTCACAGCACTTTCACCCATGATTACAGCAGAAGGAAACAAATTGCTATTTTTAAGAGACAGTTTTAATAGCTCTTACTACATTTGGAAAAGAAAAAAATATAGCAGCAGTGCTATCTCCGGTAGGTAACTTACCTTGTCATTTTTTTATTTAAAGTCTTTGTGCTGAACCAGCCAATGAAATGCATTGTTTTCTAGCAGAAACAAAACTAGAGACAGCATGCATTACTGAGCAGTAAGATATATTAATACTAATTCAAAAGGAAAAAAAAAACCTCTCTAGCTAGAGGTTAATAACACAACTCGATCAAAATCAATGACATTTTTTATCAAACATTTATAAAATTGCAGTTTTGAACTCTGACCTGCTACAAATTGAATTAAAAGGTGCTGTTCTAATTCTGTCTCCTGGTACACTAAGGCATTGATATAGAAAACAGGGAGCCTGCACTGAACACACCCAGTTTACAATTTTAAAGGGAGCGTGATTCCTTTATTCTCTTAAACAACAAGGAAGTTCTTAACATGTGGCTCCTGAGTGTGGTTGCCAATTAAGGAATTGTAGTACCTGCCATGCTGGTTTAACATTTCAACAAAGTAAATCATCAATTTCAACTCACCAGCACCAGTCATCCTGTCAATTGACCAAATGATTATCCTTCTTTTAAGAGTCCACCTGCCCCAACTGAAGGAAATTCTTTGTTACAAACACTTTGAAGCCTGTGCCAGACCTCAACTTGGCGAAACTAGTTTGGTTTTCAGGTTCACTGGAAAGGTGTCTCCCTTTGTTCTTAGAGGGGCTCCTGAATGAAGGTCAAATTCTACTGTCTTTTTCTGATTGCCTCTCTCAAAGATTTTTTTTTCTTGCTTTCTGCCATGAGAAGGAAGAAACTGTGCACAGGACATCTGTTAGACTTGTGTTTCAAGGAATTTAGCAAGGAGTGACCAGCTGGACAATTTACTCACCATGATGGGTCATATTCAAGGTGGAGTATAAATGGTCTGGCAGTAAATTCTACCCCATACTTCTTTGGAGTGTCCAACGATTAAGCCATGGGCCTCTTGAGATCAAATCTAACCAGCTCTAAACCATAAATATATATTCATGATTAAAGTACTGGTAGGAAAGGAGATTGTTCTTCAGTGGATATCTATGCATTGTCTGGATTATAAAGGCAACCTCCTCCCAGTTATCAGGTTCTGATTCTGAGAGCTATTTCACAACTCAGTAAATTATAGATAACTGATAGTAATGCAAGAGAATTCTTGTCTATAGACATGCAGATGCTGTCCAATCCATTGGAGCTTTTTTTTTTTTAAAGATTTTATTTATTTATTTGACAGAGAGAGACACAGCGAGAGAGGGAACACAAGCAGGGGGAGTGGGAGAGGGAGAAGGAGGCTTCCCGCGGAGCAGGGAGCCCAACACGGGGCTCAATCCCAGGACGCTGGGATCATGACCTGAGCTGAAGGCAGACGCTTAACGACTGAGCCACCCAGGCGCCCCTCATTGGAGCTTTAATTGACCCCATCCCCACCCCCTAGAAACCACTTTTGCCTCCATTTGTACGTTAGTTTCAGTATTCCAGATCTATAAATGTGTTCTTTCGATTCTCTCTAGACTTGTTATGAAGATCTGACTGGTTTTCTCATCATGAGTTGAGTATAATCTGTAATACATATTCATTTTACAACACTATGAAAGTCATAAATTTGCCTTTTTTGGAGAACTATCCTTTAATACACACATAAATCTTAGACTAGGGATCTCCAATTAGAGTCCCATGCTGTTGGACTCTACCATGCTCCTTCTCACATGCCTGTACTCACTCTGTACATGCCATTTCTCGCCTGGAATGTTCTTCCCTGCTCCCCGCTCCAGCTTCTAGACCTGCTTAATTCCTAATCTTCCTTCAAATTTTGGCTCAATCATTATTTCCATAAACAAGCTTCCCTTGACCATCCCTCCTCTCCACAGACGGGCTCAAATCTCCCTGTTACATGCTCTCATTGCACCATGTACCTCTCCTTTGTTGCACTTACCACCATGGACACTGAACAATCTGATTTTTTTTTTTTTTAAAGATTTATGTATTTATTTGAGAGAGAGAGCATGCACGCAAATGGGAGTAGGGGCAGAGGGAGAGAGAGGGGGTGAGTCTCAAGCAGACTCCACACTCAGCGCAGAGCCCGAAGCAACCAAGGTCCTGACCTGAGCCCAAATCAAGAGTTGGACACTTAACCGACTGAGACACCCAGGCGCCCCTAGATCTGATTTTTCTGACTAATACCTGTTTTCTTACTAAAATAAATGTTCTTGGTGGCAGGAATTATATCTGGTTTTGTGCACCACTGTACCCCCAGCTCCAGCCAGATACCTGGCACACAGAGGGCTCAAATGTAGGCAGCATTAACATTTGCTGCATGTATCAATGAAGCAATAGATACAGGGATTGGTGAATGGACAGAGATATAAAGACTCCTGTTACAAATCAGAAGAGTTTGAGACCAAAGTGGACCCAAGAAAAGGAAAAGGAAAGCCTATACTCTGATGCAAGTGCCAATGATTTTGGAAGATCATGGAGATCACCTGTTAGAGGGTCCAATGGTACTCCTTCAGACTTTATAAGGGACCTAGATCAATATAGAGTCTTTCTGAAATTCCTCTCCCCTCCTCTGAAGGATTCTAAAATCCAAGAGAGGCTGGGTTTTCCTGGGCATTCCAAACCAGAACAAAGGCAAAGCATAAAAAGTAAACAGCATGGGTCCTTTATGGAACAAAAACAGCATGGTATAGAGGAATGGTTCTCAAAGTGTGGTCCCTAAGCTGGCAGTATCCGTGGGAAATTCTAAGGCCTCACCTCAAATCTTCTAAATCAGAAATTCTGGAAGAGAAGCTGGCCATCTGGGTATTAATAAGCCCTACAGTTGAATCTGATGCTGGTCAAAGTTAGAGAACTGCTAGCACAGAAAGAATATGAGCCTCAAAGTCACCAGACTCTACTATCCCATAATTGTGAGGCCCAGGACAAGATACTCAAACTCTCCAAGCCTGAATTTACTTATCAAGATAATAATAACAAAACATATCTCATAAGACTGTTACAAGAAGCAAAGTGACTGACAAAATATGGATACAAATCATAACTGCTATGCATTTCTCATCAATTCCATCCTCATCACCACCATGTCTAAGGCCTGGAAGCCCAGAGTAGGAAAAGACTGAGTAGTCCTTTTTGCCTGGTACAATCAACAAAACTTGCACAGGATTCTTAGGGATGGGGTAGGAGAGATTCAAACTTGTGCGCCATTGCTGCCTTCTAGCTGATACCACCATTTTTGTCAGTGATTTATAATAAAATTAAATTTATTTATAATAAAATAAGATGTCCTTAAAGATAAAATAAAATACAATAAAATGCTAAATATAAAACAAAATAACTTAGCTGGATGCAGCCCTTAAGAGGTTACACAACCATTTGGCATGCTAGTCGATCCTCACAGGAAACCTGAGAGCTGTTCTTTCATTCAGACAAGTTAGTGGACTTGCCCAAGGTCACACTGCTGGTCCTTCCAAGTCATCTGCGGATCCAGAACTTGAACCCAGGTATTGTGATTCCAAATTCAGTGATATTTTTTCCTCTCCTTCTTACTGCCTATGCTTCTATTTTTGCTTATATTACTTTTCCAAGGAAACAGACACTCACCAGACACATTGTAGAATAAAATAAGCCTGACATTCTTTAGAGCATTTCTTGGACCCTGACATATGGTTCTTCTGGTTGTCTTTACTTATAAACTTCACATTTAAAGGAGCAGTTCATATTTTTTAACTCCTTACTAGCAATAACTGGCCCCTTCGGATGTACGTTATTTTCAATACAGACAATTATTTCATGCTGAACTTGAAACCACTGACACCAGCCTTTTGAAAACCCAATTTTCCATATGTTCCCTTGTAATACAGAAAGCTATGGAGCATCTTCTCTGCTCCTGAAATACGGTCACTTTCACAAATGTGACCCATTCATTCTGGCAGTGAGTGTTCACAGAGCACTTCCTCCTTGTCTAGCACTGTGTGAAGAGGCGCTGGGCACACAGTGATGAACAGAACAGGTGCGCTGCTTGTCATCCTGAAAGAGTCAGGGAATCAAGCAATAAGCCAACAGATAAGGAAAAGAGCCTCTGACTATAGTTACTGCCACTGAGGAGGAGCAACAGGTAAAGTAAGGAAGTGGCCTGGAGAAGCCCAGGGCCGCAACTCCAGACAGGGTGATCAGGGAAAGACTCTCATCAGAACAAACACTTGACACTAAAGCTTATCTTGACACAAAATAATCCAACATGAAAATCCAGTACTCAGAAATACGAGGCAGCAGATTCGGTGAGTTAGGAGTGGATTATCTGCTTTTACATGAGGATTCAACCCAGGGTTTTTCTTCAGCAGACTCTCCTAATATAAATATATTTTATACTCCTACCCCTATTAAATATAGTTTACTTTACGTTTAATATAAATAGAAAAACTGGATGCTCTTTACAAAAATTCAGTTCACAATAAAATGAAACGGCGACTGCCAAAAACTTGTATATAGAGAAACCAAAAAAAAAAAATCATAATAGCAAGGTCAAGAGGTAGAAAGAAACAGAGGGGAGAAATAAAACTGTTATTCAATGCTTTTTAAGGTCCAAGTTGTGGAGCCACATCTTTTGACATAATTTGTTTATTCCATGAAACGATTCTGAGTTTAGGCAACATCACATTTTACAAAGAAACCTAACTTCAGTGGATGAGCTTATTTGCCCAAAGGTCTCTCAGCGGGGAAGCAACAGAACAGAAAATCTGCTAAAGCATAACAGAAACATAAAAATCTGATCTTTATGTAGCGACTATATCCCACCCACTCTGCAAAGCGAGGGGTCAGCAAACTGCGGCTCAAGAGCCAAATCTGAGCAGTCGCCTCTTTGTAAGGCTGCACACTAAGACTGATACTTACATTTTGAATCGGTTGAAAAAACGCAAAAGAAGAAGAATATTTCATGACAAGTGAAAGTTACACAAAAGTCAAATTTCAGTGCCCTAAATAAAATTTCACTGGGACACAGCCACACCACCACTGTCTATGGCTGCTTTCACACTACAAGGTGGAAAGAATCCACAGGGTCCCAAAGCCTGTAATACTTACTATCTGGCCCTTCATTGAAAAGGGTTGCAAACTTGCAAGGCCGAGAAGATAACTTACAGATATAAAAGGAACACACCCCCTTGGAAATGCTGTTTCAAATACGAGCGACAAAAATGTAGGCAAAGAAGGGCCATAAAATGCCTCTGAAAGAATTCTAACCTAATGGCAATCGCCCAAGGCGCTGCTGTCCCAATTTCACCTGGAGGTTTCATTTTACTGGCGCTCTCTCCAAGTGAGTAAGTCAGGAGTCAGTCTCCTAACAGGGATTTAGCGCGTTTCCACCAGAGCGACAGAAGCCTTCCAGCTTGCATTCTCAGAAAGGAAGCAACACAATGTCTCCACTCTGCATTAGTTGGCTCAACTTCTGTCTTAGACAATACCAGTTTAGTTCCAGGAATGGTTTCAAACTGTTTTTGTTGATTTCCAACTATACTGTCGCCTCTAAATATTTTCTGGTTCAAGTGAGTATGCTCAATTATGAAAATGAATTCTTATAAACAGTCCAATCTGGATGGATAGTCAATTCACACCATGAAGTTCAATTTTCCCAGTACAGGGGAAAATGCATTTTTTCTTTTCAATCTTCAGGCTACAAGGTTAAAGGCCAGAAGCTGTGTGCTATAAAATGTCTCCCTTTTCTCCAACATTTTGTGGCAACATATAATGTGTCGGTTTCTATACCTTCTTTGTCATTTATATGTATGGACATTCTCAAATTTGGGGTCATTTTGTGCTTTTCAAAGGTAAACTGCAAGTTAATAGGGCATATACCTTAAAGTCAAAGATGGCCTTCACCTTGTAGGGAAACAGGGTTGCATCTCAGTGGAAAACCATACATCATCTACAGCACACCCTTCGGAGCAGGCCCATTATAGCCCTGTTCACGGTCTTTGAGCTATTTTGCACTACCTAATTGTAGGTAACGAATAGATAGTATAAAGTCCATCCTGACAGGTAGTGATTTTAATTGACTTCCTCCCACACAGGAAAAAGGTTTTGTCTCAATTTGCAACTCATCTCAACATCTGTTTACTCTCTATAAATTTGTGCTATTTTGACTTTTTCTTCAAGCCAATTCTAATATCTGCCTGGCTCCCTCATATCACACAAGTAAAATAAAATCTTTATACCTATAGGACCTTTTTATATCTATAAAAGACTCACGATTTTACCTTTTTCTGAAAATTATCTTTTATCTAAAAGACTGATAAGAATCTAGAATGTATTTTTTTAAAACTTTGAATTTTGAGAGATAATACACCTTTAATGTGAATTTAGTTGTGATATTAAATTAGTTTAAACCGCACAGAAAAATGGAATGTGATGAGAAATACACTTTCTTGTCTCCTTTTAATGCCGTTAAATGACATCACAAAAGTTGTAAAAGAAAAAATGTACAGAGGGGCAAGAAAAAGGTGTTAAAGAACAAATTATTCAGACGCTTGTTAAAATGATAGGGGAGACTTTTTTCAGGACTTTTTTTCAGAGAAATCAGTTTCAACTCTGAATACAGCAAAGACAGGTGGAGGTTTATGGCCAAGGAGCAGAGTGAGGGGGTCAGTGGATGGAAAATACTGAAAGGAGACATCAAAGGCAGGGGATTCTTGCTGAACTGGCTTAATAGGATTCATGGTAAAAGCAGGCCAAGGGCTCAGACAACAGGGATGGGAGATGAAGAGCCCCATCAGACAGCTAGGATGATCAGATATAACTTAGCAGGATTCTTGATACAAAGGCCTGGCCCGGCCAAAGACAGGATGAGGGTCAAGGTCGAGGCCTAGTAGAGAACAAGGCTCAGAGAAGGCAAGCCTAACTACAGTTTGGTCAAGGAGAGAGTCACTGTCATAGCTACTAGCAAATGTATAAGAGGACAAACAAATTAAACAATTTTTTAGAGTCTAGTGAAAGAGATAAATAAGGCACCTAACATGGTCAAACTACCTTGGTTTTAATTTCCAATTGAATTTTATTCCCAGAAGGATCCGTATGTAAATAACCACTCGGTAGAAAAATATAAGATGGTAAATTAAATGTTTCAATTGCGACTATCTTATAGAGTAAAAGAGTAATTTGACTCCTGAAACCAATATTGACTGTATGTTAACTAACAAAAATTTTTAAAAAAGAATAATTTAACGATATGTCAACTAAAGGGTATCATGTACCTCAAGTGTATCGAGGATTTGATAAGATGTACTGAAACAGAAACTAAGCATATACCTAAGCATCACCCTACTTTCATATAAGCAAAAGATACGACTATTTACCTCCAAACTCACCACCTTCAGCCTGTAGAATAGGAGGAAGATAGCTCTTTGGGAAATCTGAACACCACCGCCCACTACATTAAAACAGAATGGCAACACCACCTTGCCTGCGCCCGCCCCGAGCCAGCAGTTCTCCACTCACCCCGCTCCCCCCCCCCCCCCCGCACCCAGTGAGATGCACTGCGCACCGACGCTGACCAAGGGGACACAGGCAGAGCGATGGTGCCCAGGCTCAGACTGGCACTGCTCCTACCCACGCAGATTTATTCAAATCAAACAGCTGCTGTAACACCTTCAAGTAACTCCTCCTCTCAGAGTACTTCAGCTGCCCTTAATCTAATACCACCATCACACCAACTGGCGGTGCTCTGCAGTCATCAGCCAGTCTCTTCGCAATCTCCTTCTCCCTTCTATATATCTACTGTTCAAAGACTCAGGCCAAGAAACATCTATACTTCCACATCTTCTAAACCCAATCCAAATGGCGTCTAGACATCCAGTGTGGCAAGGAAAAAACAGGTCTTCAATGAATCTGCTAATTCCACACCTTATTTTGTTGACACAGAAAATGTTGAGGATCCCAAATTTGATTGGTTTGAAGAACATGTGAAGGGTTTGACTAGAGGATGAATGTCTATTAAACCTACTTGAGTTTCATGTACAAGATGAAGAGATAGCATCCAAGATTGGTTAAGAGATAATTTCTTTAAATGTGGCTTAAGAAGTATGGACATGTAAAACTCTACCTTGAAAATGAGAATAGATTTTATCTTACCTAGATATAAAAGACGGGATGTGAACAGATTCAGCTTTCATTTTGTTCATTAAATCTTTAAGGCCATAAAACAGTTAGTACAAAAAAAAAAAAAAAAACAGAATGGCAACAAGTCTCGTTTCTCAAAGTGTAGTCGGCTTCCCCCAACCTGGACCTGTAACCTGGGCATCACCTGGGAGCTCGTTAGGAATGCACAGTCTCAGGCCTCACCTGCTGAATGAGAATCTGCACTGTAACAAGATCGCCAGATCATTTTTATGCACATTAAAGTTGGAAAGACCCTGCTCCAGAACGGTGGGATAACATAACTACCCTTGGAATTATTGTTAGCACATTCCTTCAATTATCCCTTTTTTATATAACCAGAGTGGTTTCTTCTGAAACAGAGTCAGAAGGAGAGAAAGTTTTTATTGTGACCCCAGTGGCCTTTATTTATTACCTAGAGGTGGGCCTAAAGGTTCATGTTGATTACTTGGTCTTGTGAGTAAAATCAAAGTCAGGGGCGAAAGGAAGAGGGTACAAAAACAGGAAGATTGTGGACCCACAGGCTTTTGTCTTTAGAAGACAAAATCATCTCAATTATACATTCAGTGTATGTACTCGATACATTAACGGTTAAACCAACACATTATGACACAACTATATAAGAGAACATAATGAAGGCATTAAAATGAACAAGGTCGTTCTTCACGTATCAATATGCAATGATCTAAGATACGCAATATGCTAAAATAAACTTAGCTTTAAAAATGCAAGGGAACAGTATGTCAACTACACTTCAATAAATAAATAAATAAATAAAACTGATTTTTTTTTTTTTTAATGCAAGGGAAAAATAATGCAACGGCAGCACAGTATATATAATGAGCTATCTTCATTTGAGTAAAAATACCTAAGTGTGGATTTGCATAGAACACCTCTGGAAAGACACATACAAAAGGCACAATATTTGCCTCCTGGAGGGGAGCTGAGGCATGAGGGACACAAGCGGAGGGAGGCTGACCTTCCATTGTGCACACTTTTTGACTTGTGTGACTATATTATCCTATTTAAATGACTTTTTTTTTATTCTGAGCATTGAAGAATACCTTAAAAGGGATAGAGTCCAGTTCCCAAGGTAACAGAGGAATCCCTTCTTCATTTTCCCTGATAGATGGTCATCTGACGGTGTCCAAACACTTTCTGTGACAGTTTCAGGACTGAGATGTCAAGTGTCTAAAAATCATTCTGACATGGAGCTCAAGTCCGTGTTCCTAGAATGCTGCCCACCACCACCCCACCTCCCAACCCCTAACCCCTCTCCACCTTCATGGATGCTAGTGTTCTCTGCAAAACAAACTAAGCCCCTTCCTCTCCCAGCCTTTGTAACATTTGCAGGAGGCTTCTGTGGCTTTCCTTAGTCGGGGCTCACAAACAAAAGCTGGCAGGGCAGGCGAGTAATGTAAATGAGTAAGGCAGGCCTAGCCAAGACAGGCAGTGCACCCCTCCACCCACAGACAAGGACAGGACAGGGAGTGGGGAGCACCGTGGGCCAGGAGACTGAGAGAGGCAGCAAGTATTCTTTCCCAAGGAAAGACTGCCATAGAAGAAAGAGGGCCAGATGTCGCCATATCTTCCAAGGGAATTTGGAAACCGACAGATTTATTTTAAATACCTCAATTTTTAAAATGTTGGCAACTACATGAATTTTTTTTAAACATTGTACAGACCAAACAAAATACATGTGCAGCTGGATTGGCCTGGGGTCGCTGGTTTACACTGTGTTCTGTCATCTTCCCTCCAGGTACCATAAGGATTTGTCTTTTTGTTACATTCTGGTTAAATTTGCTAGAAAGAAAAACAAAAATATCCGTCTTCAAAAACTTAATCAGTTATATTTTGATTTGATTTGACAAGTTACTAATCCACCTATTATTAGGTGTATATCCACCTAGCTAATTTATTTGCCAGTGATTGTGCTTCCTACGGACTAAACACAACCTCAGTGTGTGTGTGTGTGTGTGTGTGTGTTGTTTCTAAAGACCTCTGATATTTATTATTATTATTACAATGTCTTTGGTGGCAGGAACAGCAAGATAACTCAGATGGACAGTATTTCACAGTTCAATATATGTGTACATAGCCCATTATACCACTGGGGTTTATTTGCAAAACATAGCTCTCATTTTCCAACAAGCTTTCAGTAGAAGAAAGTTTCATAGAAAAAAAAAAATACAAATTTCCTACCACTCTACCCTCTGAGAACCTAGAGAGACTATTATGCTATAAAAAAGGAAATTGAGGGATAAATTTAACACTTAAAAGTGACTCTTTTAGCAGGAGGTTTGGGCACCCAGCCAGGTTAAGGAGAAGGAGCTTTATACACACATCTTAACAGCAGCCTAATCTCTGATCTTCACTACTCCTCACTTAAAGCCCGACACCTGCTGAGGCATCACAGCCAGCGTGTCCCTTCTAACTTGTCATCTGTTTGTTGTCACCCTGTGCCTTCTGTAGTGCTCTGGACTCTGTGAAACCACTTTATTGAAACAAACAGCAATGGGAAAAGAACCCTTCTGGTGGAATCATGACCTGCACTAATTGAGAACTTATGGGGCGACCCCACAACACTCGCATGAGGCTGATGGGGTTGGGGGAGGTCCCACTCTAAAGGCTGGATGCAGAAGGTGGCCAAAGGGAAGTGCAGTTGCTAGAGAAACACCACCATGCATCCTCCCCCTGATACATGGACGCAGTTTTTGCATCTATATTTTTGCTTTTGACTCTGCTTTAGGTAACCTAAAAACAGACTAGGAAACTCAAGGTCTCGTGGTACACACAAGATATGCTTACATGGATTATGGTCTAACTCTAAAGTAAATACAACAACTGACAACACTTTCAGAGTCTCAAAACCAAGAACCACCATGATAAAACAATTTTTATGGCAATTCTGAAAAAGGAAACATTTAATTATAGATATGATGTATGTAAATAAATGTGATCATTTTAAATTTCTAAATAAATAGGCATGTCATTTAATATAAAGCATCAGGAAAAGATTTCAAAACCTGTAGGATCCGTCAATATGGGGGAACAGGAGCTACACAGAGTCTGCACTAGGAAGAAAAACCTCAGGATTCCATCTTTACAGATTAATCGTTGGTTAACTTCCAAAGGAAAACACTTTATTTGGCAGGTATTTTCTGTAGGAAGTGAAATTTTCACATGCTATGGCCATGCCAAACTTTGTTTTCAGTTGTTAAGACACTGGAGTATCTTTGAATCTCTTCCACTCATTAATCCCAGGAGATTATTTGCACACATTCCCAGGGCAGTCTGGTATTTTAGACATCTTGAAAATGTTGTATCTATAGAAATTAAACGGGCAATTAAGATGTCACCATACAATTCTATGTGCCTTCTTGCAATGGGATGCTTGACAGGGTCTAATGATCTAAACTGGCCTATTGATGAGTCTAGAGCAGTAGAGGTAGGAGATAGGAAGCAGGGTCCCAGTCCTGGTGGAACGCACTGCATGATCTTGTGGAAACCACACAAAAGCACATCTTCCTACACTTATATTTTCTCATTTGTTACAGGGAGAGGAGACCTGGAGCCTAATGCAGCTGCTGTGCAATCACAAGAAAGAATGAGAAAACAATAAAGAACAATACAAAGATACATAGTGTTAATGTGGGAGGAAGATGAAAGAAAAACAAGGTAGTGAGTGATGCATAAAAACCTTGTAGTCTGTTACACAAAGCACATTTAAAAAAAAAAAGCAAACAAAAATAATTAAAAGTAGTTCAAGCAATTTGAAAGTATATTCTCTCTTAAAGAAACATCAGTGAGTAAAATACATTCCTAAGCCACCATAAACTTTCCTAACACCTCTCTCTGTCCATCTCTGCCACTCTCGCTCTTGCAGCCAGACAACAGCTTGACTGCTCCATCAAAGGCACCAAACAGCTCTGGAAAAATCTTTCATTAAATAATGAGCACCAGCCAGGTACTAGCGACTCAGCTTGATCTTCCGACTTAGGTAACTAATCTGAGTTCCCAAATTAGTGGGATTTTTTATGTCTCCTGGGACTGCAAAGATAAAGCAGTAGCCAAGGTCCCTTTTCATCTTTGTATAAGCCAATTATAGTTGACAAATACTAGTATCGCAGAGTGTTTAACAAAGTGACTGGTGACAAATGTTCAGGTAAGTGACAAATGTACGAACTGGAAATGGTGACTTGGGTTTTAGGTTTCTGAAGGTCCCGAAGCATTCAGGCCAAGGACTGAAACTCCCACCTGAACAGCTATCTTCAGAGGGTGAGGATTTGAGGCCACTAGTGTGACAAAGTCAAGAGTATAAGCTTGGACTCGTCAAATAACAGATCAGCGATTCATGCCCCACTGATGGTAGGCCAGTGCTGCAATGATCTTAGTCCAAAGATAGCATAAGGATTTACACAGATGTCAAGGCTAGATGTCACTCTGCTGCCAGGGAGCTTACCGTGTGAGTCATACAAAGAAGTCAACACCTCAGGAAACATCTTTCTAGAAAACATCAATTCCTCCTCTTTTTATTAATATATTTTCTAATGAATTTTTTCCCTGCAACAACTTCTTCTCAGAGGCTACATATCCTGAAATTACTCTACCTTTTGAGAACTATCTTTAAAGCTTTACACTTTATAAACTCTTTTTTCTCCAGTTCACTTAAGAATCTGTTATATCTGCCTTGAGGTTGACTTGATTTCAATTGATTCCAACTGGAAGTCTTCCTCAGCGTTCTAGATATTATCTACCCAGGTATAGTCTCATGGACTCAGCAGCATGTACAAATAGGCAGAAAAGGAATAACAGGATGCTGATGCACCTTAATCTTCAGGGCTTCTGCTGCATGGGCCCCTTGGGTGCTGGGAGTTGCTGGGAGTCAGTGGTCTAAGTGGGAGGAGACATCAAGAAGCATTCCTATTAAGCTTTTCTGGGAGAGAGATCGTGAAAAAAAGGGAACCAAATCTTTGAACTGAAATGTTGAAATAAAGACTTACTTTGTATCTAATTTTGTATTCATAATTTTTTATTCTTTTTCTTTTTTTTCTTTTAGTATTGGGGGGTGGATGGGGCAGAGGGAGAGAGAGAATCTTTAGCAGGCTCCATGCCCAGCGTGGAGCCTGATGTGGGGCTCAATCTCACGACCCTGAGACCATGACCTGAGCCAAAATCCAGAGTCAGACGCTTAACTGACTGAGCCACCCAGGTGCCCCTATTCTTTTTCTTAAAGAGGATCACCCTCACCCCAAATAGTATAAGCTTCTAACCTCACAAAACCTGAGACTGCCCTGATACAGAAGAGGGCATATCAAAGTACTTCTCTAGCTTGTATTCTCCATTGCTCAAGTATTCAATCTATGAGAAAACTCTGTGTCTTTAAAAATAAAAAAATAAAGGCAAGGGGAATAGTGAGAAGTGATTTTAAATGTACACCTTTAAGATAGCTGATTTTCATTGCTGTATTTTCCAACACCAAAGTATAAAGTAAAATAAAACCTATAGAACTTTTTGGCTCTTTGATATTTCTTCCCCATAATCTAAAACTTTTAAATGGATGGGACATCTGGCTTCTGAAAAGGACTGTATTATTACTCTTCCCCACAACATCAGGCCTAAGTGGATTTTTTTAATGTTTAGACTAGTGAACATAAAAAGCAAACATTTCTCACACGACTGGTAAGTTTGCCTTTAACAAAACAATCCTGACCAAAAATTATTAGGAACCAGATCAGCAGCCCCACTGGACTCTGAAGCAATGTAATTAGGTAGTCCAACACTACATTTTGTCAGAAAACTCTGACAACCTAATAACCAGATTGTCATCAGATAGACGTTGAAAAATGATATTGTGTTTGTTCCAGCATTAAAAATACCACTGCTTCCTGGCATTTTTTGTTCTGTACAAAAAATTTTAAAAACTATGAGGGATGCATCCTGTTAGTCTAGATTGTGTTTAAATGGGTCTGTTCCACTTGATGGATGGTGTAGGGAGATTATATATATATATATATATAAATATATAGATATTTATATATATTATATAAATATATCTATATATATAAAAATATATATAGATATATATTTTTTTAAGTTTAAGAACAAATTATTCTGAGGATCACCTGCCTGATTTGAATCATTAAAACATTATGTGTTAAAAGGAAAAATACAGAAGGGAATGCTTATAGTAATACTAACTGGCAATTAGTGAGCATTTAGGTTGTGCCAGGCACCGTGTTCACTTCTCTGTGCACTTGGACTCCTCCCAATAACCATCGGCGAGAGGTCCTACTTGTTACTTTCAGAGGAGGAAAGGCAACTTAATCAAGGCTCAGAAACCCACTTCCACACCCAAAGACACCAACCCCATGCTCTTAGGCACTGCAGTATGCCACTAAGGAGAGAGTATTTAATTTGGTTTTGATGGGGGTGGGGTAGGGGTATGGAGTGAGAGATGTTTTTTTCAAGAAAATCATTACATGGGGCGCCTGGGTGTCTCAGTCAGTTAAGTGTCTGCCTTCGGCTCAGGTCATGATTCCAGGGCCCTGGGATTGAGCTCGAGCTGGTCTCCCGGCTCGGCAGGGAGTCTGCTTCTCCCTCTGCCTCTGCCCCTCCCACCTGCTCATGCTCTCTCTCTCGCTCTCTCTCTCTCTCTCTCATGCTCTCCCTCTGTCTCAGATAAATAAATAAAATCTTAAAAAAAAAAAAATCATTACATATTTGGCCTCCCAGAAGAGGGTAATCCAGCAGGCAGTGTGACCTGTGAGCCAAATCCTATGTATTATATGACAGTGGAAGAGAAGATGTTATAGCTTCTTCACACAGAGATGCAATTAAATATAAAAGGATAGAAATATTAAGATATAGCCTTAGGTTTAAAAATGCTTTAATTAGGGCGCCTGGGTGGCTCAGTTGGTTAAGCGACTGCCTTCGGCTCAGGTCATGATCCTGGAGTCCGGGGATTGAGTCCCGCATCGGGCTCCCTGCTCGGCAGGGAGTCTGCTTCTCCCTCTGACCCTCCTCCCTCTCATGCTCTCTGTCTCTCATTCTCTCTGTCTCAAATAAATAATAAAATCTTTAAAAAAAATAAAAATGCTTTAATTAGTCAATTATAAGAAGTTATCTACTAACCTGTACAAGAATAAACCTCAGGGAGTACATTTCTAAGATGACCTTTGAAACCTTAATATCCAAAAATTTTACAATATTATCTATTAAGATATAAATGAGTTATTCCATGTAAAACACTGTCAAATTTGCACATGCAAATTGTGTGGCTGAACTAGTCATAATAATTAAATGACAACAATTTTTTTCCAAAGCACATTAAAATACACCAGACTACTTAAATGCCCAGTCAACCAACCCAACATTCCAGTTGCAAGGCACTTTAAAGTTTCCAAAGTATTTTCTCATCTTACAATTTTAATTGACACTCAGGAGCCTACATTATTTCTTAAAATTAACCACAAAAAAAATCATTCCAAATTTATAAACATAATGTTGAGCAAAAGATGCCACAGGCAAACAAGTTTATTCTGTATGATTCCATTTATATAAAAGTCAAAACCATGGCAAAACCAGTTTGTGATATTAGAATCAAGAGAGTGGTAGCCTGGGCTAGGAGCAGAGTAGATGGCATGAGAGGGTCATGTTCTATATTTTATTCTGGATGCCGGTTCCTTGGGCATGAACTCTGTGAAAATTCATCAATGTGTACGCAATGGATTTCGAAGTGTACAAATCCTCTATGTTATACTTCTAATAAAAGTTGACATAAAACAATCATTCTCAGGACGCCTGGGTGGCTCAGATGGTTAAGCATCTGCCTTCGGCTCAGGTCATGATCCCAGGGTCCTGAGATCGAGCCCCACATCGGGCTCTGTGCTCAGCAGGGAGCCTGCTTCTCCCTCTCCCTCTGCCTGCCTGTCTGCCTAGTTGTGCTCTCTCTCTCTCTGTCAAATAAATAAGTAAAATCTTTAAAAAAAAAAAAAAAACACACAATCATTCTCTTCCTTCAGCAGTTTGCCAGCTAAACCAACACACACAAAAAAGATATACCGTGGGCAAGAAGGTGAACAGTCTGAAAACACACGGAAGTTTGACTTTGCAAACTACAGAGCTGCTAATAGGCTCATTAGAACCTCCTGGCATTCCTCTCCCTCACAGCATCGAACAATTCATATAGCAATTCACTGTACTAATTCCTGTAATGAAAGTGTGGGGAGGGTTGTAGTCAATCATGATGGTGCCCTACAACTTCCAGAAAATGTTTGCTGGGATTTAGGCCTCTGAGGCTTTGGCAAGCAGATGTAGAGCAATCCTGTGGTAAATTTTCACGTGACAGCTCATTAACAATGCATTTAACATGTAAACGCTTGACACCTTTTTAGAAACACCAGAGCTGGTTAGGTTCATTTCACTTTATCGGAAGTCAAAGATAACATGTTAAATAGATTTTTCATTTTTTCCCCCCTCTAAGCAATCAAAACATTAAAGAGTAGGTTAAATCTAGATTTGTTCCCTGCTTCCATAAATATGAAATATCCAGAAAATGACAGTCCTTCAGTTTCTCTTATCCAGTCGGTTTCCAGTATTTAGAAAACACAGATCTCAAGTGTGTTTTGCTTATCTACCATGGTTAAATACCAAGGTTGAGTTTATGAAGCTGTCTGGATAAAATTCATGCTATTTCAAGAAATAATAGTTGACTTGGACACAAAAAGTACCAAGCAGTGTATTAAGGGATTCATTTGCCCAGTTTTTACTTAAAGCTAGACCACGGGAACTACAGGGCAGGGATGTTAACAGCTATATGCCCAGGCCCCAGCAGAGTTACAGAAAGCACTGGAACTGGGGTGCCTGGGTGGCTCAGTCGGTTAAGCGACTGCCTTCAGTTCAGGTCATGATCCCGGAGTCTTGGGATCGAGTCCCACATCGGGCTCCCGGCTCAGCAGGGAGCCTGCTTCTCCCTCTGACCCTCTCCCCTCTCATGCTGTTTCTCTCTCGCTCGCTCTCAAATAAATAAATAAATAAATAAATAAAATCTTCAAAAAAAAAAAAGAAAGCAAGCACTGGAACTGACTACTGAATGAGTCACTTCACCAATCTTGATGCCAAGTCGGGGATAGTGAATCATATTTACCATTTTAGGCCTGAGTTTCTTTAAGTTACCAAGATAATATTTTTGCAAGACAGATGCATTTCTTTTTCTTTTTTTTTTTTTGTAAATAAAGTTTTATTGGAACACAGGGATATCCATTCATTTACATGTAAGATATATGCATTTCAAGTAAGTATGTCTCTACCATTTTTTCAAAAGTTTGGATTATTTTCCCTTGCTCATACCTAATATAAGAAAAATGAACATTATTAAGTTAAAATTATATTCTTAGCTTTACAAAACATCTATTGGTGACACAGTAGTCTAAATTCTGAAAGTAATTAATTGTTCTTTGTCAACAGAAAGAATTGGGCCCCCAAACTAGATTAAAAACCCAACCAAGTAATGATAGTTATACTATTTACTATTTACCTTTTCTTTTCTATCTCTTGCTCATCAACCATTAGAAAGCTCTAACAAATAAACAGATACATATTATAGAAACACCAATGTTTGTCTCTACAAAAGGATATATAATAACTGTGTGTAGTAACAGCCTCTCCAATGCATTTAGAATATGATGTTGAAACAGACCCTTAGGACTGTGTTCCTTCTACTACTTCCATGAAGTACCCCCAAAAAACAAATATATTATAGGACAGGGGGGAGAAAATTATCCAAATCACAAGCTAGAAAGAAGCCCAAGATGTCACCTGGCCTGTCATGTGCACATTATCAGCAAATTTCATTTCACTCCACCAGCACAGGCTGCTCTTATTCCCCTGGGTCCCCTCTCTTGGCTCTGCCTCAAGACAGACCCACTTAAAGACCAAAAACCCCACCACATAGTCTAATACTAGCAAGCCCTGAATTCCGACACATCAAGCCCACTGAAAACTGCAGTAGCTTATTCTCTGTCTTAGCCTAATTATGATTTCAGAGAACAATCTCTCTTTGTTTTGACAATTTTTCCTGTCCCTTGTTTAAAATGGTTCAGGAGCAGATTCAGGTACTATTTTTGATACATGAAATAAATATCCCATTTATTCTACTGCATTTCTGTTATATAATTGTATGGTTAGGTGGTCGCTACTGTTCATTCTGGCTGCTTTAGATACCATGTGTACTTTACACACTCTAACCAGCATTAGTCCATGCTCACATGAGCATTTAATGAAAAACCCCGTGGCCACATGCCTCATAGTTGCAGCAAATTGGATACTAAAAAGGAAGAATCACTTCCTCTAAAGTGTAATCATTAACTAAAAGAAAAGCCTGATGTGACATGAGCCGTCCATAACATGAGACATCTGTAACACTGGTGAATCATAATCCTAGAGGCTGAACTAGGTGGCTACCTAGGAAGTATAAGATCTCAGAGGCACGCTCTCCACCCTGATCAATTAAATTCTCTTCCTATGAGACAAAACACACGTATTCCACAGTTAAAGACAGAGTTTGAAATGCAAATACACCCAGGGAAATTGTTCTAAAACTTCATGACTCTTATTCTGTGAACCAATGTTCTAGCATTAATACAATATTTTTCTTTTAGTCAACTCAATTTTGCTAACTTGAATTTGGAAAGACAATTTTAGGGACGGTTGGGTGGCTCAATCAGTTAAGCATTTGCCTTCGGCTCAGGTCATGATCCCAGGATCCTGGAATCGAGCCCCGTGTCGGGCTCCCTGCTCACCTACCCCACCTCTGTTCGTGCGTTCTCAATCTCTCTCTCAAATAAATAAAATCTTTTTTTAAAAAAACACAATTCTATGTTGCCACTGTATTCAATACCATTTGTACATAGTCAATATCACTCGCCATAAATAGAAAGAAAAGTATCCATCCAACATCATCTCATGTACCACCTGAAATACTATAATAAATTATTGGTTTAAATTCACACTAAAGAGTACTAAATGAGTGATATCCGAATTCTCAACACCCCTCCATCCTGTGCTCTGACTAAAGCAGGAAAGACCACCAAAAAGAGGTAGGAAGGGCACTGAGAATCTGAAGAAGCATGTGAGAAGGTTGCATGCTTCGGGCGTTGTGGGGTGCATGTCACAAGCTATGAGAAATAAGGGTACAAAGGAGCAGGCTGTTGCCCACCGCACAATTATTTGTGTCTGGGGTTGTCCCTGCATCTGTGTCATAGCGAAAGTCCACTGTACTGGTTGATATGAAGGTCTTTCTCCACTTCTATGCACCAGCTCTTTCACACGTCTGAGCTCACAAATTACCCATCACAGAGAAATCACATGCTGTTAATAGGTCTCTTCATTGTGGTTGACAGTGCAGAACAAATGTCAGTCCCTGTGCTGAGACCAGATTTCTGGAATGCTAACAGGGGTTCCCAATAGGAGGAGACACATTACCTAGAGGTCACCCCAATAATTCCTGGCACGAGCTCCCAAATTCCACTGCTTTGTGCCATATTCACCACCAAGTGCCATATGTTCTAGCTCTCCCTGGCTACCTTTTCTCCAATCAGATTCTCAGTTCTCTGATCATCTTTCCATTGCTCTTAACACCTAGCTCTCAGCAAAACAGGTGCCTAATTTATAGAAAAAGCAAGTGAGTGAATCATTGAATGCATCAACCATAAATGAATGAATGAGTGAATGTATGAAAATAAATCAGCTTTGCAGAAAGGAGCACCTGCATGCCTAAGGCATGCCCTCAAATTACCCCAACCTGTCCAAAATTATCAAGGAATGTAGCAAAAATCCCATCAGTATGCCTTTTAGAGAAATAAGTTCCCCTTCCTTTGCCCTAGCTGAACAGAGATCTGCCACATTCTCTCTTTACAGGTGCCCACTTCTTACAAGCTGTGCAATCTTGGTAAAGTTAGTTAACTTCTCTGAGCTTCAGATCCCTCATCTGTCAAATTCTGAAGAAAAACATCTGCCCCATGAGTTGTGATAAAGATTAAATGACAGAATTAAAGAAGAGGGACTACCTTATTGCCTAGAGTATACTGTAAGCCAAAAATGCTGGCTACATTTTTGAACCAGATCACAATACCAAGATAAACTATCAATGGCATAATGGCTTCATGTCTTGTTACAGTGTAACACCCACATGCTTTCATTCACTATCCTGATACCTCTCTGGTTTGCCAGTGTTAAAAAGAAAACCACAGGCTTCAAATGGCGTCACTTAGGTTAAGGCCCCAAGTCAGTAAACCTTGACTTAATACCTAACCTAACTGCAGTTTCAACCTCCAAAGAACATGACTTTTACCTAGTCAACGTAGGAATTTCCTGGTCAGCACTAGAAAGGTTACTGACAGATCCCTTCCATTCCCCTTAGGAGGATGACCTCGCCTAAAACAATGAATTCTTTGCTAATGATTTCCTCCCCCCCCCCCACCTTTAAAAACCTTTCCTTCTCTGTAGCCCTTTGGAGCTCCCCTCCACTTGCTAGTTGAGAGGCTGCCCAATTCATGAATGGTTTAATAAAGCCAATAGATTTTTTTATTTGCTCAGTTGAATTTTTGTTATTTAACACCAGTATCAGAGTATGATGTTTTTAATGCTCACAGAAAATGGAGATTAGCAGGTCCCAGTGGCATAAACAGGCACAGCAAACAGGTACAAACAGTCTTCATAAATGCATCTTACCAAATGTATCCTGGGTTGAGAATGGCCACCATTCACTCCCATTGTGAAGCCCCCTGCATTTTTCACTTCTTTCTCCCTCTGAATCTCCTGTGCTTTAATACCCATACAACATCCCTCATTTCTAAATCAGAAGGATGAGCACCTGCAGCCACAGGAGGAGAAGTTTAGGATCTGATGCTTGTAATATTTTTCAGACAGAGAACACTCTCCCAACGCTTCTACCCAGGAGATGGTAAACTACTCTGACATCTCAGCTGTTGCCCCTCCAAGCAGATTCACACATCTCTTGGCTACCACCCACTTCGGGCAGGCATCTAATCATGTTTACAGTTATTCATTATGACTGGCTATACACAGATAGTGCCTTTG
The DNA here is from genome assembly GCF_002201575.2 of Neomonachus schauinslandi. Classification (NCBI taxonomy): domain Eukaryota; kingdom Metazoa; phylum Chordata; class Mammalia; order Carnivora; family Phocidae; genus Neomonachus; species Neomonachus schauinslandi. The sequence continues at coordinate 186,036,850 of NC_058403.1, read as the reverse complement.
GTGTCAAACCGAATGGCCCTGTAGACCCCTAGCTCAGGAGAGCCGGAAGATACAGACATACATTAAATAAGACACAAGCAGAAACATAGCCTCCACTTCTGTGAGATGGAAAGAGACTGAAGCCGACCTGCTAGAGTCTCCTCCAGAGCTCTAGTGTGGGGAGGCGCACAGCAAGCAGAGCGGGATCAAAAAAATCTGAGTTGCTTTGGGACCAGAAAGCTTGCCAAAAAGCTTCTGTGGGTGTGTGCAAGCAAATATGCCAGCAAGAAAAAAAGATGAACTGTTTTGCAGGGGAATCATCTTGAACCAGAAGGACGAATACGCATGCTAAGTGCCAGGGCATGTTCCTGAACCTCCGAGCTAGTGCACATCTAGTGTGATTCCATGCAGCTCTCCGTGGAAGAATCGCTCCAAGAACACGAGGTGGAAAAGTGCCTTTCGCCGTCTGCGATAATCTAAATGGGGCCATGGGAGGGGGGGTTGATAATGACATGAAGAGATGGCCTCCAGTCCTCAGAATCCACCATAATGAACACTCTGTGTTTAAACAAGGCGAACTTGCATTTCCTCAAAAGGCATTTAGACACAGTCACATAATTGGGAGTGAACCTAAAAACTCTAGAAAAAGGGGCACATTTCCCCACTGACACAGCTGTATTGAAAAATTAACCCATGGCTCTAAGGGAAATGAGAAAACACAACTGGTGATTTCTAGCAAGGCATCCAATCTTCATTTTTGTGATCCCTCAATTCTCAGTTCAAGTATAACAGACTTTTTTTCCCTCTGAAGTAGGAAAAGGATTAAGTAGGCAGGATGCTTTCTGAGTCCTGTGTAGCATATGTTCATAAGCTTTCTTTTTGTAGCATTTATGGATTCATTCTGGAGTAGGGTTAAGCTGGAGCAAAGCAATTTGGCATGCTTGCATTTGCTTTATCGGGAGAAGCAAGTGCAGTCCGCAGGGGCCACCCTGACCTGAGCCGCAGAGAAGCTTCCTGGAACCCTGAGGGGGATGCTGATGATTTTGCTCACAGGGATGCTCAAACTGAGCCTTCCTCCTTGCAAAACAGAAAATGAGCTTCATGCAAATCACCCTCTGGAAAGTGGTGGCCCAGGGGCCAAGAGTGATCATTATCACGGAAACTTAATTTCTGACCAACTTCAGCAATCACCCTGCAGTATCTGCACAGGCATACAGCCTCGGGGTCAGCATTCCAATCCATCCCAGCCTAGGGAGCACATTCAGCCACAGATGTGATTTCCCAATCTGTACACGGGTTTCTATAGGCTACATCCCCATGGCAGAATCCAGGGCCACTCCTAATGAGGGTGTGGTAGAAGACTTTTTAATGTTCACCATGCAAATTTAAAAAGCAATACTTATCATTTTTTTTTAAGTGGAAAGAGCAGTACATACCATTTTTTAAAAAACATATCTACAAAGAAAACGGACTGGAAAGAAAGACCTCGAAATGCCATAGGTGGTCGTCTCTGGGCAGTAGGATATTGAGCAATTTCTACTTTCTTCTCTTTTGCAGATCCATTTCCCAAATAAACTGAAATGCAAGTGTATTATTTTTGTAATATGAATAAAGTGATTATAAAGTGGTTTAAAGATAGACTGGCAGTTACAAAAGAGTTTTTCATTGGCAAAACAAAGAAGCATTTCCATCAAAATAATATAATTGACCTGCACCATTAAGAAAGAACTACCACGGATCTCATGGTCCACTTTGCTATTACCACCATCACTAACTACTCCGTAAGTACCTGCTGTACGCTGTGCTCGGCAGTAGGCATCAGTACTCAACTAAGTAACCCAGGGAATAACTAAATTATTTACATCATTGGTCCCCTGCCAGGGTTGTTTAAGTTGGAGAACCCAAAAAACAGCATTTAACAAGAGTATTAACCCATCCACCTGCCCTATACTGCACCTTGTCAGAGAATCTCTCCCAATCCTGCTGAGAGGGATTAAGGAGAATTAAGTAGGCAGCCAGCCAGGCAGACCCTGGGCCCAGACTACAGCTGATTCCAGCAAGTGTGAGCACCTGACCTAGATTAATCTACTCAGATACTTGCCCCCAGGGAAGAGGAGCTGGAGTAATTCCTGTCAGTCTCTATCCACCCCTTAAAAGGGACGGAGGGAGGGGCGCCTGGGTGGCTCAGATGGTTGAGCATCTGCCTTCCGCTCGGGTCATGATCCCAGGGTCCTGGGATGGAGCCCTGCATCGGGCTCCCTGCTTGGCAGGGAGCCTGCTTCTCCCTCTCCCTCTACTGCTTCCCCCTGTTTGTGCTCTCTCTCTCTCTCTCTCTCTGTCAAATAAATAAAATCTTTAAAAAATAAATAAATAAAAGGGACAGAGGGAGCAGCAGGGATAGTCAAGGTGGACCAGGCTACAGAGAGCAGAGCAGACAGTATGCAGGGAGAAGCGGTGGGAGAGGATGTGCAGCCCCAGTTAGTCATGGTGCTTTAGGATGGAGCCACTCAGAGTCAGTGTGGTTTATCCATTTACTGCTCCTGGTCCGATGCCTCAGAAGCCTCTCAGTCCACTCTGCCCTCAATCATAAGCTAGCTGGTTGTCTTAGAGCAAATGCCCCATCTTTTGTTGTTTTTGTCACTGTTTGTTTTGGTTGGTTTCTTCAAAACGAATGATCTGAACCAAGAGGTAGTTAGAAGAAGGGTCAGAACTATGAACCCTCTTTCCCCAGTCTGCATGGCTGATTCCCCCCCCCCCCCCCCCCCCCCGTCCTTCCTTCCCATCTCAGCCAAAATGTCATAAACTCAAACCCTCCCAGACCAGACCATCACGTATGAAGAGGTCTAGCTCTGTTTTGCCTCCTGTTGCAAAAAAAGTCTTAACTTTTAATTATATATGTACTGTCTGTTTAATCGTTGTGATCTGTCTCTCTCCCTAGATGCTAAATCATCAAGAGCTTCTTGACCTCCTGGCACATTTCAGGAGGTCAGTGGTGTTGAAAGCATCAGTTAGTCAAGTACATTAGTACATATTCATTCATTTAATATACAAATAATCATTGAGCAGTTAACACTTGAGAAACTTGGTCCTTTCTCCATAAAGAACTAATGATTCAAAGAAGGATATTAGATATATATGCAAAGAGAGGAAACATCCACACAGCAGACACCACTGAGGGCCTATCCAACAGCCATCCCCTCTTGTGCCTTGAAAGTAAAACCTCAGTTTTATTGGAGTATCCTCCCTCCACAAAGCCATGTACCCAGGGAAGGTGAGATTAACCCAGCTCAGGGGTAAATCCTGATCAGTTTAAAGCAGAGAATGGGTTAGAGCTGCTCAGATATCATCTTAGTCCCTAAGGCAGCTGGGCAGAATAGGGCTAAAGCAGCTAGAGCCCCCACTCATACCCCCAACACACGCACATGCATGCACACACACACACGCACACCCCCACCCATCCAACAGCCACCTCCAGATGTAAGCAGCCTCGTCTGTTTACCAAACGTCCTGACCAAATGTTATCATTTTCTAGGTATACCCTGACAAGAAGAAATTTCGATTGGAAAGCACCAATCAAGGGAATCCTATCCCATGTGCCAGTGTCTGATTTAGGAAGGAGTATGTGGCTACCATCAGCCAAATGTAACCTAAGGAGAAACCTGCTAGATACGAGAGAGGTCCCTTGTTTTTAAAAAGGGATATGAAGAAGCATGTTGTTGTTTGCCAGGACACTGTGGGTTTATATTGATGTGTAACAAGTTGATTTGGAACACTGGAATTTCATTCTATTCTGTTGTGGTTTTTTTTGTAAAGGCAATTAACTAGTCCCAGGAAGGATCCTTCAGTTATATAAAAGTTTGTTTTATGAAATGTCATGGCTCCATTCATAATTTTGTCTTGTTCTTCCAATTGGTATATACAACCTTCAGAGCTCTCGTATTTGGAAGGCTGGAAGGGCCCAGACTTTGAAATAGTGTCTTTGTTTTCACTGTTTTTGTTTTTTGTTTTTTGTTTTTTTTTTTTTAAACTAAAGCTATATAAAGCTTGTGGATTAAACAGAATAAATTTCTAAATTAAAAAAAAAGGAATACGAAGAATAAATAGTCTCTAATGCCAATGGATGCTACCATATAGTCCAGGTGACTCCCCAGAATGAAGCAGCCATCTTAGAACCATTAAGGCAGC